>NC_090826.1:989713-1319618 GCF_028021215.1 Eschrichtius robustus
ATACCTTAAACAAAATGTACATCCAAAATAAAAATAAACTTTCTTTCGACTTCAAATGGGCAAAATTTTACCTATTTTACCTCTCCAGAAAACACGGCTATCTACAAAAAAAAAAAAAAATCTCTGAAGGGCTCTGGATAGCAAGGGTCCTCTTTGGTATCATTTTTTGTTTTCCTTGTTTATGATTGTAAAATACAGCTCTCATATAAGGGCATTATAAAAATAACTGTCGTTTGAAGAGCAGCTTTAAAACAAATGCCCACGTACCCACGACGCTGTCCAAGAAAGAGAACGAGACCGACGCAACACCCAACAGCGTCTCCTGGGTCTCCCACATCACCCCTTCTCTCAGGGGTGACCACGACTCGGAATGTGGTGCTGCTTATTCCTGCCTTTGCATTCGTTCCTTCAACCACAGGGCTCTCGAGGCAGAACTCGTGTTGGAACCAGAGGGCACGCAAAGCCTGGCAGCGGTGATCGGGACGCCTGTGAGATCTGGTGCTGCCGGCCCCCGGCCTCCCCTGAGCCCCTCTCCACATCACCACAGCTCTGGCCACACACCTGCCTTAGTTCCTTGAACACAGCTCTTGGTCACCTCTCAGGGCACAAGTGACACGTCACTATCCATCCAACATCCTGTCTAATCAGGACACTGATGTTCCCACAGATGGAGGAAAGACCCAAAGGTAAGATACTGTTTGGTTACCATCTACTTTTGACAATAAATTCTAAGGTGGATTGACTAGTAAGGGCATTTTTCTTTCTTTTTCCATTTTTATTCTTTCTGATTACTGCCATCATTAAAATGATCTAAGTTAGCTCTCATTTGCATTTGGAATTATATGGGATACTCTACAGAACAAACTAAAAATAGACTCTTTTGTTCTGTAGCTGTTGACACTCTAAAGCAGGCAATTTCAGGAACAAAGAAAAAACCAACCAAGCAGACAATTCTTCTCTGATAATTAAACATGAAAAAAATGCTACTCTAAGAAAGGCATCTGAAATATCACATTAGCTATTTGAAAGAACATGTTACAGTCACAAAGTCACACAGCATTTTATGTAATTATTTGGGTGGAAAAGTGGAGAAAGACTTCCCAGCAGCCTCTAAAAGAGGAACAGAAAAGAGCTGAATGGATTTCATTTCAATGCTTCTGCAGGTTAAGGGCAAGAGGAGGAGGGACTGGAAGGGCGATGGAGATGAGGAGCCTAGAAAGAGGTCTGAACACAGGGCAGGATTCAAGGTAGAAAGAGTGAGAGGCTAGAAAAAAGGGAGGTGGGGCAGACAGGCCGGGGAGAGGCGGTGACAGCAGCAACGACCAGCTCAGACTCATGCAGGAACCTTGGGACACGAGTCGCTGTTCTAACCCTCCGGACACGGACACCGCAGGAAGTGGCTTCTGATCCCTGAGCCGGGGCAGCGAAACCAGGAGAGGGTGTGGCCAAGAGGCCACGAGGAACAGGCTGGAAAGAGGAGGAGCCACGGCACAGAGGACAGGTCACCTCCCCAGGGTGGCATGGGCGCCGAGCCGCAGAGCTGGGAGGACAAAGGCGAAGGGAGGGCTGTGAGGAGGTGACGGTGTGCGGTCGGCCGAGGCAGGCGGGAACACAGATGGAGCTCGGGCACCTGGGCTGCTGTCTTGGCCTGCTCGCACATCTGATGCAAATGCCAAATATTTTCTTTACAAGTCACAGCCAATGAGTTCAGGTTATTTTCTCCTCCGTGCACGTGTCAAGCGCTACGTGTGCCCATGCCCCACACACCTGGAATCCGTGCCCCAGTGCATGGCGTAGATTTTGGCCAAGTGCCCCCTCAGCGTCCTCCTGGTACGCATCTGGATTCTTCCCACTGGGTCGACGTTGTTTGTGATCTGAAAAATAAAAGTGACTGCAAATTAACACCGTGTGATGCGTGCTCTCCCCGCGAGGTCCCCTCCCCTTCAAGCCCACCCCACTCACTGGCCCCGACGCCCTGGCCTCGGCTGTGCCTGCCCTGCTCCTTCCAGGCCGCCAGGCCTCGCTCTGCGATTTCTCCTGTCTCCCAGGGCACCTACCTTCCTTCTCCCGGTTCTCGGAAGTCTGCTACTCTACCTGTTCTCCAGGACCCCCGTCCCCTCCCACCGTGCGTAGCAGGCATGGGGCTGGCCCAGAGCCTCCTCCCCTCCCGTCTCTGCTGTCTCCCTAGCTGGCCACCCGGCCCAGCTCCTCCTGGCCTGCGTCAGTCCCTCACGGGTTTCCTCCGAATTACAGCCTCGTCAGCCTACATCACAATCTAACACAGGGCCCTAGCCTTACAGACTGTCCAGAGACCAGGCTGTGCGCTGAGCTGGACAACGATGGAATCTCCTCTGTACTCTGTAGCTTAGGGCACAAAACTATACATACAAACCTGCTGTTCACTCCGACATACAAAAACCTGACGTTAATGATTCTGGGTTGACAAATGGAATAAGCGTATCACAATAATGGGTTTTAAAAACACGTACAGTCCAAAGTGCATTTGAGATTCAAATGCAGGTTATTCTATGCAGTCTAATTTTTCTTTAACTTATTGTTTAACCCCAATTAAATAACATCTAAAGCGCTAAGACAATGTAAAAAAATCATACTCAACAGAAGTAGGAATATAATTTTTCTTTCACATTTCTGCTCAATTCTTTGGACAAAAATATTGTTTTTCAGTGAGGTGAAACGCACCATTTGAATGTATGTAACTCTGAGTGTGTACTATTAGCACAGCCACGCACCTGCCTTCTAGAACGTTCTCATCACCCCCACAGGAAATCCCATATTCACTAAGTGGTTGCTCCCTACAGCCTCCTCCCAACCCCGGGCAACCATGAACCTGTTTTCTGTCTCTACAGGGTGACCTGTCTGGACATTTCATATGCATGGAATCACACAACATGTGACCTTCTTTCACTGAGCGCCACGTCACAAGATTCATCCCTTCTATGGCTGAGTAACGTCCCACCGTGTGGACAGGCCACACTTTGTCCCCGCGCTCCTCCACCTGCGGGTATCTGACTGCTTCCTGCTCTGGCTGCTGGGAACCGAGACGACGTGAGCACGCGCGTACACGGGCTTGTTTGAGCGTCAGCTCTCAGCTCCTCTGGGCGTGCATCTAGGAGTGGAACTGCTGGGTCATGACTAATGTTTAACTTTTTGAGAATCTGCCAAACCGGACTTCAGAAATCGAAGTTCTGAGGCAGATTTTGCCAGGGAGAGGAACTCTGAAATAGCTGTATCGAGACTGCAGTAACATTTACAACTCCGGCCTCCGCAAGAAGGCTCGAGAGACATTATTTGTCATCCACGACGCACCACGGCCTCGCCTAGCGTGGTAAGGGCCTGCGCAGGAGAACCCTTCGAGCAGTGCCCCACACCCTCACTGTGCACAGGAGAGAATCAGAGCGCTCCCTCTAGAGGTCCCAAGTGGAGGCGCCACAAGCACCAACCTCCAGGCCAGGGCAGCGACTCTGCACAAACTGCTCTTACCTGGGAGAGAGTTGCATCTGCACACGCTTTTCTAGCATCCTAGGGAAAGACAATGATAAAGAGGGAATTAGTGCTGTTTCAGATACAGTCACTCCGAGGTGCTGGCACTGCAGTCCCGGAGAGCCTCCACCAGGGTGGGAGAGCTCAGACCCTTTCCTTCGCCCCCCGCCCCCAGCCGCGCACCCCCAGTCCCAAGCACACTCAACAGAGAACCAGCAACACACAAGTACATGCCTGGCCTGCAGACTACCCCGTTTAACGCACAGCACCCCCGCGCCCCCAGAGCCTCCTCTCCTGCCTGCGAGGCTCCGGCACCTTCCCACAGACCTGCACGTGCGTCTCGCTCCTTCTATCATCCCAGGAGCCGTGGGGCCCGCAGAAACAACGTCTAAAAAGCACTGACTGGCCGGCCCAGAGAACTTTTCTTCTAGAGTGTGTTAACTAAGACTCTTGTTTCCAAGCTAAACAATCCCTGAAGCTAACCTCTACACAAAAGAGCAAAGGATCTGGGGTCAACACAACCAAATTCAGGTAAGACACTCTGGCTGTTGGCAGCCTGTTACCTGTTTTCTTATCTATAAAATGACCTTGTGAAGCAGGTGAGAACTACAAAGGGATGTTACTCAAGCTAATTAAAATGTTTTCATTGTTCCTAAGTGATCCAAGTTACTAGAAAAAAAATCTTGAAATCTCAAATTAGTGCGTGTGTGTGTATATATATACATATATATATAGATATATATTTTTTGGCTGTGTTGGGTCTTCGTGGCTGCAAGCGGGCTACTCTTCGTTGCAGTGCGCGGGCTTCTTCTCACTGTGGTGGCTTCTCTTGTCGCAGAGCATGGGCTCTAGGCGCGCGGGCTTCAGTAGTTGTGGCACGCGGGCTTCAGTAGTTGTGGCGCATGGGCTTCAGTAGTTGTGGCGCACGGGCTTAGTTGCTCCGCGACATGTGGGATCTTCCGGAACCAGGGATCAAACCTGTGTTCCCTGCATTGGCAGGCGGATTCTTATCCACTGCGCCACCAGAGAAGCCCCAGCGTATATATTTTTACAAATAGAAAGCCATACATTCTGAGGGAAAATGAGACAATAGCTTTAAGAGGGTCAAAATTTGAATGTAGGGATGGGGCCTAAAACGTTTTTTTGTGTAGGAATAATTTCAAAGGAAATTATGACAATTCCTAATAGAAACGTTGCCACTGTGTCGTCATCTGACCACCTGCTCTCACTGACACGCGTGTGAGCACTTGTGTGGGAGGGCCTGGGGACCCCTCCGGGGCAAACGGCCTCACTGCTAATTATTTCTGCTTCACGAAGCTGGTGCTAATACTCACCAGCCCAGCACAGGGAGTATATTCAACGAGATGGTGATTATAGAGGGACCAAATAGCTAGATTCCAAATTCAACTCAAACTATCCTATTAGAAGCCATTCTGCTTAGTTAAATCTGCTTATTTAGTTAAAACACAAAAATTATATAATCAGCTATTTCTGTGCCAGCACCTAAATTTGGGGTCAAGACCAAGAGGAGGGGAGACCCAGAGCAGCAGGTTTCCCATCAGGGACTCTATCAGTTACTTACAGAGTTCAATATTTATTTCTGAGTACCATTTTTAAAATTTGTTATTTATTTATTTATTTGTTTGCTTTTGGCTGTGTTGGGTCTTCGCTGCTGCGCGCAGCCTTTCTCTAGTTGCGGCAAGCAGGGGCTACTCTGTTGCAGTGCGCAGGCTTCTCATTGCGGTGGCTTCTCTTGTTGCGGAGCACAGGCTCTAGGCGCACGGGCTTCAGTAGTTGTGGCACACGGGCTCAGTAGTTGCGGCACACGGGCTCAGTAGTTGCGGCACAGGGCGCAGTAGTTGTGGCGCGCAGGCTCAGTAATTGTGGCTCACGGGCCTAGTTGCTCTGCGGCATGTGGCATCTTCCCAGACCAGGGGTTGAACCCGTGTCCCCTGCACTGGCAGGTGGATTCTTAACCACTGCACCACCAGGGAAGCCCTGAGTACCATTCTTACTGATATGATACACAGCTTTCAATTTTAAAAAAGAATAAGAAGAATTTTTAATTTGTGTTTTGGCTGCGCCACGTGGCTTGCAGGATCTTAGTTCCCCGACCAGGGATTGAACCTGGGCCACTGCAGTGAAAGCGCCGAGCTCTAACCACTGGACCGCCAGGCAAGTCCCTAACAAGAGTGTTTTAAATGGAGAAAGTAAACCATGGGACTTCAGTGGCTGCACTCTGGTTAGTGTCCAGAGATTAAAGTGGATTTCGTAATGTCCGGAGCAGACTGCAGCGACACCACAGAGGACAGAGAGAAAAGCCATTTGAAACACTGAGCACAGGGAACGCTAATTCAGCCTTCAGTTTAGCCAACAAGTGCCCACTGTAAATGAGTACAGCATCCTCAGAGCAATTCAACTTCCAACCCTGTAGGAAGAAGTCTTCTAATGGAAACCATCCCTGTAACTGCTTAATAAAGACAGAAATCTTCAACGTTTTTTAGATTAAATTCCAATTTAACGGCCTGGTGATATGTTCACAATGGCTTATTAATTTAGCCAAGGCTCCTGTACTGTCTGTGCTGAGAAAAGTCACTGAAGACAGCAGGTCGCCTTCCTGCCCCTCACCCAGAGGAGCACATACAGACCCACAGTCAGTCAGGCCTTATCCCGGCTGGATGTCGGTCCAGCACAGGGCAGCACGCGGCCAGGCCCATCCCACTAGGGCTGCACTGACCACCCCGGCTCTGCTGTCGCTGGAGACAAGCGCCCGCACGCGTCACTCGGCCCGTCTTGTTCACTTGCAAGGTCGGCACGGTCACTTTGAAAAAAATTTGCGCCTGTACATTTCGTGGAGTTCCCCTTCATCCATTGGTAGCCCATGTGTTTAAGACATGCCATATTTCAATCGGCATCCCATTGAGAGCCCGTGTTTCCTCACAAACATGATCAAAAGTAGGATGACACGGTCCCCTCTGGGGTCTTTCAGCTTAAAGACCAACCTAATAAAGCAAGCGACCCTTCTTAGAATCATCTACCATCTCTTGTTTGATTTGCTGCGCCCTACGATCTTTAACAAGCATGTGTTCCTTGGGTAATCGGGGGGAAAGGGTGTTTTTTTCCTTTGTTAAAGAAAGTCTTCCGTTCCCATTTAATGTAATGGACTCAAACAGCTGGGTGTGCAGATGGGTGTGGAGATGGCTGTGCAGCTCGTCCACTCTCCTGGGGATGGCCCACGTGGAGCAGGCGCCACGGGAGATGCCGCGGGTGCACGCTGAGGCCATTTCATGTAAGAGACCCTGAATTGGCAAGACTCGGTACCAAAAAAGAGTGTAAAAAGTAAATGTATTTATTAATTATATATCAAAATGGTGATCTTTTAGATATATTGGTTTAGATACAGTTGTTAAAAATTAATTCTACCAGTTTCTTTTTACAGTTTTAAATTCCACATGTGGCTCACACGACAGCTCTGTCCCCTAAGAGGAGGGCTGTGTGTGCTTTACAGAAAACGGGTCTAAAAAATGGGAAGAAAAGATGCAACATTGACTCTCAGCCTTTATTTTTTTCCACCAAATTTGGATTTTTTTTTTTTTTTTACCTATGCCATATGAACTCTCTTATTTGCTACGAATAGATCTGAACCCACTATTTATGAACAACTTATAAACAACAACTTATTGTTGCTAGAAAAACAAAATTCTGATTTCTATATTCTGGAGTGTGGCTGGATGTATTAAACAAATCTGATCAGAGCAAACCATTAAAAATACTAACTCTTCCTTATTTTTATTGAGCTATATTGTATCTTTTAAATGTTAAGATTTGAAATTCTTACAGTAAAAGGATATTTTCTGTTTCTTCTTTGGCGGTAGATCTCAGATAATTCCATTATCTTTTCTCAACTTCAAGAAAAAGTCAGCTAAAATGATGCTGATCTTTCTTTCCAATTACTACTAGGCTTTCTGAACATATAATTGGTCTTTTAAAAGGAAATAATTAGGCTCCATACTTAAAGTTGGACCTAGTATGCATCCCCTTTTAAAAGTTCATGGGTTCTGCAGTGCACCATTATAAACATCAGTGACAGATTGGGAGGTAACGCTTGAGAACTCTGCAACTATCCTACTTTCTACAGGACAGCTGAATGATACCTGGCTGTTTTTATCTTCAAATAGATGCTCTATTTGAATAGAGCATCTATTTGAAGATAGATGTTAGTGCTCTAACAGCCATAACCATCCCTAGGAAACACCTTTTTTCAAAATTAAGAACACATCACGTGCACTTAAAATACTTTTTATTATTGTTGTTAATACTCTTATTTTTAAATAAGTTTCCGGCCCTCAACTTAGCAGTCACAGTGGGGGAAGTGAATACCACACTCTATACAATGACCAAAAGAATGTCACAAAGCTAATTCCCAAAGTCAAGAAAAAAGGTACAGAAAGATGTCTATAAATTCTATGGAAACATTTGCTGTATAGTGAAGTGAAAATATGCTAGAAAACAAAATACTAGCAGAAACTAACAAAACACTGTAAGGCAATTATACTCCAATAATGATGTTTAAAAAAAAAAAAGAAAGAAAGAAAACAAAATCCTGAAAATAATGTACTAGGCCAAATACCTGGATCTGTAATTTCTACATCCTGGGCCAATTAAGATTCAATTTCAATCCAAAACAATGAATAGTCTGTATTCTGCAACCCATCTTTCCTTAAAATGGTAACATCGCATCTGAAATCCAAATGATTAACAAAACTGAGCACACATAGCTACGTACTCTAATCTGGTTTTTAAGCTGTTCGGCCTCCTGCCGTAACTGGTCAAGTTCACTCATCTTCTAATCTTAGTGCTCTTCAAAGCCACCTCAAAGAATCTTAGATCTGAAAGAGAAAAGAACAAAAAATTAATAAACAATGACTGAGTAATTTAATGAAGCAGGCGAGAAAAGGAAATTGAAATTCTGAGAGCTACGGTTTCATTACAAATCAGAGTACCTTTCTTTAGCATTCATAAGAAGGTATAAAATGCCTACAAGGGCTGGGTTAACAAAGTATAATTACTATTATACACAAGCTTTGTTCAATGACAACATCTAATAGACTATTCAAAAGGTGGTGGTGGGCTGAAGAAGGAAAAATCTGTTTAGAAGCAGGTTTCATGAAGGATTTGGGTTTCACTATAAACTTAAGAACCTAAGACTGACGTTCAGAATAGTTCTCACATGAAAACCCTGGGGTAGTTAGTTCAGGAAATAGAGTACAGCAGCAACCTGGCAACCCAGCACCTCAAAGCCATGTCAATGATCTTGAACCCATGACTGCCCAGAAGACATCAGAATGTTCACACAGTGATTCTAATTTTTCTTTTTCTTTTTTTGGCTGCGTTGGGTCTTCTCGTTGCTACACGCGGGCTTTCTCTAGTTGCGGCGAGCGCGGGCTTGTCTTGTTACGGAGCACAGGCTCTAGGCATGCGGGCTTCAGTAGTTGCGGCACACGGGCTCTAGAGCGCAGGCTCAGTAGTTGTGGCGCACGGGCTTAGGTGCTCCGCAGCATGTGGGATCTTCCCAGACCAGGGCTCGAACCCGTGTCCCCTGCATTGGCAGGTGGATTCTTAACCACTGCGCCACCAGGGAAGTCCCACACAGCGATTATAAAAAGACTCAGTTTGGTGTCCAACAGGCCTCTGATTCAGGACAACTTACTCTCCCACCAAAATGGGCTCTGGGATCCCAGGAGACTCAGAAGCAACACTGCAGTCCTTACAGGTACAGGCCAAAGTAGGCTCAGTACAAGCAGCCCTGCTGCCCACTCTTGACCCTGCCCCACCCCCAGGCTCATTAGACAGTATTCCTGAAATCAGGGTCAAAACACAATTATCCTATTAAACAAGAGACTTATTTTCCCAAGGGAATGTCGTAATTCGGGGTTGCATTTCTGACCAAGAACATAGCTGTTAAGTCAATCCTAACTATGACCAACCTATCACAAAGCTGAAGATACAATTACCAACATCTTTTAATCACTTAAGAATACAATTAGCCCCCACATGCAAACACAGCTTATGCAAGGGCCTCAATTTCCTATGCAAACACAGAGGGGAGAATTCTTCCATCACAAATTTTGTGTGAAAGTCACAGGGTTATTATAATATATACCAGATATTTAATTAACAGTAATTATTTATTTTCTTAAAATGGAAACACATCTGGGGGAAATTATCTGGATGACCCAAGAAACATAGTTGTTAGTTCCCAGTCTAGATAAACTTTCCTTTTCTGTACAAAAGCATTCAAAATAATTGTTACATGGTCTATATTACAGAATACTTATTGAGAAAACAAAAATACCTTTCCCAATAAAAAGCATCTTTAAAAAGTATGTGTTAATAAGTTCCTGGTTCCTGCCCTCACCTGCACCCACCAGCCCACGTCTATTCACAGCCACAAAATGCCATTAGCTGCCGGGGTGGGCCGGGCAGGAAGCAGAAGGGGAAGTGCTGGGCTTCTAGAGGCATCAAGTCCCTCGGGCTGACCCTAAATGAAAGTCTGCAGAACTACCAGGAAAGGCCTAACGGGGTGGGGCCCTGACGCGGAGCTGAGGCATCTCGGAGGACAAAGGCAGGGTCTGCCACTCCAGCTGTCCGGGAAGGCAAGCACAGTGACACCACTGTTCCTAGAGGCATTACTTCAAGTGGGTGTTGTAAGCCCGGGCAAGCTTCGCCCACGCAGACTCCCTGGCGCCTCCCTGGACAAAGGGAGCAAAGGCTGGAGTTACCCTATGTGATAACCGGGCTAATTCTCTCTCTCATTTTCATGTATCAAACTCTGAGGACTGCAGCTGATGAATGTTAATGTATGAAATAATAACAGTGCCAAGAGAACACGAAATAATTTTAAAACAGAAAGCTGTGCCGATGCGTTTCCTGAGCTTATGGACGGCCCTGCATCCTCCCCACCAACCCCAGCGGCCTGCTGCAGCGCACGTGCATTTCACACGTGATCAAATTATACTATAAGGACAATCTGGCAGAGTTGGGGGCAGTTTTATCCCAGTAACGCTCCCCACCCCCACGTTAAAGAATTGTTCTTAGTCTGTGGAGAAGCTACTTCATTCAATCCTTCCAAAATCAACATGAAGAAAACTAACAGCTAATGTTGTCATCAGGTACACTGAATTAAACGGTTAGTTTTAGGCAACAAACCACGTATTCTGATCCTAATTTAAACACTAAAAAGCTAAGCTAGTTTTTAAAGTAAGGACAAAACCAACAAACTCCTAGGATCGAGATAAACAGAAAGAACTTTCAGAGATGCTAGGTGGTCTTTAGGTGAAGATCCAAATCCTAGTATTAGATGGAATAGCTCCTGAGATATTAAAATTAAATATTTCTTTCAATTAGATGCTCTTTTTTTTACATATTATAAAAGAACATATATTAATACATGATAATCACGCAGCTGTATTGCTTTAAACTAGAGAAATTAATTTATTGAAAACTTAACTATCTTTAAAATGAGAAGCTCCAATTCAGTTACCTCTCAAAATTTCAGAAGCAATAATACCAATACTTGCTGACTTTAATCTTTAGTCACAAGCAAAGAGAACAAAACCAGATCTATTTCTCTTTCATCATTAAGTAACATAAATTATTAATATTGCCTTTTGATTACGGCTCTCTCTACGATCAGTGTCCACATTCAAGTCTCAATCAGGAGACTCAAAATTCGTATCCGTTGATTTTTAAAGAAAAGGGTATTCATATCTCTACTACCAATAAAAATAAGTGTCCTGAAAGGCCCTTTTTGATCTCTACAGTCTGGTCAGAAAGAGAAACCTACTGGTAGACATTTAAAAATTTTTTTCAACTACATTCTTTATTCCACATGTTGAAGGTGTATTTTTTAAAATCCAATCTGGAAAAGAAGTTGTCTGCAGCTGGCCTCTCACCGATGGAGGGACACTCCAGCACGCTCACCTCTCCGTCGCCCTCTGGGCACTGGGGTTTGCTCTGACGTGGCATCGTCTGGGACCTCCTCTGTGGGGCACACACACATCCACGACGGACAGCCTCCCGTGCCCTGAGCTAACGGACACTGAACTGGCCTCACAGGATGAGTGTGAAGGGACCAGGCAACACCACCATCACACAAGACCAAGCGGTCAACACTCCCCCAAAGAGAAGTCGGCAACCCATGGACAGCAAGGAGCCTGCACACTCAGATACAGAGCGGGACTGACGGGAAGCAAGAAGTTCCTAATTCCCACACGCTACAAGTTCATCCCAAATGCTCTTCCGTGAAGATAACAGCAAATGAAACAGACAAGGTACAGAAAAATATATAAATGATATTTCTCCTTTTGTGTATATAAAAAGAATAAACATCTATGCTAATGTAAGCAATCTTTTTTTCTATATACACAAGAAAATGTTAATGGCTATTTTGGGGGGGAAATACACAGGGATGGGGCAGCTTTGATTTTTCACATTATCATACATATATAAGGAAAAAAGACAAACTATATATGTAAAATTACATGTGTATATACATACATATATATATATATATATATATATTTTTTTTTTTTTTTTTCCAAAAAGTTAACTGGTTATCTGGGCCGTTGAACCAAGAAGCATTCACAGTTCTTCCTCCATACTTTTCAGTTAAAAAAAAAACTAGTAAATGTTAACCGTTTACTGGGTGAACTATTACATATCACTAGGAACAATAATGGAGATAGTATAAAAACCTAGAAAAATGCTCATTATATGCTAAATGAAAAACAAATTTGTGTGTAATAATTTTAGCTATTTAAGAAGGCCAAAAACATACCTAATTTAAAAACACATGTAATAAGACAGCATTTTTGTTAGAATTATTGGTCATATTTTTCTCTTCATTCTCCAAATACTGGACATGCAGTTTATATTCCTTTGATCACAAAAAATGAATGTACATTTTAAAGGTCTTACTTACATGTAACTGCTTTTGCTGTTCTCTTCACTATCCTTAGTCCCCCAGAGCCTCTGAGAAGCCCACCATCAGGTTTACGTGGCCTGGGCTCCTTCTCTCCTCTAGGGCCAAAGTCACAGCTAAGCACTGGCCATGCTGACTCAGCGCACTGACCAGTCTAATCCGCTAAGACAGGACCTGCTGAGAGTCTCACTTCTGTTCTTTATGACCCACATCTGCCACCAGCTTTTATTTACAGCTTGTTTTGGAAATACTTTCCACAGAAATTTAAGTATCTTAAAAGCAAGTATGTGAAGTGATCTGCCCCTACTTTAAGGTTATACCCAGTATCTCTGTAAGTTAAAGAGTTAACATAATTTTTTATTTAAATATTTCACATTTGTGATATAATGTACTTCACGACTAATGCAGCACCACGCCCCTCGAATCAAGACCCCTGTAAAGTCTAGGAAGGACACTTCAAGGGCTCCCAGCGCCCCAGTTATTACCCAGTCACTAACAATGACACGGGCTAATATTAAGGACAAAATGGAGTGACGGCATCAAAATATAATTTCAGGTTCTGGTTTCGCCACACACAAGGAATGTGACTTTCACCCACTCACCTTCCACTCTGGTCTGCTGACTGCACCACAGGAATGACAGCACCAACACCGCAGGGCCGAGAAGAAAACTAACAAGACAACTGTAAAGGGCTCTGTAAGCCTTTCTGTGTCATCAGGGATCAGACTACGAAGTGCACCCCCCACAGAGCAGTCGCCACGCACATGCGGGTTCACGACCCACAGGAGGGCGGCCCGGGACGCCAGCCACCGGTGCCCGTGCTGCGCTCAACGTCCTGGGGCAACAGCAGCCCCGCCGAGCACCCCGCGCCACGGGGGCAGGAGTCTGCCAACCTGCTCGGCCACACGAGCACCAGTACCGCACCTCACCTCCAGACAAAAGAGCATTCTGAGAGAGGGGAGTTTGCATGAGGGATCTGAATCAATTTCACCAGCTTTTCTGGTTTTTCTTCCATTCCCAAATCCAAGTTAATCTCCGAAATCGAGACAGCACAAGTCCAAAGGGCGATGGACAGCAGTCAAGTCCTTCCTGGGTCACAGCTGCTTTAACAAAACCCGAGCAGTGAGGGCAGATCCCCAGGGCGCGGGACAACTCCACCACACGACACCCGCAGGCTTCCCTGGCGTGGGAAGGTATACCCTGACAGACTTAAGAATAAAATGACGTGTCTGAAATTCGCTGTAAAACAACCGAGGAGGGAAACAGGGGAGAGCACAGAAGAACAAGTTTGGTCGTGAGTTGGTTGGTGATGGAGTTCCTTATACTATTTTTTAACTTATTATGTATTTCAATTTTCCATTAGAATAGTTTCTGTTTAAATGTTAAGAGACCTTGAATCTTGATTTAAAATCCAAATGTACAGAGAAAACCAGGAAAATCTGAATATCATCTGGGTATCTGATGACAAGGGGCTGCTGCTCTTTCATTCGGTGTCATAATGAAACTGAAGTTCTTAACCGTGAGAAATGCTTCTTACTTATGAGTGAAATGATATGATTTGGGGACTTCCTTTAAAACACTCTGATAGGAAGAAAGGAGATTAAACAAAACTAGCAGAATTCTGTTAGAGCTGGATGATTTCATAATATTCTGCCTGTAATCTATGTTTGAACATTCTCTTTATAAATTTTTTAAAAAGTCATTACTTCTTGGTATTGTTTGACTACATTACAAGTATGTATGAAATCTGTTCTATATCTCTTAGTTTTAAAAATACAGGAGCACAGAGATCTCACAAGCAGATCGTGTTGTATTTTGACATGGATCACGCTGCCACGTTAGCTGGTTGTCTGTGAGAAAGAGTCAATCCCCAAAACTCCCAAATTTGTCTAAACAACTGAATGGTTGACCATGGAGGCTGGTATGTTTCAAAGGTGACAAAAAATTAAGTTTTGATGAAACATTACATCAGCTTCTAAGAAGTAGCAGATATCAGAATATTCAATACAAAGTAAACTGTAACTAGTTTTTAATATGGGTGACCAGCTGGTAATGGAGTCTAAGAGAGGAGGCCTAGTTACACACAAAATTCCCGTCTGGCTCTGGATTAAAGTATCCAGCAAATTTTTACACGTTATTTTAAAACTGACATGTGTGTGTTACATTTTACTAGAATGCAATGATTTAAATAGTCTGTCCCCAACATCTAAGATACCTCACGAGATTTTCCTGTTTCTCAATTTTCTGATGCAAATTTTAAAAGAAAACTCACAGCCCCTCACTTAGTTAAGTGTTTACTGATAATGCACACATAAGACACTTTTACTTTTCACATTTTACATTTATGGACAATGTAGTATAATCGTCTTCTAAATTACTGTTTAACTCCAATTTAAGCATATCCCCTAAAGCACTAGGACAATGTAAAAAATGTAATCATTCTTACCAGAACTAAATTTATACAACGATCGTACATTAGTTCTGTAAATAGAAAAAAAAAAAGATACAAGATATAATCTATACATAAAGTGAATTTACTTATTAGCCTTACAAAGGTCTGATCACTACGAGGCCCCCAGCTGATGTTCTATAAGAGGGAAGAAGAGTCTCACTTCCGTTTACTACCTTTTGAAAATAAAGGTTCTTATACTTTTCAAATCACAACAGAACCTACACATAACTTCATAAAGTCACTGATAGCCAAACGCCACATACACTCAAACTGAATTTCTGGGAACCCATGTGTCATTCTAGGAAATCCACGCTAAACCCAGACATCACGGCAGTGGAAAAACCCCCAAGGTGGTACCATGCTGGTGTCTTGTCTGATGCCCTGTGAATGGTTCCAACACCACTCCAGCACGTGCTTCCCTGATTTCCCAAGACCCAAAGCCAGTCCTTGAGTGAGTGGGGTCATAATAGGGTTAAATGCATCCAAAGGGATTTACTGCCTAACAAAAAATCAAATATGTACCGGGACTTCCCCAGTGGTCTAGTGGTTAGGACTTGGCACTTTCACTGCTGGGCTCGGGTTTGATCCCTGGTCGGGGAACTAAAATCCTCCAAGATGCGAGGCGCAGCCCAAAAAATAAAAAATAAAATTTTAAAAATTAACCATGTACCTGAGAACAACAGGAAAGTACTCCAGCCCCGTGGACAGATTGCAGAGAGCACAAAAAGTAAAAAACACATTTTTTGTAAGCCAGCTCCATCCTCCCTCCACAGAGATGTGCCTCATCAAGCAGGTAGCAATATCAATAGCAGAAAATTCCGCAGTCTGTTCACCTAAACCCATCATTCAGAAGGCACTACTTAGTTTTACCATCATATGCAAACTATTTATGGTTGCTATGCAATGTCACATTTGAAAATTACTATAAAGAATTTACATTTCAGGGCTACCCTGGTGGTGCAGTGGTTAAGAATCCACCTGCCAATGCAGAGGACATGGGTTCCAAGCCCTGGACCAGGAAGATCCCACATGCCGCGGAGCAACTGAGCCCGTGTGCCACAACTACTGAGCCTGCACTCTAGAGCCTGTGTGCCACAACTACTGAGGCCCGCACACCTAGAGCCCATGCTCCGCAACAAGAGAAGCCACCGCAATGAGAAGCCCGTGCACCGCAACGCAGAGCAGCCCCTGCTCGCCGCAACTAGAGAAAGCCCGCGCGCAACAACGGAGACCCGACGCAGCCAAAAATAAATAATAAATAAATAGATAAATAAGTTTATATAAAAAAAGAATTTACATTTCAGAACACATTAAAACATCTGATAAGAAGTATGGTGCTGAAAGCAAAGCTGCAAACATACTGTTACTGTGCTGAATAATTTAAAACCCAGACTTATTTTATTTAAGCTATCATACGAATACTATTTCGTGCCTGTTAAGAAAAATTCTTGAACTAGAAGGGAACGTGAATCTCAGTCCACCTCACATTTCTACCTAACAAAGCACCGGAGCAGGCCTAGAAGACCCAGGGGCCCTGGCAGCACGGACAGTGGGAGCCAAGGGAGCCCGAGCGGGCAGTGCTGCGGGGGGCGCGCGGGGGCCCAGGGAAGGCAGAGACCGCCTGCTGCCCAGCTCCGTGCTGCCCAGGGCCCACCTCTGCTGGCTGGCACCTGCCTAGGAGCGGCAGGAATGTGCTTTCCGTCCCCCACCCCATTCCCAGCATCTCCCAGCCCCGCCCAACACGCAGCCCCTGCCGCGTCTCTGCGTCTCCTCCACCACGAGCCGGGCGCAGCTCAGGCTCCCCTGCTTCCTTCGAGGCTGTGGGATTCTGTCTTCCCACCTGAAGGCAGCAGCCAAGGTTTGTCCGTGATGTGAAAAGTGGGCCACGAGAGAGAAACCCCTACGGACAGGACGCATAACTACACCCTTCCTGACAGTGGGAGAGATGTCCTAAGCGACAGCCCAGGGAGCCGAGGTCTTGTTCTAGGTGAGCAGAGCTGCCTTAAGCTGCTCCTCTCAAAACCGTCAATTCAGACAGCCTACAGCTAGCATCTCCCCACAAAAGTTACAGAAAGTAAAAGCATGACTCATACTCATCAAAGTATATTAATTTCTTCTGAATATGTCTTGACTTTTGCAAAACAGCTCTGTGATTCTTCCGACACCCAACATCTCTGCTGAGCGGTTCTGCTGCGGGTAACGGGCGGCCTGCCTGCGTTCTGACCAGGCGTGGCACCCAGGCCAAGTCCAGGAACTGGGGCCATTCTCCCTCTATCAGCAGTGCTCTTGGTTTCGCTCTACAAACCCCTTATTTGTCTTCCTCACCCCTGTCTACCGAGCATCTGCCGTGGACAAAAGACGCTGTGGCTCCGTCCTCCGAGACCAGAGTCTACACGAATGACAGACGAGGCCAACCTCACAAGCCGGCTCAGAAAAGTCTATAGGGTCTCACCACTTGGATTCCTGACTGCTTCAAAATCACATAAAAGGTGATTCACAATCTACTCTGAGGTCATAGCTGACTTAGGACCCCTTGCCGTGTAATGTCACATGTGTCCTCACAACCCCCTAGGAGGAGGTTCAACCGATTGTCCACACAGTAAACAGGAGGAAAAGGAGTCACAACCTACCCGAGGTTCACAGTCACAAACGGCATTGGCCACGGTTCTGATTCAGGCCAGCTCCAGAGTTAACCATGCAGGCCCTCTAAGCAATCCCTAACTGGCTAGAAATCGTCAAGGGACCACAGGAAGAAATTTCACTCCCTTAATCACCTGCTCCCACACGTCATTCCAGGAGGACAAGCACTCCGACAACGATGCAATGGAAGTTAACACCTGGACACGGCCTTCTGCCCCAGCCGGGGGGAGCACTGTTTTCTCCCTAATGGAGGTATCCCATCAGGGGCAAGAGATCTTAGGTTCTCCACTTCTAGAGGCAGCATCTTAAAACTGCTCTCCCCACCAAAAAAAAAAATTCTTTAATGTAAATTGGTGCAGTCACTATGGAAAACAGTATGGAGGTTCCTTACAAAACTAAAACTAGAGTTGCCGTACAATCCAGCAATCCCACTCCTGGGCATGTATCCGGAGAAAACTCTTAATTCAAAAAGATACATGCACCTCAACATTCATAGCAGCACTATTCACAATAGCCAAGACATGAAAGCAACCTAAGTGTTGCTTAGGAACACTTAGGAATGGATGAAGAAGATGTGGTACATATATACAATGGAATACTGCTCAGCCATGAAAAAGAACGAAATAATGCCATTTGCAGCAACATGGATGGACCTAGAGATTATCATACTAAGTGAAGTCAGACAGAGAAAGATAAGTATCATATGATATCACTTATATGTGGAATCTAAAATATGACACAAATGAGTTTATTTATGAAACAGAAACAGACTCAGAGACATAGAAAAGAAACTTATGGTTACCAAAGGGGAAAGGGGATGAGGAGGGATATATCAGGAGTTTGGGATTAGCAGATGCAAACTACTATATATAAAACAGGTAAACAACAAAGACCTACTGTATAGCACAGGGAACTATATTCAATGTTCTGTAATAAACCATAATGGAAAAGAATATGAAAACGAATACATATATATAACTGAATCACTTGCTGTACACCAGAAACTAACATAACATTGTAAATCAACTGTATTACAATTAAAAAAAATTAAAACTGCTTGGACCATTAGTTCGAAAATTGAATGCCATCAGTTCAGGTGAGCTGCGGTTCAGGTTTATGAGTTGCCAGGTGTCACCTCCAGCCCCCAGGCTCATAGGACCCAGTGCCTAACTCATCTCAGCTCCTACCCATCTCCTCCAATCAGCTCATCGCTCTAAGCAGGCGCTGTCCGATACAACGGGAGCCACATGTGGAATTCTTAATTTTCCATCAGCCATATTATAAAAGTAAAAAGAAACATGGTTACATTAATTTTAATAATATATTTATTTAATCCAACCAAAAACGTTATTTCAACATGTAATCGATATAGAACAATTGTAAGTAGGCTATTTTGCACTCATTTGTCGCACTAAGTTTTCCTTGTTTTGTTTTTTTGGTGGAGCCATGTGGCATGCAGAATCTTCCCTGACCAGGGATCGAACCTGTGCTCCCTGACTTGGGAGTCCTAACCACTGGACCGCCAGGGAAGCCCACGCTAAGTTTTTCAAGTGCAGGGTGTATTTATAGTTCAATTTGGGCGAGCCTCATTTCCAGCGCTCACCAGTCACATGTGGCTAGTGGCCACCAGCTATTGTAGTGGCCAGCACAGCACTGGGCCCTTCTCATCTCTTCACTCACACAGCAGGCACCCAACTAGAGGCTGCCCGACCCACTTCAATATCCTCCTAAAAGAACAGGAACTAGGCTCTCCCCACATGGAACTAACCCGTTTCCCAGCTCAGACACTGAGCGAGATGAGGTGGTCTTCCCTGACCCCGGTATCACCTCCCCTACGTCGCCTTACAGATCAGCTCGCTCACCTACCGGATGCTGGCAATTAGGAGTGACAGCAGAAATCACAGTGGGAGGCGTGAGGTCCTTTGCAAGTGGCAGCTCAGGGAGTGGGATGGGAAGACAGGGCTGAGCCAGTGCTGGACAGCAGGTGTGAGTTACCCTCACCCAGGTCGCCATTCCCTCTGGAGTCAGAGGAAACGGCCAGTGACCCTTTCTCCTGAATCCTTCTGTGTGATGCACTACAAAAACCCATCTGTTCTTCCGTCCTGTTCTCCCGCTACAGCTGACCTTGCTTCCCAGGTCGAACACAGAGCCTAGTACATACCCCTTCAAACCCGTTGAGGCCACACAGGAAGTCCCACTTGAATGATTTCAGAGCCAAACTTCATACATAATTGATGCTATCCGAGAAGTGAATGGCACACACCCAGAAGGAAGGTCTAACTGGGAAAGGTGGCAGGGACTGGACATCAACTGCACACGACAGAGGCACCTCTGAGAGGCTGTAACCCTCAAGTTTGGGGGAAACTCTGCTCTCAGCCGTGCCTCCTGCACTCCAGTATGCAGATGTAATCTTTCTTTTACACTCACTTCCTGCAAACTACGACGAGCGCTACTGGGTCTCCCACGTGCCTCTGCACGTGCAGCCGGCCTGCGCAGGACCGGCTGGCGGAGGCAATGTGGCTGCACCTGGCTGTGGGCCGCACTTCTGACTTCCAGACCCCACTCTCAGCCCCAGGTGGTCTCCACCGAGTTGACAACCTCTCTCTGCCTCTGAATTTTGGTCTGAAAGTGGAAACAGTAACACTACCTACCTCACATGCTATAAGGACTCAGTGAAAATCCACATAAGGTCCTTAAAACCTGACTGAACCACAGAAAATGCTCACTAAATCGAACTTGTTACAAAAGCAGTAATAGGGTTTTCCACTTGAAATGATTTAAGTAACAGAAAACTTCTCCCTCACTGGTCACTCTTCCGACCCAGTCAGTGGAACAGGCCCTCCGCACAAACGAAAAATATGGGCAGCAGCAGCCACCAGGGTGATACAGGGGTTCAGCAGGTAGAGGCAGGGCCTGCTCCTACGCTAACTGCTCATTTAGCTTAAAAAATATCTTTATTGAAGGTAAATAACACAATAAACAATTACAATTTGATACACTCTGACATATTATACACCTATGAAACCACCACCTCAGTTAAGGTAATGGACACACCTACACCCCCAAAAGTCTCCTTGTGTCCCTCTGTAACCCCACCCCCGACGCCCAGGCAACCACGAATGTGCTTTCTGTCACCACAATAAGTTTGCATCTTCTAGAGTTTTATATACGTGGAATCATACAGTATGTGCTTTTCTGTGGTCTGGCTTCGCGCCCTCAGCATGGTTACTTTGAGATGCATCCATGCTGTTGCATGTCTTTACATGGACGTCTGCCCTCGTTTCTCTTGGGTAAACATCTAGGAGTGGAAAGGCTGGATCATACACAGCAAGCAGACGTTTAACCTATTAAGAAACTGCTGAACGGTTTTCAACACGGTTGCACCATTTTTCATGCCCACCATCAGTGCACGAGAGTCCAGCGCCTGCACACCCTCGGCAGCACGTGATATGGTCAGTCTTTTCCATTTTAGCCACTGTAATAGGTGGTTAGTGGTGTCTTGTGTGTGTTTTTTTTTTTTAAATAAATTTATTTATTTTATTTTTGGCTGCGTTGGGTCTTTGTTGCTGCACGCGGGCCCCTCTCTGGTTGCGGCGAGCAAGGGCCACTCTCCGCTGTGGTGCACAGGCTTCTCACTGTGGTGGCCTCTCCCGTTGGGAGCACGGGCTCTAGGCGCACGGGCTTCAGTAGTTGTGGCGCACGGGCTTAGCTGCTCCGCGGCATGTGGGATCCTCCCGGACCAGGGCTCAAACCCGTGTCCCCTGCACTGGCAGGCAGACTCCCAACCACTGAGCCACCAGAGAAGCCCCTTGACATGGACCATTTTTAAAGTCATTATTGAATTTTGTTACAATATTGCTTCTGTTTTGGTTTTTTGGCCACAAGGCATGTGGGATCTCAGCTCCCCAACCAGGGATCGAACCTGCACTCCCTGCATTGAAAGGCGAAGTCTTAACCACTGGACAGCCAGGGAAGTCCCCTCGTTGTGGTTTTAATTTGCATTTCCCTGATGGCTAATGATTTTTCACGTGCTCATCTGCCATCTCTCTATATTCTCTGGTGAAGTCTCTGTTCAAATCACTTGCTTGTTTTTCCGGTTGTTGTTTTCTTAATATTGAATTTTAAGAGTTCTTTACTTATTCTGGACATAAGTTACCTAGAAGACATGTGATCTGCTAGTATTTTCTGCCAGTCTGTGTCTTGTCTTTTCATTCTCTTAACAGTGTCTTTGAAGGAGGAGATATTTTTAAATTTGATGAAGTCCAATTTATAAATGTTCTCTTTAATGAACTGTGTCTTTGATGTCATTAAGAAATCCTTGCCTAGCCCAAAGTCTCAACGATTTTCTGTTTTCTTTTAGATGTTTTCTAGTGTTAGGTTGTGTCTGATTCATTTTGAGTTAATTTTTGTCTATGGAGTCAAGTTTACCTTTTACATATGGATACCCAACTGTTCAAGCACCTAATTCATTCATTTTAGTTTTGTTTTTTAATTTAAAATTATTTCAGGGACTTCCCTGGTGGCGCAGTGGTTAGGAAGCCGCCTGTCAATGCAGGGGACATGGGTTCGAGCCCTGGTCTGGGAAGATCCCACATGCCGTGGAGCAACTAAGCCCGTGTGCCACAACTACTGAGCCTGTGCTCTCTAGCCCACGAGCTACAACTACTGAGCCCGCGAGCCACAACTACTGAAGCCCATGTGCCTAGAGCCCGTGCTCTGCAACAAGAGAAGCCACCGCAATGAGAAGCCCACGCACCGCAACAAAGAGTAGCCCCTGCTCGCTGCAACTAGAGAAAGCCCGGGTGCAGCAACGAAGACCCAACGCAGCCAAAAAATAAATAAATTTTTAATAAATAAATAAATAATTTCAACTTACAAAGAGTTGCAAGAATAATACAAAGAACTGGATACCCTTGCCCAGATTCACCGCCAACACTGTGACATTTATTGCCCCCATTTCATAAAAACATATTGGAATTTTTTTCTGAATTGTGTGGCCTCACCTTTATCTGTATCATCTGCTGATATTCCAACCAAGATTTGATTTGCAAAAGGGGCTCTTCTGCTTTCTACTGAAAGAAGTTGGAGAAACACTGCTCTTGTCCAGAATGTGGACCATCATCTCTGGGACCTTAACCCTTCATGCTGAACACTGGATGAAGACTTTGAAGAGAAAACCCTTCTCTGGATCAATTTGTTTGAAAACAACTTTGAGCTTAAAAATGAGAGATGGGCAAAACTGTAACAAAAACCAGGTTCTTAAAAAAAAGAAACCCTGAAGAAATTTAAATATTGTACTTTAAAAACTGGTAAGAATCAATTACGCCAAAATTACCTTAATTCCGAAGTGCTTCCGGTCTGGTCTCCAAAACATGTAAAATTGTCTGCAACAGAGAAAAGGCTGTATTTGCATTGATTCAGGTTGTGAGGCACAATATTCCATACATTTTAAGAAGCACATAATTCCGCCCCTTCCCCATCACCATTTCTTGCCCCCAAATCACTTTACTTATTAGTACTTTGTATTAACTTAGTGGTAAGTTTTTCGGTGTGGAAAAGAAGAAATCTGATCTCAATTTCTTTAAAAAAAAAAAGAAAAATCCTTAGAAATGCCTCAGGGAAAATACCTTGAATTAAACTGAAAAGCATCAGGGGGAAGGGGTGTTTAGAATCCTGTTACTACAAAAATTATAGTAACAGCAACAGAAAAAAACACTGCAATTCAAGAAGCTTCTAAGAGTAACCTTCCCCAGACTTTCCCGTCTGGCCCGCAGAGGATCTCATGTGAATGTCAAAGAAGCCACGGGCTGACTGTTCCCTAAGTGCAGGTAAGTCAACCTGGGCACATCTCCAGCCCATTCCTCTGGCCCAGTCCAGCTGCTGCGGTGCCGTCCAAAGATGTGGCCCTGGGTGTCCAGGAGGCCAGAGCAGCAGACACAGCAACAAGCCTCTGGACTTGCCTCTCATCACACTGCAGCCAGTGCGAAAAAATATTTACTTCTAGATTTCTTCTGAAATACCTGCTTGTTCTTTCCCAGAAACTAAATTTCAATACACTTAAAGATGTTCTGGGTAATCTCTCCAAAATACTCTGTGAAAAGGCCACTTTTGGACATTTCACAGGTTACCTCTTGTCTATTGATCAATTCTCTATTACGTTTACAAACTCAGTGCATGCCTCTAACCTGGGGGTCAGGAGAGGCATCAACAAGCTGACGTCCCCCAGTTGAACTATGAATTCTAAGGCATTTATTTATAACAAAATAGTTTTGTTTTCGAATTATGCTCGAATGCTGCTTATGTTATAAGCAAGCACATACTTTTCTGGCAGTAGAAGTGGGCATGGAAGAAAACAGTGTGGTGGTTCCTCAAAAAGTTAAACACAGAATCACCATACAACCCAGCAATTCTACTTGTAGGTATACATCCAAAAGAACTGAAAACAGGTATTCAATACATGTACACATTATGTTCACAGAAGCACTATTCACAACAGCCGAAAGGTGGCAACAGCCCAAATGTCCATCAACAGATGAATGCATAAACAAAATGTGGTACACCCACACAATGGAATCTTATTCATCCATAAAAAGGAATGAAGTACTGATACACGTACAACGTGGATGGTCCTTGAAAACATTACACTACGTGAAGAAGCCAGACACAAAAGGTCACATATTGTATGATTCTGTTTATGTGAAATATCCAGAACACGCAAATCCACGGCGACAGAATGCAGTAGCTGCCAGGGGCTCTGTGTGCGATGGACAACTGCTCAACGGATACAGGGATCCTTCTGGGGTGACAAAAATGTTTTGGAATTAGGTAGAGGTAGTGGCTGCACAACACTGTGAATTACTAAAATGCCACTGAATTGTTCACTTTAAAATGGTTTTGTTATATGAATTTTACCTCGGGGTGGGGGGAGGAGTAAGTGCTGTTAAAGGTACTTGAAAAAACCAAACCAAACCAAACCAGCGGGTGTGGAAGAAGTTGGAGACAGGGGCAAACTACGGCTCTCGCCCCCATGAACCCTCTGAGCCGGGCTCCCAGGAGTGCACACCCAAGGCTTCATGAAGCCATGAAACTGAAAGCCGGGGAATCTCAACCTTGGCACAACTGATGGTTTTTTTTTACATTTATTATTTTATTTATTTATTTATTTATTTATTTATTTATTTATTTATTTATTATTTTCGGCTGCATTGGGTCTTCGTTGCTGCGCACGGTCCTTCTCTAGTTGCAGTGAGCGGGGGCTACTCTTCGTTGCGGTGCGCGGGCTTCTCACTGCTGTGGCTTCTCTTGTTGTGGAGCACGGGCTCTAGGCGCGCGGGCTTCAGTAGCTGTGGCACGCGGGCTCTAGACCGCAGGCTCAGTAGTTGTGGTGCACGGGCTTAGTTGCTCTGCAGCATGTGGGATCTTCCCGGACCAGGGCTTGAACCCGTGTCCCCTGCATTGGCAGGCGGATTCTTAACCACTGTGCCACCAGGGAAGCCCCACAACTGACATTTTAGATTGGCTTGGTGGGGGCCGTCCTGTCTTCTGTAGGATATTCAGCAGCTGGCCGGCCTCAGCATCCCCTTCCCCAGCTGTGACAACCCCAAATTTCCAGACACCACTAGCTGTCCCATGGGGAGAGCAATACTAGCCCCAGGTGAGAGCCACTCCTTTAAGGAAACTGTCACAATCACCCCGATCTCCAAATGTAAGTCCTTTCACGTATTTTCCACATCAAGAGACAGACAGAAGAAAGTAAAATAGAAAAATGTATCACCGTTTGCTCTAATTCAAAGGCCTAGATTGCCTTGTGGCTCAAGGCATGAAACAAAGCTCAAGCTCCCTATTCTTTGGAAGAGAAGACAGGGAGCTAACTCCCAGAGAGCACTGACCCTCCAGCTCACAGAGGATGCTGAGAGCACCACCAAACCACCTCCCCCTGACTCACACGGACAGCTGTCTGGACTCATTTCTAGCTAAAAATAAGACCCAAGCGGGGGTCTTTTTCTGACTGCGCAGCCCACAGAACCCAGCATAGAGAACAAGACCACTGTCTTAGCAGCACACATTCGTGTGACCCTAAACTAGGGGTACCACTTTTACAGAAAATCAGAAAACCAGGGATTTAAAAAACCAAAGGCTACATTTTACAAAGCTACCACACCTACTAGAGGCAAAAGGTACAGTGGCAAGTGAGCCCCACCTTTAGACCCCTAAGGGCTGAGCACACTAGACTAATGAGCCTGGCTGACGGGTTTCCAGGGCCCACAGGGGAGGGGGCAGCGCATGGCCAGACAGTCAGGAGAAAAGACGGTTCTCAGGCAGCAGGCTGGCAGGGAGGACGCTCCATGGTTACGCTGAAGCCCAGCCACGAGGGGCGCTGCCATAGAGTGGAAGTACGGGGTGGCATGAGTGCATGCTGCATTCTTCTCTATTTAATGTTCTTAGAAAGAGACCCAGTTAGAAAGACAAGTTGGAGGAAGATACAAACCTAAAATTCAAGAAAAAGGCACAACCGTTTATAGACCAATCTTTAGTCAAATTTTAAATATGTGAAATAAAATTCAAATCACAGATTTAACAGAGTAACAACTCTATCATGATTTTTATGAGCAAACCGAACACTTTCAATATTCCAAATAAACAATGCCTCGCCTACCCCGACACTGCTTTTAGACCATCTTCCTTTGGCCGGTGGCAGCCTCCTGGAAGGAGGGCATGAGCCCTGTATCCCTCCCTCTTATCCTCTGTACACGGTCTGCCTATGCAAACCCGTGCCGCACAAAGCTTCCAGACCACTCCCTCACAGAGGGACCAGACAGCCGCACACCACACCCTCCCTGCCCAGTACTGCTTCAGGCTGCCTCTGGCTGCACCTCAAACACTAGTCTCTGAAGCCTACCCAATACCTTGGCTTAATTTTAAGTGATTTATGGGTCAAATCCCTTAACCATCCATTCACTCAACAACTACTTCCATGCCTATAATGTGAGATAGTGTGCTAACGCTGAACACACATGTCAACAACCAGGTATGTGAGCCACCTACATGGGTCTTACAGTCTAGTGGAGAAAGCATGAAAAATTATCCTATGAGGTACAGAGAGAAAAAAGAGAGAGGGACTGTACCAATACAAACTAAACTAATAAAAATCAAGAAGGGCTACTTTCTATAGACCTCCAATTATAAAATAAGACATGGCATGTAATATACAGCATAAGGAATACGGTCAGTAATTATCGTGATAGCTTTTGTATGGGGACAGAGGGTTACTAGACTTATTGTGGGGATCATTTCATAACATATACAAGCGTCACACCACTGTGTACTGCACCTGAAACTAACGTAATACTGTACATCAACGTCCTTCGGTAAAAAGGAAAGGGCTAGTTTCACACAGAGCTGTGTGGTACGGGCACAGTCCTGGAAATGCACGCACAGGCCAGGACCCCGAAGTTCAGAGAGCAGAGCGCTGAAGCAGGTGTGCAGCTGACCCGACCCCGGCTCTGGGGTCAGAGGGAATGGGCCCTGCCCCCAGCCCAGAGAGGCCACTGCACAAAAGCTGGGGTGGACTCTGAGCCCTTCTCAGTGGCCAGGGGCACCACAGTCCACTCAAGGCGCTCAAGAGCCAAGGCAGTTCTATTCCCAAGATTTTTTTTTTTTTTTTTTGGCAGTGTTGGGTCTTGGTTGCTGCGCGTGGGCTTTTCTCTAGTTGCGGCGAGCGGGGGCTACTCTTCGTTGCGGTGCGTGGGCTTCTCATTGCGGTGGCTTCTCTTGTTGCGGAGCACAGGCTCTAGGCGCATGGTCTTCAGTAGTTATGGCACGCGGGCTCTGCAGTTGTGGCACACGGGCTTAGTTGCTCCGCGGCATGTGGGATCTTTACCGCACCAGGGATCGAACACGTGTCCCCGGCGTTGGCAAGCGGATTCGTAACCACTGCGCCACCAGGGAAGCCATGTTCCCAGGATTTTATTAGGCTAATATCCTTAGAGCAGATTTTAAAAGATGGAATTATTATATGTCAAAGATTAGGCACTTTAAGGCTCCTGATAAGATCAACTGAGCCTATGTTTTGATTCAGTACAGTTGTTAATTTAGCAATATTAAATGAACTTCTTTGTACACACATAATCTAGTATCATGAAATTTTAAGTATCAAATACTAGCATTTGTATGAGTATTGTTATTCCAACATTTTTCAAAATCTAAAAACTGAGTCCTCTTGAGATATACCTAGAGAAGTCCTTTACTGGGGACATTAAAATTTCAAATCAAGCAAAGGTACACCTGTTGGGAATGATTCCTTCTATATCCATATATGCCCTGTTACTTATCTGTAATTCTGAGATCCGTAAACCCGGCCAGAACAGACATAAGGGCATTAACTAGCCTTTATCCTGTTCAGTGTGAACGGTCATACATTTTATCACAAGCTTTAAGGTGTCTGATTATAAGTCTTGCTGGGGGCACTGTGCATGTGTGATATACACACCACTTCATCTTTCTAAACCCTGAAAAAGGCTGAATTCTAGAACACATCCAGTCCTAAGAGTTTTGCATAAAGGACTGGGGGCTTGTAAGAGACAAAGTAAACTTCTCAGTTCTGAATAATTCTCTAGTACAAACCTGTCCTGAAGAGGCAGAATGTGAAATGATAATGTGAAGGAGGTCCCCTAGCCAAGTTTAGGAATAAATCTGAGGGTAAAAAGGAATATTAATTATAACAGAATATATATTACTGAAAAAAAAATGCACACACAAGTATACAATAACACTCGAGTAATAAATAAAACAGAAAGAAACAAGAAGAAAGGTGAAGCGTTTCTTTAAAAGCTTTTCTACAAACAAATATAGAAGGAATGACAGGTTTAGGGCTCTGGAGTCGCCGCAGATGCAGGCAAAGACCACCCACCTGGGGGTGCTGAAATCAGTGGGTGAAAGTGTATGAAGTTACAAGGAAGTCACAAGGACTAAAACTATCACTCACAGATTATTTCTTCACTGTAAAAAGGAAAAGTTATTACAATTAAGAAATCTGGGGACTTCCCTGGTGGCGCAGTGGTTAAGAATCCGTCTGTCAACGCAGGGGACACGTGTTCGATCCCTGGTCCAGGAAAGATCCCACATGCTGCGGAGCAACTAAGCCCGTGCGCCACAACTACTGAGCCTGCGCTCTAGAGCTCGCGAACCACAACTACTGAGCCTGCACTCTACAGCCTGCGAGCCACAACTACTACCCGCTCGCATAGAGCCCGTGCTCCGCAACAAGAGAAGCCACCGCAATGAGAAGCCCGTGCACCACAACGAAGAGTAGCCCCAGCTCGCTGCAACTAGAGAAAGCCCGCGCGCAGCAACGAAGACCCAACACAGCCAAAAATAAATAAATAGATAGATAGATAGATAGATAGATAGATAGAAAGAAAAGAAAAGAAAAGAAATCTGGTGTCATCACCTTAATCAAGTGATTAAATGTAGTATTACCAGTAATGGAACAAACCAAGATTAGGGATCTCATGATATGATAAGATGAGAAGTACAGGTCACCTATGGGGCATTTTTGCCAAAAGTATTTTGCCTGTATCCAATCATGAGGAAATAATTTGTAAAAATCCAGAATGTGAGACATTACAAGTAATTGACCTGAACTCTTCAAAACTGCCAATGTTAAGGACAGACAAAAAGGTGGGAAGACTGCTCAAGATGTAGTGACCCTCAGGAGACAAGATAACAAAATGTGCAACACATGAACTTGATTAAACCCTGAATTTGCATAAAGGGCATGAAGACATTCTGAAGAAAACTGAAGAAATCTAAATGTGGACTTGGATTAGGCATTAGTGAATCAATGTTAAGATTTGGGGTATAATGAAACTACTGTGGATATGTAAAAGAACATCCTTGTTCTTGGGACAGGCTGGAGTTGTAAAGAATAAAGTATCATGACACAACAATCAAATGCTTCACCAAAAAAGCAGAGACAGAGAAAGAAAATGTTACAAATTACCCAACCTTGGTGAAAGGTATAGAATGTTCACTGACCTATTCTTTCAACTTTCTGTAGCTTCAAAAGTTATTCAAAATTAAAAGCTGGGGAAGGGAAATACTATGACCAACAGAGGGCAAATATAGATTTTAAAAATATGCCCTTGCAGTGATCAAATGAAAGATGGGATGACTTGAAGATAAAGTCAGAGAAAATAACTTATTTTATAACTTTTTTTTTGACTTTTCCACTGACCAATACAGTAAGAAAAAGCTTTAGTAGCTGGAAAACTTGGTACAACCTCAAGATTTAATGACTCAATCAATGCATTTTGATTTTTAAGAGTGTACTTTTAAAAAAAGATGAATTAATATTTAACTTTTAATTTTTCATATTTAATTAATTTTTATTCATTTTAACAGTGTTTTGTTATTTTTCTCAGGCTGGCTAGAGGTTTATCAATATGATTTTTTCAAAGGACTAATTTTCAGTTTCACTGATTTTTCCTACTGTGTTTCTGCTTTCAGTTTCACAAAATTCTGCTCATTGTCATTATTTTCTTCCTTGTGCTTGTTTTGAAATCAATGTGCTCTTCTTTTAGTTTCTTAAGGTAGAAGCTTAGATTAGTGAGACCTTTTCTGTTTTCTGCAGTAAGCATTTAATTCTACAGATTTCCCTATAAGCACTGCTTTCACTATGCCCCACAAATGTTGATATGTTTTGTTTTCACTTTCATTCAAATTAAGATTTTCAAGTTTCCCTTATGATGTCATCTTTAATTTTCAACTACCTGGGGACTTTCCAGACAGCATTCTGTTACTGTTCTCTAATTTAACTCCACTGCAATCACAGCTACTGTCTAGCCCCTGGCAGGTCCAACTGCTGGGTCCTCCTCAAGTCTGGCTTCCATTGATTCCTTTATCTCTTAACAACAGATCACTTTCTGTGTATCACATATAATTTTTCACTGTGCACCAGAGAAAAGCAACAGAAACCAAAGTAAACAGTATCTACGCCTACGGACGGGACACCCCTTCTTCTGTGGGGCCATCAGTACGGAAAATTAAGTTAATCTACTCTTCAGCTGAGTTGCACGCAGGGTTTTGTAATCCTCAGCACGCCACAGCCTTCAGATTTCTTCAACAGTAAACTGCCTTCACCTTCACGACACTAGAATACTGTTCTCAAAAATTATTGGCCAAAGAAGAAATATACCCCTCTCAAACCCGCTGCAGGCCGGAAGTGAGGCAGAAAAGCAAGTCATCCAACTTCTGCTCAAAATTCAGATTCACATGAAGATGAAAACAAATGTGCAGGCTGCCTCAGTTTGAGGATGAGCCTTCAACTTTATTTTGGCAGAAAGGTGGGTGTTTGCTAAACTGAAAAAAAAAAAAAAAAAACAAACCCAACATACTGTGATAGAATATATAATAAGGACTCCCTCAAAGTTAACGTTCTGTCCCACACGGTACACATGGTCTTTGGCAGAGAACACACCTTGCCCCACAGCCACAAAGGCTCCCTTAACCCCGTTTCCCAGGGGGCTGGGGCTCTGCCTTGCTTCCACTCGTGTGTCCAGAGGTTCCTTAATGAATACCTTCAGGTGCTACATTGGATATTCTGTACAAAGCTTGGACTTGCCTGTAGAACACTGCCAGCCACATTCCCGGCATCAAACCACACAGTGATTCCATACAGTGACACATCAAGAATCTCATGTCTGCACCACCTCCTTCTCATGCATTGTGAAAATGAAAGAACACACTGGGGCTGCAGTTTCCACCATCAAAGTCTGGGAACCAGCTCTGTATGAAGGTGCACCAGGGGCAGGAGAGGTGCACAGGAACACTTGTGATGCTCCTACCTAAAACAGTTTTGGCTAACCCTAGCTGCTGAATAATAAGCTTCTAACCATGCTCAGTTTTTTTTTTTTTTTAATTAATTTATTTATTTTTGGCTGCGTTGGGTCTTTGTTGCTGTGCGTGGGCTTTCTCTAGTTGCGGCGAGCGGGGGCTACTCTCTGTTGCGGTGCATGGGCTTCTCATTGCAGTGGCTTCCCTTGTTGCAGAGCACGGGCTCTAGGTGTGCGGGCTTCAGTAGCTGTGGCTCGCAGGCTCTAGAGCGCAGGCTCAGTAGTTGTGGCGCACGGGCTTAGCTGCTCCGCGGCATGTGGGATCTTTCCCGGACCAGGGCTCTAACCCGTGTCCCCTGCATTGGTAGGTGGATTCTTAACCACTGCGCCATCAGGGAAGCCCTCAATTGTTTTTTAAATTATCCTGTACTTTCTTGTGTTCATTAAAAGCTTAAAAAAACACACACACTTCACTGTGGTTTCCATATGAGACGGTAAATCTTTGGAGGAAAAGTTATGAGGTAAACTACTTATTTTTTGCAGAAGGGTGGTTAACTATGCAATATGACCTGCAAAGAGTTCCAACTGGGAATGTAAATTGATACAGCCACTATGGAGAAGAGTATGGAGGTTCCTTAAAAAAGTAAAAACAGAATTACTATATGACCCAGCAATCCCAACACTGGGCATATACCCAGAGAAAACCGTAATTCAAAAAGACACATGCGGGGCTTCCCTGGTGGCGCAGTGGTTGAGAATCTGCCTGCCAATGCAGGGGACACGGGTTCAACCCCTGGTCCGGGAAGACCCCACATGCCGCGGAGCAACTAAGCCTGTGCGCCACAACTACTGAGCCCATGTGCCGCAACTACTGAAGCCCATGCGCCTAGAGCCCGTGCTCCACGAGAGAAGCCACTGCGATGAGAAGCCAGCACACGGCAACGAAGAGTAGCCCCCGCTCGCGGCAACTAGAGAAAGCCCGCGCGCAGCAACGAAGACCCAACACCGCCAAAAATGAATAAATAAAATAAATACATTTATTAAAACAAAAAAAAGACACATGCACCCAATGTTCATTGCAGCACTATTTACAATAGCCAGGTCATGGAAGCAACCTAAATGTCCATCAACAGAGGAATGGATAAAGAAAATATGGTACATATATACAATGGAATATTACTCAGACATAAAAAGGAATGAAATTGGGTCATTTACAGAGACGTGGATGGATCTAGAGACTGTCATACAGAGTGAAGTAAGTCAGAAAGGGAAAAACAAATATCGTATATTAACGCATATATGTGGAACCTAGAAAAATGGTACAGGTGAACCGGTTTGCAGGGCAGAAACAGACACACAGATGTAGAGAACAAACGTATGGACACCACGGGGGGAAAGTGGCAGGGGTGGTGGTCGTGGTGGGATGAATTGGGAGATTGGGATTGACATGTATACACTAATATGTATAAAATGGATAACTAATAAGAACCTGCTGTATAAAAATATAAAATAAAATTCAAAAAAAAAAAAAAGAGCTCCAACTTTTTCCCCAACTTTGGTTTGCCTAGGAAAATAGCTCAAATTTTGCAATAAAAAACTAACTTTACTATCAAACACAGTAGTAACTGCTGAACATTTGGCATGTTTTGGGGGGAAGAAGTATGCAAATACAGCCAGGGATACATCAATATGGAAAAATGGATAGAAGCAGCAACATGCTCAGAGCACTTTAAATCCAATACAGAAACAGGAGGCACAACCATAGCACTGACAGTCTCCTCCCAGGGCTGCCTATATTTCCAGACTGAAACGATGTGCCAAGCGCCCAGCACAATGACTGAAGAGACACTGAAATCAAGCTACATCATGGTTCAGAACTCCAGAAGCAAAAGTAAGATTCTAAAAGCTTCCAGATGGAAAAAATCGGTGGTATACAAAGGATTAAGAATCAACAGCTCTGAATTCCCAACAGCAACACTGGGAACTGGGAGAAAACAGAGCAATGTCCTGAACTAATTCCAAGCAAGAACTGTATACTCAAAATTATCAATCCTAAGGTCAGAATAAAGACATACAAAGTCTAGGAAGCTACTAAAGGATATTTTCCCCCAAAAGGGGAAGAAATGAGGAAGACATCATCACATCTGGAACTCAGGAGATCCAGAGGAAACATGATTTCCTGCTCTTTCTTTTGTGGACCTTAGATTCGGTGGTTAATGCGCTCTTTGATACAGTAATGATATTCCGATACACTGACCAGCCCAGAAGGTCTGACCCACATGGCACTCAGGTGTGTTATCAGGCACTGCTCTGAGCCCTGTGCCTACTGTTCCTCTAAGGCCCACAGCAATTTAATGAGCAAGCATTAGGAGTGTACCCACTATGTTACGGATAGCTAAACTGATAGAGCCTAAGACCCCAAACTAGATTTTAAACATGTATCTGGAAAAAAGACATAGGTCAAATTATTGTTAACCAACCCTAAAATTTATCAGGTACTTACTACATGCCAAACGCTATGCTGCTAAGTACTTTATACACATCATCTGATTAATTCCTCAATAACCCAACGAGTACATACTGTTATCATCATTCCTTGTCATTTCAATTCTGTAAAATTACGGAAAAGACAGCTCAGGCAAAGAAAGGTCAGCAACTAACTCAAAGTTGAACAAAGAGCAAGAGGCACAGTTAGCACTGCACCCAGTGAAGGGACTCAAGCCCAGGGGCTTACGTTGGCACTAAACTTACTGTCATTTTAAAATAATAAGTCTGTGTACATTTTCTAAAAAGAAAGAAAATCAGACACAAAAACTAAATTTGTCCCTTTGCTCAGAATGTCCTTTGGCCTCTCTTCCCCTCTGCCAGGAAACAGCACTCAACCTTAGAGACAGAGCTTTATTAAACCTTCCTGACTGCCCCTCTCCCCAACTACCCAGCCTCCCTCCTGTTCTCTGACCCACTGCCATGTTCCCATCCTACTAGGCTGTAAGCAAGGACTGTGCCTTGCCTTCACCGCTGCTTTGGACACTTTGCTTTGGAGCGGAGGGGTCTGTCACCTTACAGACCACCTTTTCTAAGAGCTGCCCCCATTGTTCCTCCTCCAAACCCTGGTCTTGGGATGGTCCCCTGGCTCCCACTCACCCCAGTCAGAGCTGACCACACCAAGGACAGGTACCCAGCTCAAGTCAGACCAAACACACTGTATCCCCCAATAACGAGGAAACTGAGACTGAGAGTGCAGTGGGCTCTCTGGGTCTGGAAGTGGGACATGAACTGGAGAGCTGTGGCAGGCCGCCCTCCACAGCGTAGACGGAGCAGCAGAAAGAAGAGCAACACAGACGCACAAGAGGGGCACACTCCCCACTGTTCCTGTCCCTTCCCAGGGCCTCTGCACTCCAGTCTTACAATTAATTCTTGTTTTTTCTTTTTTTTTAATATTTGAATTTTATTTTATTTTTTTATACAGCAGGTTCTTATTAGTTATCAATTTTATACATATTGCTGTATATATGTCAATCCCAATCTCCCAATTCATCCCACCACCACCACCCCCCCGCTTTCCCCCCTCGGTGTCCATACGTTTGTTCTCTACATCTGTGTCTCTATTTCTGCCTTGCAAACCGGTTCGTCTGTACCATTTTTCTAGATTCCACATATATGCAATAATATACGATATTTGTTTTTCCCTTTCTGACTTACTTCACTCTGCATGACAGTCTCTAGGTCCATTCACGTCTCTACATCTTCATGTTTTTTCTTAATCTGGAGCTTCAGTTGGTTGGTTTCTTGCAACCAAATAACTCTACTAAAACTACCTGTATATCATACCTACGCCAGCACCAAGCATCCATTCCCTAAGTGCTTGCAAATAACTCCATGACCTCCTCAGTTTAGGGCTTCACCAACAGTCTCTGCGAGAGGACCCCCAAATTCCCACCTGTCTTATCTTCCAAGCCTGAACCCTTAGCCTCCAGTTACACACCCTTTGCCTCCCACCTGGGGGATGGCAGCAACAGACCCTTAGCCCCCTTACCTGACCGTATGAGCAACACCTGACGTGCCAATCACCTCCTCCTCCTCGAACGCTGGGTGAGGGGATACCATTCTTTTGCTGTCCCCCATCTCCTTGCTACGCCCTTTCCTGACTGCAGCCCGATCCCTAGAATTCTGGCAGTGCAGTGCTCTAAGGGCTCAATCCCCTATCACAGTAACAGGCTTTCCTTTCCAAACCCCTGACGGTGGATTCACTGCCCACTTCCGGCACAGAAAACCCCCTCCTCCCAAGCTGCCACTCAATCCTACCCATCCCCCTGTCTCCCCCCGCCCCGGACTCCACTCCCACTGTCCGGGCCTTTGCCTAGCCTGCTATTAACTTGCTTCCCCAGCCACCTCTTTCCCTCTCCAGCCATCCTATACACCACTGCCTGATTTATCTTTCTGAAGGGCAGCTCTTGACATCTGACTCCAGTCTTCAAGTGCTCCTCCTACAGAAGAAAATCAAACTTTTTAGCCTGGCCTAGTCGAAAGCCCTTGTACCTTACCCACCATACTTTCAGGCACCCTCCCCCAGGATTCTGATTCATCGAGTCTGAGGATGGCCAAATACACGTACACAAACGCTGTGGGTGACCTGGGGCTCTCCGCCAGATTTGGACCAAGATCCTGACCACCAGTCCCTTACAGAGAAATCCGAGAAACATTAATGTATTCTTGCCTTGAAGAGTTAGAGACAACTTTTAAAAAGTAATATATTTCCCCACAGTCAAGAAAAAGGACATGCTTCCAAAACTTACCAGCTGAAGACATGAGCATCGTATTTCCTATAAAAACTGCAAAACAGAAGGCACTCTGAATTGAAGTGTTTCTGTCACTCAAATTCTAAAGCGTCTGTGATTTATGATGGGAACTAGAAAGAAGCAAGAATCATAGACACTCTGTGCCTTCAGACCATTCAGAATCCGGCAGTGCTCTTTACTGTGAAGCTCAGCTGATGTCTGTGTTTATTATGCGGTCTCTGTTAGAAAAGCATTTCGTGAACCTGTTCTTGTGCCATGCACCAGTTTAGCCCAGACTAAAGCAAGCAGGAATATTTACAGGCATACTTTGTTTTACTGCACTTCAGAGATACTGCGTTTTTTACAAACTGAAGAGTTGTGACAGCCCCATGTTGAGCAAGTCCATCAGCGCCGTTTTTCCAACAGCAATTACTCACTTTGTGTCTCTATGTCCCATTTTGGTAATTCTTGAAATATTTCAAACTTCTTAATTATTATTATATTTGTTATAGTGTTACTAACTAATGTTACTATTATAACTCACTGAAGGATCAAACAATGATTAGCACTCTTTAGCAATAAAGTATTTTCAATTTAAGGTTTGTATGTTTTTTTAGACATAATGCTATTGCACACTTAGCAGACTACAATATAGTGTAAACACAACTTTTATATGCACTGGGAAACAACCAAAAAAGTCATGTGATTTGTTTTATTGCAATACTCGCTTAACTGTGGTAGCAGAACCGAACCGGCAGTATCCCCAAAGTATGCCTGTACTTCCACTTTGAAAACATATAGCCATGCTATACAGCAGCACTAAAATAGGATGAACGTTTTAAATTGTTTATAAAACATTTAACAATAAATGGTCTTGATATCTGGGCTTACGTTTGTGAGCCTTCATTCATGCACTCATCACGCCTGTTTCGTGCCAGGCACTGAAGCAGGGTCTCCACACACTGACTTGTCCTTGCCACTCAAGTTTCTCACCTGCTTAAACTAAACACTGATAAACGCAGCCACTTCTTATCTCTCTCTGGATGTGACAGGAGTTGCCAAATTAACTTTGTTTTCTCCATTCCTGGATTTTTACTCCAATTCCTATCCCTCTCTTACAGGAAACCTTGTTGGTACAAAAAAGCCCAGTCATCAAAAAAGGGGTGAGAAGGGGGACCACAGTAAAGAAGCGGAAACACAACAAAGAAACGGGCATCAAAAATCTGTTTGGAGGACTTCCCTGGTGGTGCAGTGGCTAGGAATCCGCCTGCCAATGCAGGGGACACAGATTCGATCCCTGGTCCGGGAAGATCCCACATGCCGCGGAGCAACTAAGCCCGTGCGCCACAACTACTGAGCCTGTGCTCTAGAGCCCGCGAGCCACAACTACTGAAGCCCGTGCACCTACAACCCATGTTGCACAACAAGAGAAGCCACCGCGCCACAGCAAGGAATGGCCCCCACTCAACACAACTAGAAAAAACCCCACGCAGCAATGAAGACCCAACGCAGCCAAAAAGTAAAATAAATAAACAAAAATCTGTTTGAAGGAGGATCTATACGTATCATTTTGGTCCCAAACTTTCCTTCCTAATTAAGCTTTAAGCAAGTGAATGCTCAAGATAAAATTCCTTGATTAAAGAATCATTAGTCATAGGAATTCACCAAGAAGCTTACTGAATACAAGAAAACCAAGCTTATAAGCTTATAACCAAGCTTTGGTTATTATAATAACCAAAGTTCCATCTAAGTTATTCATTAATTAGTAAAAAGTAAATGGGAGAGAGGAACCAAGATGGCAGAGTAGAAGAATGTGCTCTTACTCCCTCTTGTGAGAACACCAGAATCACAACTAGCTACTGGACAATCATCGACAGGAAGACACTGGAACTCACCAAAAAAGATACCCCACATCCAAAGACAAAGGAGAAGCCACAGTGAGACGGTAGGAGGGGTGCAATCACAGTAAAATAAAATCCCATAACTGGTGGGTGGGTGACTCACAGACTGGCGAACACTTATACCACAGAAGTCCACCCACTGGAGTGAAGGTTCTGAGCCCCACATCAGGCTTCCCAACCTGGGGGTCCAGCAACAGGAGAGGAGGAATTCCTAGAGAATCAGACTTTGAAGCCTAGTGGGAATTGACTGCAGGACTTCAACAGGACTGGGGGAAACAGAGACTCCACTCTTGGAGGGCACACACAAAGTAGTGTGCACACCGGGACCCAGGGGAAGGAGCAGTGACCCCAGAGGAGACTGAACCAGACCTACCTGCTAGTGTTGGAGGGTCTCCTGCAGAGGTGGGGGGTGGCTGTGGCTCACCGTGGGGACAAGGACACTGGCAGCAGAAGTTCTGGGATGTAGTCCTTGGCGTGAGCCCTCCCAGAGTCCGCCATTAGCCCCACCAAAGAGCCCAGTTAGGCTCCAGTGTTGGGTCACCTCAGGCCAAACAACCAACATGGAGGGAACCCAGCCCCACCCATCAGCAGTCAAGCGGATTAAAGTTTTACGGAGCTCCGACTGCCACAGCAACAGTCAGCTCTACCCACCACCAGAGCCTCCCATCGAGCCTCTTAGATAGCCTCAACCACCAGAGGGCAGACAGCAGAAGCAAGAACAACTACAATCCTGCAGCCTGTGGAACAAAAACCACATTCACAGAAAGACAGACAAGATGAAAAGGCAGAGGGCTATGTACCAGATGAAGGAACAAGATAAAACCCCAGAAAAACAACTAAATGCAGTGGAGATAGGCAACCTTCCAGAAAAAGAATTCAGAATAATGATAGTGAAGATGATCCAGGACCTCGGAATAAGAATGGAGGCAAAGATCGAGAAGATGCAAGAAATGTTTAACAAAGACCTAGAAGAATTAAAGAACAAACAAACAGAGATGACCAATACAATAACTGAAATGAAAACTACACTAGAAGGAATCAATAGCAGAATAACTGAGGCAGAAGAACGGATAAGTGACCTGGAAGACAGAATGGTGGAATTCACTGCTGCGGAACAGACTAAAGAAAAAAGAATGAAAAGAAATGAAGACAGCCTAAGAGACCTCTGGGACAACATTAAACGCAACAACATTCGCATTATAGGGATCCCAGAAGGAGAAGAGAGAGAGAAAGGACCCGAGAAAATATCTGAAGAGATTATAGTCAAAAACTTCCCTAACATGGGAAAGGAAACAGCCACCTAAGTCCAGGAAGCACAGCGAGTCCCATACAGGACAAGCCCAAGGAGAAACACGCCAAGACACATAGCAATCAAATTGGCAAAAATTGAAGACAAAGAAAAATTATTGAAAGTAGCAAGGGAAAAATGACAAATAACATACAAGGGAACCCCCATAAGGTTAACAGCTGATTTCTCAGCAGAAATTCTACAAGCCAGAAGGGAGTGGCATGATATACTTAAAGTGATGAAAGGGAAGAACCTACAACCAAGATTACTCTACCGAGCAAGGATCTCATTCAGATTCGATGGAGAAATCAAAAGCTTTACAGACAAGCAAAAGCTAAGAGAATTCAGCACCACCAAACCAGCTCTACAACAAATGCTAAAGGAACTTCTCTAAGTGGGAAACACAAGAGAAGAAAAGGACCTACAAAAACAAACCCCCTAAAATTAAGAAAATGGTCATAGGAACATACATATCAATAATTACCTTAAACGTGAATGGATTAAATGCTCCAACCAAAAGACACAGGCTTGCTGAATGGATACAAAAACAAGACCCAAATATATGCTGTCTACAAGAGACCCACTTCAGACCTAGGGACACATACAGACTGAAAGTGAGGGGATGGAAAAAGATATTCCATGCAAATGGAAATCAAAAGAAAGCTGGAGTAGCAGTACTCATATCAGATAAAATAGACTTTTAAACAAAGAATGTTACAAGAGACAAGAAAGAACACTACATAATGATCAAGGGATCAATCCAAGAAGATATAACAATTATAAATATATATGCACCCAACACAGGAGCACCTCAATACATAAGGCAACTGCTAACAGCTATGAAAGAGGAAATCAACAGTAACACAATAATAGTGGGGGACTTTAACACCTCACTTAACACCCCAATGGACAGATCATCCAAAATGAAAATAAATAAGGAAACAGAAGCTTTAAATGACACAACAGACCAAACAGATTTAATTGATATTTATAGGACATTCCATCCAAAAACAGCAGATTACACTTTCTTCTCAAGTGTGCACAGAACATTCTCCAGGATAGATCACATCTTGGGTCACAAATCAAGCCTCAGTAAATTTAAGACAATTGAAATCATATCAAGCATCTTTTCTGATCACAACGCTATGAGACTAGAAATGAATTACAGGGGAAAAAAACGTAAAAACCACAAACACATGGAGGCTAAACAATACGTTACTAAATAACCAAGAGATCACTGAAGAAATCAAAGAATACCTAGAGACAAATGACAATGAAAACATGATGATCCAAAACCTATGGGATGCAGCAAAAGCAGTTTTAAGAGGGAAGTTTATAGCTATACAAGCCTACCTCAAGAAATAAGAAAAATCTCAAATAAACAATCTAACCTTACACTTAAAGGAACTAGAGAAAGAAGAAGAAACAAAACCCAAAGTTAGCAGAAGGAAAGAAATCATAAAGATCACAGCAGAAATAAATGAAACAGAAACAAAGAAAACAATAGCAAAGATGAATAAAACTAAAAGCTGGTTCTTTAAGAAGATAAACAAAATTGATAAACCATTAGCCAGACTCATCAAGAAAAAGAGAGAGAGGACTCAAATCAATAAAATTAGAAATGAAAAAGGAGAAGTTACAACAGACACCGCAGAAATACAAAGCATCCTAAGAGACTACTACAAGCAACCCTATGCCAATAAAACGGACAACTTGGAAGAAATGGACAAATTCTTACAAAGGTATAACCTTCCAAGACTGAACCGGGAAGAAATAGAAAATATGAACAGCCCAATCACAAGTAATGAAATTGAAACTGTGATTAAAAATCTTCCAACAAACAGAAGTCCAGGACCAGATGGCTTCACAGGTGAATTCTTTCAAACATTTAGAGAAGAGCTAACACCCATCCTTCTCAAACTCTTACAAAAAATTGCAGAGGAAGGAACACTCCCAAACTCATTCTATGAGGCCACCATCACCCTGATACCAAAACCAGACAAAGATACTACAAAAAAAGAAAATTGCAGACCAATATCACTGATGAATATAGATGCAAAAATCCTCAACAAAATACTAGCAAACAGAATCCAACAGCACATTAAAAGGATCATACACCACGATCAAGTGGGATTTATCCCAGGGATGCAAGGATTCAATATACGCATATCAGTCAATGTGATACACCATATTAACAAATTGAAGAAGAAAAACCATATGATCATCTCAATAGATGCAGAAAAAGCTTTTGACAAAATTCAACACCCATTTATGATAAAAACTCTCCAGGAAGTGGGCTCAGATGGAACCTACCTCAACATAATAAAGGCCATATACAACAAACCCACAGCAAACTTCATTCTCAATGGTGAAAAACTGAAAGCATTTCCTCTAAGATCAGGAAGAAGACAAGGATGTCCACTCTCACCACTATTATTCAACATAGTTTTGCAACTCCTAGCCATGGCAATCAGAGAAGAAAAAGAAATAAAAGGAATACAAATTGGAAAAGGAGAAGTAAAACTGTCACTGTCAGCAAAGGACATGATACTATACACAGAGAATCCTAAAAATGCCACCAGAAAACTACTAGAGCTAATCAATGAATTTGGTAAAGTTGCAGGATACAAAATTAATGCACAGAAATCTCTTGCATTCCTATACATTAATGATGAAAAATCTGAAAGAGAAATTAAGGAAACACTCCCATTTACCATTGCAACAAAAAGAATAAAATACCTAGGCATAAACCTACCTAGGGAGACAAAAGACCTGTATGCAGAAAACTATAAGACACTGATGAAAGAAATTAAAGATGATATCAACAGATGGAGAGATATACCATGTTCTTGGATTGGAAGAATCAATAGTGTGAAAATGACTATACTACCCAAAGCAATCTACAGATTCAATGCAATCCCTACCAAACTACCAATGGCATTTTTTACAGAACTAGAACAAATAATCTTAAAATTTGTATGGAGACACAAAAGACCCTGAATAGCCAAAGCAGTCTTGAGGGAAAAAAAACGGAGCTGGAGGAATCAGACTCCCTGACTTCAGACTATACTACAAAGCTACAGTAAGCAAGACAATATGGTACTGGCACAAAAACAGAAACATAGATCAATGGAACAAGATAGAAAGCCCAGAGATAAACCCACGCACCTATGGTCAACTAATCTATGACAAAGGAGGCAAGGATATACAATGGAGAAAAGACAGTCTCTTCAATAAGTGGTGCTGGGAAAACTGGACAGCTACATGTAAAAGAATGGAATTAGAACACTCCCTAACACCATACACAAAAATAAACTTAAAACGGATTCGAGACCTAAATGTAAGACCGGGCACTATAAAACCCTTAGAGGAAAACATAGGAAGAACACTCTTTGACATAAATCACAGCAAGATCTTTTTTGATCCATCTCCTAGAGTAATGGGAATAAAAACAAAAATAAAAAAATGGGACCTAATGAAACTTAAAAGCTTTTGCACAGCAAAGGAAACCATAAACAAGACGAAAAGACAACCCTCAGAATGGGAGAAAATATTTGCCTACGAACCAACAAAGGATTAATCTCCAAAATATATAAACAGCTCATGAAGCTCAATATTAAAGAAACAAACAACCCAATCCAAAAATGGGCAGAAGACCTAAATAGACATTTCTCCAAAGAAGACATACAGATGGCCAAGAAGCACATGAAAAGCTGCTCAACATCACTAATTATTAGAGAAACGCAAATCAAAACTACAATGAGGTATCACCTCACACCAGTTAGAATGGGCATCATCAGAAAATCTACAAACAACAAATGCTGGAGAGGGTGTAGAGAAAAGGGAACCCTCTTGCACTGTTGATGGGAATGTAAATTGATACAGCCACTATGGAGAACAGTATGAAGGTTCCTTAAAAAACTAAAAATAGAATTACCATATGACCCAGCAATCCCACTACTGGGCATATACCCAGAGAAAACCGTAATTCAAAAAGACACATGTACCCCAATGTTCATTGCAGCACTATTTACAATAGCCAGGTCATGGAAGCAACCTTAATGCCCATCGACAGACGAATGGATAAAGAAGATGTGGTACATATATACAATGGAATATTACTCAGCCATAAAAAGGAACAAAATTGAGTCATTTCTTGAGACGTGGATGGATCTAGAGACTGTCGTACAGAGTGAAGTAAGTCAGAAAGAGAAAAACAAATATCGTATATTAACACACGTATGTGGAACCTAGAAAAATGGTACAGATGAACCAGTTTGCAGGGCAGAAGTTGAGACACAGATGTAGAGAACAAACGTATGGACACCAAGGGGGGAAAGCTGCGGGGGGGGCGGTGGGGATGGGGTGTGCTGGCGATTGGGATTGACATGTATACATTGATGTGTATAAAATTGATGACTAATAAGAACCTGCTGTATAAAAAAATAAATAAAATTAAATTAAAAAATTAAAAAAAAAAAAAAGTAAAATGACAGGACTTCCCTGGTGGCGCAGTGGTTAAGAATCCGCCTGCCAATGCAGGGGACACGGGTTTGAGCCCTGGTCCGGGAAGATCCCACATGCCGCGGAGCAACTAAGCCCGTGCGCCACAACTACTGAGCCTGCGCTCTAGAGCCCACGAGCCACAAATACTGAAGCCCGAGCTCCGCAACAAGAGAAGCCACCGCAATGAGAAGCCCACACATCACAAAGAAGAGTAGCCCTCACTCACCGCATATAGAGAAAGCCCGTGCACAGCAGTGAAGACCCAACACAGCCAAAAATTAATTAATTAATTAAAAAAGTGAATGACATAAATAACTCCCCCACGGTAGGAATAATAAACACTAGGTCACTGTGTTTAAGTCCAGGGTAAGGAAAGCACCCCTTGGACGAAAGCTGGCATTTCCTTGGCCGTGATGGAAGAGTGGGGAGCAGATCTTCCCACAGAACTGGACGGTGTGAGCTCCTGACCCGAAGGGAGTTAAGTGAGGACATGGAATCGCAGAGACCTGAGAGGAGGAGCATCCGCACATGCAGCGCCCGGGACAGGGCCACAGCCACCGGACTCTTCACCCTATTCTTTGTGCCTAGAGTCTGGCGTAGAGGGGCCTCCAAATATTTGTTCACTTTTTTCTTTCCTGAAGGGTATTTCCTCCTCCCAATTATACCTAATGTAGTAATTAAAAACTTGGTGATGCATGGGATGATCAAGAATGTAAATTCTGACAACAGTTGATTTTTTCTTTTAAAGCCCAAAATAACGTTAATTCAGAAAGAAGAGGAAAAAGGTCACGTACTGTTGAACCTTCTGACGGAAGTACCCCAGAAAACAATGGCACCATGAAGACATTCAAGAAAACCAGGTTACATGGACAGCATATTCTGACTTTTAATCATTTACGTACTTTCACTGGATAAATAAATACATCGTCCAATTACCTGTCCCATTTGCCAATGAAAAACCTTAAAGGAAGAAAGAAATTTGACTTATTATTAAGAACTATATCTTTGGACTTCCCTGGTGGCACAGTGGTTAAGAATCCGCCTGCCAATGCAGCGGACACGGGTTCGAGCCCTGGTCTGGGAAGATCCCACATGCCACGGAGCAACTAAGTCCGTGCGCCACAACTACTGAGCCTGCGCTCTAGAGCCCACAAGCCACAACTACTGAGCCCGTGTGCCTAGAGCCCGTGCTCCACAGCAAGAGAAGCCACCACAATGAGAAGCCCACGCACCGCAACAAAGAGTAGCCCCCGCTCACCGCAACTAGAGAAAGCCTGTGTGTAGCAACGAAGACCCAATGCAGCCAAAAATAAATAAAAAAAAAAAAAAAACTATATCTTTTGGGAAATGGTTAATTCTAGATATGAAAAATTAAACGACTCGATCTCCCCCTACCCTCAACCCCCCCCAAAAATGTTTAACTGGTCTAGTCAAGGCTCTTCTGTCTGCCAAGAAGAGAAAATTCCCACTGGGAATTGGAGAGAGATCTGACAGGTCCCAAGGCCAGGAAGCACAGCAGGCTCCGGGGGGTGTGGGACTGGAAACAAGAAAGGAAAAACAGGAACCAGAGCCCCGTCTGGCCAGCTCTTGGTGACCCTTCTGTTTTGCTGGGTGCACTTTCTATCGTTCACCCTCTCTCTTATACATCGTGCACGGTCCAAAACTGACTGTAATTCCACTGCCCAGTGTCAGCTGTGTCTCTGTGGCACAGGAGGGGATGGCTGCCCCTGCCACAGGGACTATCGATGGGGTCCCTAGAAGAGAACACGGATAGGCCAAAAACTGACTGGTGTTTTTAATATAGTAACAAATTCATTTTAAGTTACATAAGCACTTATCTCTTCACTCTGGCACTACGTAACTACTTGGCAAAGAGAAGTCATAAAGTATCATACATGAACCGAAATATATATAGCAAGTAGTAATTCAGTTCCCAAAAACTTACGGTCAACAGACACGTGGCCCTAAAAAAAAAAAAAAAAATCAGCAAAACCTCTTTAATATATTTTTTTTAAGTACTCATGAGTTTCCCCACTGTCTTATCAACTTATTGTGTCGAAAATAGGAGAAAGGGCTATGGCCAAGATCAGAGGACATCTAACGAAGACAGTCACTTGTTATTTTGATAAATCATTTATGTTTTCAGTTCATTTGTCACACCTGTCAAGAAAAATTACAGACTACCTTCTAAAAGTCCATTTTTAAGTTCCTTAGATGATAAATTTCATTTTTCCAAAAAAGGCACATTATAAATGCCGGCAAGGCCCCTTTAGTCGACAACACTGGTTTTCCTGTGGGTCCTCCAAACTTCCCCTCTGGGGACAGAGAGCCCCAGAGTGACTTAACTTTGATTCCTGGATAGGGAAAGATCCCACCTTCCGCCCTCACCCTGGTATCTCCGGTGGGCAAGCCCCTTCTCCTGGAAACCCCCAACCCCCAAAGGCTTCAGGGCCTAGGTCAGGCAGCCATTAAAACCCCAGCTCCAAAACTGCGTGGAAAGATGCAGCGAACTCCCAGGTTTTAAGATAATTTTAAGTTGTGACAAGCACAGAGAAACTTCACAGGTGAGAGACACCGTGGAAGTGGCTAGCTCCAGACGGTTCACAGTTCCAACAGCAGATGGCGCTGCATCCTTTCCGATGACGTCACATCCTCACAAAGCTGGGTTTTCAGTGGTTGCTTCGATAAAATAGCCAGAAGCACTGCACAAGAATCAGATGAAGACAGCCGTGTCCAGTCAGATTCTGAAGTTTGAGAAGCTATAGTGCCCATTTGTTAACGACAGTGATTTAGTTAAGAATGAAATAGGGACTTCCCTGGTGGTGCAGTGGTTAAGAATCCGTCTGCCACTGCAGGGGACACGGGTTCAAGCCCTGATCCGGGAAGATCCCACATGCTGTGGAGCAGCTAATAAGGCCGTGCACAACTACTGAAGGCCGCGCTCTAGAGCCTGTGCACCGCAACGAAGAGTAGCCCCACTCGCCGCAACTAGAGAAAGCCTGAGCGCAGCAACGAAGACCCAATGCAGCCAAAAAAATAAATAAAATTAATTTTTTAAAAAAAGAATAAAATAAAAGTTTCCCTCAATTTTGGGGTATTACTTTTTCAAATGGGTACTAAGTTCTGAGGACATACATACTTAAATTGATTGGACCTAAAAACTCAATAAAGGGAACTTTTAGGTATTTATTTTGGCCTGGGGCACTGTGAAAATCCTAGGAACACTAATGGTGCCATGAATTTGGGAATCTTTGCATGAAGGTTCAAGTCTGGGCCTCAGAGGGAGTGGAGGGGGAGGCAGAGAAGCAGGGAGGGGGTGCCTCACAAACTCACCACCACACTGGGCTCCACCTCCACCCAAAGAGCCTCACCTACCTCTCTGCTCCCCTGCTTTAGGTACGGGCTGTAAAATTGGACGGTAACTATACAGGAATTCATCAAGATCTGACTTCCTAATCTTTGTGTTCCCCGAACAAAACCCGAGAGGAACTCAGTAGCTGATTACTGAAAGGCACTTTCCCAGGGCAAGCAGGATGTGCAATGCAGCCTGGAGAACAGGTGCTCGTGTAGACCTTCCATCCCTGCGGGGAGAGGGAGGCTGAAGCCAGGAGCCAAGGGACCAGGAGACGGCGTTCGGGGCAGACCTTCCAAGTGGCACGGAGAGCATCGGAAACACTCACCAGAGAAGGCCCAGGACACAACATTTCTGTGGTATTCTGCCCCAAAGAACCTGCATCTAACCATGAGGAAGCCCAGACAGACCCAAAGTGAGGGTCATTCTCCAAGACAACCGGCCTGCACTCTTTAAAATGTTAAGGGCAAGAACAACAAAGACAGGCTGTTCCAGATTAAAGAAGAACAGACACGACCTCTAAATACAACGCAACGTGTGTTCCCCGACTGACTGGATCGGGACCGGGAGGAAGAGCTGTGAAATCAGTATAGGGACAATCTACGAAACGTGGAATAGAAAACAGATCAGCATCAGTGTTAAACTTACTGATTTTAATGGCTGAACTGTGGTTATATAAAAATGTCTGTGTTCCCAAAATACACGCACTGAAGTATTTAGTGGTAATGTGGGAAAACTGATGTAAACTTTGCATTCTACCTCATGAGACGTTCACGTCTGTCTTTCAATACACCAGCGTGTGCACCGGGAAAACAGCCTGGTGCTCACACGGCCCGGCTGGCAGTGAGGAGCGCGTCCTCTGCCGAGTGACTGCTGGGACCCCTCGTCCCCCTTCGGGCAGCACCCCCAGAGCCAGGCCTCCAGGCGGGGGGGTTGCTGGCCACAGGAGCAGACACACTATGGACACTTTACAGATTTAACTAAAATCTTTACTGAAATGCCTACTGATGAGACCTAAATGCCTTTTTTATGACTAGATCCATAGTGCTTAAGTCCCGATATCTTTCACACATGGCTATCCTGTTAACTACAAGAGAATTTAAAAATAAACCCAAAGAACCTACTCCTTGCCCTCAAAGAACTTATTTTTAGACCCTCCTCAGCACAACTTCCACAGAGGAATTCTCCTTCCAAGGTACTTCTAGTACATGGACATTCAAATTTCAAGTATCACAGTAAGATTCCAAAGGAAATTTAATTTGGAAAAACTTAGAAAACCTATCTATTCTTCTTGTGTATAGAATGTTCCATTAGCTTAGCATATGTTAGCACATAATTGGTAACAGAAAATTGTAAAGGAAACCAAACACAGAACATTTTTTCTGTGGAGGCCGTGTTGCACAGCAGTTAAAACCAAAGGATCTGGGATCAGAAAGGTGTGTTTGGGTCCAGCTCTGTGACCTCAGGTAAACTGCTGAACCCTCAGCCCTGCTGCTCTGCTGGTGAGGGGGCGGAGGATACCACGCTGGCCAACAGCTCGGAGCAGGGGTGGCAATGGTTTTCTGCAGAGGCCCAGACAGCACACACTCTCGATTCCGGTGTGGATTCTGCCATCACAAAACAGCCACAGATGACAGGCAGAAGAACAGACGTGGGCCCTCCAATAAAAATGTCTACAGACACAACTTGAATTTCATATCACTTTTCCATGCCACAAAATAGTCTCCTTTTGATTTTTCAACCATTTAAAAATGTGAAAACCATTCTTAGCTCATGGGACACACACAAAGAGATGGCAGGCCATAGTTTGCCAACCTCTGGCTCATAGGACGGTGCCTGGCAACTACTATCTGGGAAAACAGCCCGTAAATCTCAGTCTCGGACCAACACCTGATCCCCAGTATTATTACGAGTCGTCCTCCCTTGCCTACCAAGTATGCTCCTAACTGCTCTGCAGCAGCTTCTGCTGGTCTGAAGAGTACACATACACTTCCGAGATACCTGGCACTCCTGCACTCCAGGAAATGAGCTTTTGAGTCTTTAAATCAAACAACGTAATCTTGCCAATTAACTGTGAAAAACCCATCATACAAAAGGTTTTCCCCCCACAAATGTACACCTAGAGTAGAATTCTACCTCGTACAATTTCCACTATTAGCCAGGAGGCTCCATTTCAGCGGACAGTCCCCACTGAGTCCTGGAGGCTCATTACAGGTGCTCGTCGTGTCTCTCTCTTCTTTCACGTGACTTAAAGCCGATACAGCTACAAGGAACCTGACCAACTACATTTCACTTGGTCTTTGGTTCTGCCAGACTGGCCCATGCAGATTTCCTGAAGAGTGTTACTATCTAACACTACTGAAAAGTACTGTTATTAAAAACCAACAGATTGTAGTTGTTATGTCAATAGTAACAGGATCCACAGCATCCATTCTTATACAAAAACCAATGAAAGGATGCAGAACAAAACAGGAATATAAGATGCTAAGAGGGACTTCCCTGGTGGTCCAGTGGTTAGGACTTCACACGCTCACTGCCGTGGCTCGGGATTCAATCCCTGGTGGGGAACTAAGATCCTGCAAGCCATGCGGCGTGTCCCCCTGCCCCCAAAAAAGCTACAAAAGAGCAGACTACAACACCAATAAAAATCTTTTACCTCAAAGGCAAACTTAGTCAATTATACCTCAATGAAAAAAATAAAGGCAAACAAACTAAAACTATGAAATTTCTATAATAGTCTCATTTCAGTCATGCTAACTTTGAGAGAGCTTCTAGTACTTTCAAATATAAATAATTTGCTTTAACATTTCTTCCAAAACGAAAATATCTTTTTCCTAATTATAATGATCTTGGTATTTTTCCACAAAAAATACGGATAAAACATTACCTTACTGTACCACATGTTCCTTGTCCCCATCTACCCCCAAGAAATAACATCTGTTTCACAGGGATGCCCAGGGGTGTATATTTCTTCCAGACTTTATTTGCTGCACTGTGGTCATCTCCTCAGGACAATGAAATAGGGGTACCTTAAATTTTTTTAACAGCTTCGCGGTATTCTGCACGTACCTTAATTTAATCAATTCCCACTGACGGGCATTTAGATTCATCCACTGGTTCATTCCACAAATATTTTTTGAGATGGACTACATTCCAGGCACTGTTTGAGAAGATATTAGCGAATAAAAAAGATAAAGATCTCTGCCCTCTGGAAATATATTCAAAATACGTTAAGATACATAAAAGTACATAAAGTATAATGCCATTTATATTTAAATAAAAACTACCTATGTGTATAAAAAATAAAGATCTCTGCCCTCATGGAACTTATATTCTAGTAACTACTGACAATTTTTTGCTTTCTTACCAAAAATTCTAGGTGAAGGTTTCTAACAGAAACTGTTTTTACTGTTTTGTTTTTATAACGAATGTTGTAACAAGGATTCTCTTTTTTCCCCTGTGAATAAATTTCTAAAAATAAACTTGCTGAACAATTTAGTTTGGAAATGCCCTTTTATACTAAAGATATTAACCTCTTACCTTTTATATATACATATACATATATATATATATGCATATCTAATATTTTCTCCAACTTGCTTGTCTTTGAACTACAGTTCAAAGTTCCCTATCATCAGGACTTCCCTGGTGGTCCAGTGGTTAAGACTCCCTGATTCCGCTGCAGGGGGTGCAGGTTCGATCCCTGGTCAGGGAACTAAGATCCTAAATGCCATGTTGGCGAGGTCAAAAAAACAAAATTCCTCTATCAGATATCTTTTGCTATAGGTATGTTCTAAGTATTCAAGCAGATAATCTTTTTATGGCTTATGACCTTAGTATCATGCTAAGAAACCCTTTCCCCAAACACCCCACCTCAAAGGTTAAAAAATATTTCTCACAATATTTTTCTAATACTTCCATGTTTTAATTTTTACATTTAAATCTTTAATCCAGCCAGAATCTCTATGTGTTGTGGAATGTAGTTTTCCACTTTATTTTTTCCAACAGACTGCCAGTTGATCTAACATCTGTTACATTACAAACCATCCATTCCCAACTGATTTAAAATGCTACACTAGGGGCTTCCCTGGTGGTGCAGTGGTTAAGAATCCGCCTACCAATGCAGGAGACACGGGTTTGGGCCCTGGTCCGGGAAGCTCCCACATGCCGCGGAGCAACTAAGCCCATGCGTCACAGCTACTGAGCCCGCATGCTGCAACTACTTAAGCCCACGCACCTAGAGCCCGTGCTCTGCAGCAAAAGAAGCCACCGCAATGAGAAGCCTGCGCACCTCAACAAAGAGTAGCCCCCGCTCCCCGCAACCAGAGAAAGCCCGTGCGCAGCAAAGAAGACCCAACACAGCCAAAAATAAATAAATAAATTTTAAAAAATAATAATAAATAAAATGCTACACTAATCAAGAGGTAAATTCCCATAAATTTATAGATCATTATCTAGACTACTTTGTTCTACCTACCTATGCTTTATAGAACTTTCCTGTTTATATCTAACAGAACACTTTCCCCTCATCTTTCTTTTATAGAACTGACTCTTCTCAAATATTTATTTGTCCAAATTAGGTGACAATTTAAAAATATCCCAGCATGTGCATACAGAAGAACCGCATTCAAATTCTGTGTTCAGGTCTATTCAAATTCTCTTTTATCTCTTCAATAATGCACCTAAGTTAAGTCTTATAGCTGACTTAAAACATGTTTTTCTCTTTATGAAAAAAGAGAAGAGTTTCAGGTCTAACAATCACAAAAAAAATGACCTTGGTCAATTTGCCTAAGAACTCAAAAAAATTATTTCTAAAGTTAGTTTCCATAAAGGAGTAAGTTATTTACAAAAAAAAGCTTCTGTAAGACCCATGGCTCTTGTCATGAACCTCTACTCTTTGACTTTTCTGATCTTAGCATGGCTCAAATTACTGACCTCCGCGATAACACTAAAAACAGACTCTCACTCTAAAGCAACCGTAAAGTTTATTTCAGCCAAGCCTTCAGGACAAAGAGGTGAACTGCAGGCATGGATTGTGGCCCTGGTCTTTCTGAGGTTGGAGGAGGGCACAGGAGGGGCAGGAGCAGCGGCACAGGTGCCCCTGGAGCTGGAGCCTTCGGAGGTCCCCGCTTCCTTGCCCAGGAATCTCAGCCAGCTCAGTCACAGGAATAATACGCAGGAAACACAAGGGGGTGGCAGTGAGAGGAACCTGCTTGTCCAATCACCATTATTCACCAAGTGCCTGGCTCCTCCTCTCTGCCTCTCCTGCCAGATGACCCAGTTACCCTCAAACTCTCTCCCCAAGAACACCCCGAAGTTTATAACAGGCCAGTATGTAAAAAGCTTCAGAGCTACTTATATTCAATTTATCAGGGAACACCTACGTTAGCCTGCACCCACTTGTAATGCTGCTTCGTTACATGTCTTAGATGAAAAATCAATCTTTTGTTTTGTTTGAAATTTAATCCGTCCCCCTCCCAATCAAAGCCATCTTTCTTGATCTCATCTTGTCTCTTCCAAACCTTAAAATTCTGAGCTTATTTAGCAGGCACTTTATGCAGCCTCTTATGTATAGGAGAGTTGCTGAAATGACAGTAAGGTATTGTTTGCTGAAAGCTCATTAGTTCAACCCATTTTTCTGACATAAATTAAATTCTATGCTAATTCAAACTGCTGTTTAACCTCACAAGAGTTAAGGAGAGGGAGGAGATATGGGAATGTATGTATACGTATAGCTGATTCACTTTGTTATAAAGCAGAAACTAACACACCATTGTAAAGCAATTACACGCCAATAAAGATGTAAAAAAAAAAAGTTAATGAAAATAGGTCTATCACACATCCCATGTCACAGCTAACTTGCTCGGCTGGAGGGAGTAGCATACCCATTAGGACAAACTTTGAAGCCATGAGACCAGCTGAAATGAAAGGCCAATACAAACAGCCAGCACCGGTGATGAGATAGATAAGACACCCCCCTCCAGCTTTTCTTAAGGCGTTTAGCCTTCTGTTACTGCATCAATTCCCTCCTACCAGCTAGTTTCTAACAACATCAATTGTGCTTCCTTCTCCGTGTGTGGTCCAGGGACCAGCAACACCAGAGGCACCTGGGAGCTTGTTAGGAAAGCTCAGGCACTTGGCCCCAGACTGAATTAGGATCTGCATCTAATAAGATCCCAGGGGATTCATTCACACAGTCGAGTTCTGGATGCACCCAGATTTAGGAGCTCCCTATTTAAAAACAGACCACTCCACGGTTCCCCACATCACCCACCAACTACAGAGCCCTTTCCTTGTTCCCCTCCTCCCACAGCAAAACTTCCGGAAGCCACATCCACACAGGTGGTCTCCCCTTCCTCAACTCCCATGTTTTAACTCCCCGCAATATGTCTTTCACTGCCCACCACCTAGCACCTACAGTCCCTAAATCTGAGGGACCCCTTTCACCTGACCCCTCAACAGCACTCTATGTGGGGATCCCCACCCTCCTTACTGAGGAAGAGCTGCCTTCTCCTTCCTTCACTGGCTGGGCCTCCCCATCGCCTCCTCTTCCTACCTCCCAGGCACAGGTGAGAGCATCATTCACAAGAACTGAAATATTACCTATGACTTCCAGACTGAACTCCAGGCCAACATACTTACGAGCCAACACTTGCACTTCGTTTTCTATGTCCATTTTGAACTTCAAATGTTCCAATCATAGCTCTCTCGTCCCCACTGGACAGTCAACAAACCTGAGCTACACATCTGGCCTCACCTCAGTGCCCGACCATCACCGGCCCCTAAGTTTGCAAAGCAAGCACTTAAGAACTGTCCTAGGGGAATTCCCTGGCGGTCCAGTGGTTAAGGGCTCTGTGCTGCCATTGCATGGGGCACAGGTTCGATCCCCGGTTGGGGAACTAAGATCCCACATGCTGCCAGGCACGGCCAAAATAAAAAAAAGAATCGTCCTAGATCATCATCACCGTGGCTGGCTCAACCTCCAGAGCAGATATGAGTCTGTCCACTTACTCTCATTTCCTCAGCCCCCATCCTTAGCCAAGCCACATCGTTTCTCATCAACAGTATCCTTTAAATGATCTTTGTTTCTATTTTCACCCCAACAATCCATTCTTCCTTCGGCAACTGAACAACCTTTTAAAATTCTCATCTGGTCACTTCCTGCTTAGAATTGTGCAGTGGCGTCCACCGCACCGAGGGAAAGACCCAAACTTTCTTCCACATCAGAGTGACCATAAAATGCACTGTGCACCAGGGCACGTCTAATAGTCAGAGGGCACTCCCCACACAGAATCCCGGCTCACCGGGTGAAGCTGACACTGTCCTGGCAAACTGGGCCAGGTGGCCAAGGCCAGCTTCCTCTCCAACACTGACTTCTACCGCCTTGCTCCCGGGGCACAAAGCTCCAGCCACGCTGGCCTCTCCCCACCTCAGGGCCTTTGCAATTGCTGTTCTCTGCACTTGAAGTAACCAGGCTCTTCTCCTACCTGGCTTCTCCTCCTTCAGGTGCCAACTGCTCAGAACGGCCTTCCCCAATTAACCTAAAACCAAGTGCCCTCTCTCCACTCTGGATCTTGCAGCACTCACCACAGGTCTGAAACTTGCTTATTCACTAGTTCACAGTCTTCCCCAAAAGAATAAAAGATTAGAAGCTATTTCCCAGTACTTGCACATCACCAATCACAGCGTCTTGCTGAAAGTAAGTATATGGCAAATGTCTGTTAAATAAATTGATGCCTTTAAGCAGTTCACTTCTGGAATCCATTCCACAGAAATCTTAGTATTAACTGGACATCCTAAAGCAGGCAATTCTCTAAATGTCATGTTATAGAGAGGTCTTGAAAGATTTAAAAAATGGCCACAGATTCTTTGCAGCTCCTCCTGTAAGAACCAGGTTCACTATTTCTCTACACTTCCAGTCTGGACGAGGCCTCATAACTTGCTCTGACCAACAGAATGTAACAAAGGTGACACTGTGTGACTTCTACGTATGGCCTCAAAAAGCCTAGCAACTTCTGCTCCCGCCCTCTTGCCACTCGGCTACCCTGAGAGGCCTGAGCTGGCCTGCTGGAGAGGTCACATGGAGAACAGAGGTGCAGCCTGGCGAAAAGTCCATGCAGGTAAGGCCTTCCCAGAAGTGCCAACGGACTGCAGACCCATGAGTGTGCAGAGCCCCCCACCACACAAAGCCCTAACTGCCAATGGTGAACACACAGTTATTGCTTGAACTCGTTAAGTTTGGGGGGCAGTTTGTTATGCACCAACAGGTAACTGATGCAAGGCCACGAGCAAGTGTTTTTAACTGCAGGACGCATGTGAGTTTAGGTCAGAGTTCTCAGCCTCGGACCGGCGATGTCTTGGGCTGGCTCACCCTTGGCTGTTCAGCAGCATCCCTGCAGCACACCACACATCATGACGACTAACTACAGGTGTCTGCAGACAAGCAACAATGGAGACCCAAAGCAAGGGGAGAATGCGAATGCTGCCTGCGCCTCCCAGGGGCTTGGCACTTCCGCGAGGGAAGGAAGGAGCCACTGCTTTGGGGGGCGTTCTTTGTGCTGTCTCCTCCTTCACATCTGATCTGGGTTGATCCATATGTCCTTTCCCTCCTCGCTGGTACCCAAAAGTCAGTTAGTGGAATGGACATTAGCAATAGCCTCTACCTATTCCTGCAAAAATTACCCTCAAGGATGTCATTCTTTTGTTTCCACAAAAGAAAAAAGACAGCTGCAAAGAACAAAAATTGCCCAGAGGATCCTTCCAGCCCCGGGCCTGCCCGGGCCCCCGAGACCTCGGACCCCAGCTGCTCAGTGGGCTCCACAGACCCGGGAGGACAGAGCCCAACAATGTCAGAAGCTTTTCTTTTTTTAAGCTAGCATTATCTAAATCTGTGAACAAATGTTTAAACTAGAAGAGCTGCTGTTTTAAAGCTCTTCTTTCATAGCTAAAGTGTAGCACACTACCCAGCAGCTTAGCATTTTCCTGAATATGTCAAGTTTTAAATTATGGGAAATGTGTGCGGTCAGTTCCCATATTTTAAGAAAATGTAAAGAGGACATGATGGTCTGTTACTGATTCAAAAAGCACATTTTAAATGCCTTGCCAATCAGTGTTAGGCACTGCGATTCTCCCTGCTCTGAGTGCATCGATTCCCAGGAAAAGCTCCCTGCCCTCTTCCCTTCTCATCTCTCTGGGTCTACAGCAGCCATCCCCAAACCCACACCCCAAGAGTGGTTAAGCAATCTCAAGCCTTTCCAATAACCCTCCTATCCATTCTCCGGAAACTACCTACACGTTATTAAGGCCTCGTTAAGTGGTTTCACAGGCCACTGTCCCCAAACCTAACTGTGCATCACGTTCGCTTGGGACATTCCTCTAAACCACCTGAGTCTCAGGCTTACAGATGGACTGACGGACACTTTCAGGGGGTCTGACTCAGTCAGGTTCAAGAACTAACCCTGCCCACATAAAGAGCCCAACTGGCACGCCCTCTACTTCCAGCCTGTGCTAGTTGGGAGAGTGAGAGACAGAGCCTCACAACTCTGCAAACACAATTTGAAGGGAACACCATGAAGCAGTAACTGTGGTCAATCAACGTGATCAAGAGCAACAGTGGTGGCCAGAAAAAGCCTCTTTGAGGTGACACTCAAGCTGAGACCTAAAGGATTAAGGACTCAGCAGTGAAAACAGCAAAAGGAAGGAGATGTCAGGTGGACACGAAGATAGACGAGTCTGGAGGTCAGAAAGGCTGCAGTAGAGATATAAATTTGAGAGTCTTCAAAACTATCAGTAAACAGCATTTAAAACAGACAAGAACAGATGGGAACAGCCATGATCACCTAAGGAGAGCCCAAGAACAGAGAGAATCCTGGACTCAAGATGGAGAAACACCAGACAACTGAAGGCAGGCAGGGCAGGCAAAAGAGGAACCTTGGAAGGAAACCAAAAAGGACAAAGCGGCAGAAGGCGAACCAGGAACTAAGAGAAGAGTGTGTTTCAAAGAGGTGGTGGGCAAGTGAGTTCAATGCCAAGAGGCAGAATATGATGAAAACAGAGAAAAATGACCATTTCAGGGAGTTTTACTTTGCAAGCAGAAACATCAAGGCACTTACAGACAAGGAGAATGGAAATGAGATGGGCAGAGACTCCTGAATGGTTTCTCCATCCTCTGACCCCACGCTGACCCAAAAAGCCCAGCTCTATTCCTGAACTTTGGTTCTGTGAGACATCCAGAATCCTGATAAGACATTTACCTTTTCTACCTAAGTTCTCTCTATTGTTTTCTTCAACCTGCAACTGAGACTTCTTTTTACAAGCTCGGCCATGAAAGGAAGGTAAAGACATGGGAGATAGGGAGCTAGGAACGCAAGGAAAACAGGGCCCAGGAGGAAGCTCTAGGTAACTTTAGTGGGTTGAAAAGTGTCCCTCGAATATTCTTGTCCACCTGGAACCTGTAAATGTGACTTTATTTGGAAAAAAGGTCTTTGCAGGTATAATTAGTTTTAACTCAAAATGAGGTCACAATGGATTAGGCCCGCATCCAACGACTGGTGTTCTTATAAAAGCAGAGACAGACACAGAGAGAAGGCCACATAAAACAGGCAAAAACTGGATTGCCAGCAACTACCCGAAGCCAGAAAGAGGCATCAGAGGGAGCTGCCCTGTCAAAACCTTGATTTCAGACTTCCAGCCTCCAGAACTATGAGAGAATAAATTTCTGCTGTTTTAGCCACTCCTTTTGTGGTAATTTGTTACTGCAGCCCCAGGAAACTAAGAGTAACATTTCAGAGCCACACAGAAGAACCCCTGAAAACCTTAAGTGAGACAGCAAGCACAGAGACAGAAATAAAGAGCAGGGATCGGCTTGGAGAAGCGTGTGAGGAAAGGAGGAAGGCAAAGGTCACAGGCAGGGGTGGTAACGGAAGCAAATACGTCAGTGCTTGCGCCACACTAAGCACGGGGGTAAGTGTTCCATTTGCACCATCTCGTTTCATCCTCACCACCAGCCCAGGAGACGGGAAAACTGGGAGAGGAGTTATACAACTTGCTCACAGCCTCAAAGCTCAGACTGCAGAGCCAGGATGTCCAGCACATGGGCACGGAGAAGCCACGGAGGAAGGAACACCATCAACTGTTATGTAGTTACTGGTCATGTTTTCAAAGATGTAAACATAATGTGTAACAAAGTAGAAAAAGTAGAATTTAAAAATCTACACATACAGTGTGATCTCCAGTCTGGGGGGTGGATGAATCTCTGAATACATGTGCATGAGTAACAAAACTAAATGAAAATACAACAACATAATATTATAGGTTATTTCCAGATAGGTAAATTATATACTTTCCCCCTCATTTTTGTTTTTTTTTTGTTTTTTATTTTTGGCTGCATTGGGTCTTCGTTGCTGCACGTGGGCTTTCTCTAGTTGCAGTGAGCGTGGGCTTCTCTTGTTGCGCACCACGGGTTCTAGGCATGCGGGCTTCAGTAGTTGTGGCACATGGGCTCAGCAAGTGTGGCTTACGGGCTCAGCAGTTGCAGCATGCGGGCCCTAGAGCGCATGGGCTTCAGTAGTTGCAGAGTGTGGGCTCAGTAGTTGCAGCACGCGGGCTCTAGGGCACGCAGGCTCTGTAGTTGTAGCTCGTAGGCTTAGCTGCCCCGCGGCATGTGGGATCTTCGCTCCCCAACCAGGGATCGAACCCACGTCCCCTGCACTGGAAGGCGGATTCTTAACCACTGGACCACCAGAGAAGTCCTCTCCCCCTCATTTTTATAATGCTAATTTTCTACAATAAACAATTAAACACTTTTATTATTAAAGTACAAAAGTTAAAGATAAAAACTGGGGACAGTAAAATGGACTTACTGAAAAGGACATCTTTATGAAAACAATAACAGTGATAACTTAGGGGGAACAAGGCCCTCAAAGAATGAAGACAGGGGGACTTCCCTGTGGTCCAGCAGTTAAGAATCCACCTTCCAATGCAGGGGACGCAGGTTCGATCCCTGGTCGGGGAACTGAGATCCCACACGCTGCGGGACAACTAAGCCCGCACCAAAACGAAGAGCCCACACGCCACAACTAAGACCGATGCAGCCAAAAATAAATAAATAAATATTAAAAAAAAAAAAAAAAAGAATGAGGACAGGACAGATGGAGGAACTGAGGCAGTGAAGACAGATCGCCTGTCCAGGGAGTTTAATTTTAAACAGAGAAAAATAAGAATAGTGGCTGAAAAAGATACCAAGATTAACTGGGAGATTAAGTTATATAAGACTTATTAGTCACGTTTGAAGACAGAATAGAAGGAGCCCCTGAAGAAGAAACTAAAGATAAAACTGTTGGTGAGTATGTTCTCAAGTGGAAGAATCTTCCCTTTAATAATATATGAAGGAGGCAGGTGCAGACACAGAAGTCCTCTGAGATCAAAGAGTAGGGGAGAGGAGCTCAAGCTAGATGGTCCATGGTGTAATAATTAAGAGCACGGGCTCTAGAGGCAAACAACTGACGTTCAAACATGGGTTCCACAGATTCCTGGCTCTGATTCTGGCCAATTACCTAATCTCCCCATAGGTTTAGCCACCTATGAAATGGGGCTATTCACAGGACCTGGCTCAGAGCTGATTAGACGATCAAACAGTAATACCGTCAAGTTCTTAGCACGGTGCCTAGCTAGCATAGTAGGCACCTAACAAGGCCGAGCTAATAGCACTGGGGTCATCTGCAAAATGCAAGTTCATATACTGCCAAGAGAACTGCAGGTGGAGGACAGAAGGGCCACGGTTTGAAGGAATTTATTTCAACAGGGTAATCTTCAAGTACCTCTCCCAACATACTTTATATATAGAAACATCTGTGCCAAGTGGCGATAACCTCAATTTCCCAAGCCCTCTTTATTTCAGTTCCTCGCTCGGTCCTGTCTCGGGGCTTCTCCCTTTGCCCAGGTATCTGCCTGCTTCATCCCCTCACCTCCCCTTGCTCTCGAGTTCAGATGTTTCCACCACCCTTTTAAAATGAAATCAGCCATCTCTATGGCCCTGCTCTGATTTCTCTTTCAGCACAAACTTTTCCACCCGCCATCGGACAGATGACGTTCCTCTCACCAGAGGGGGGTGGGCGTCTCTCCTCACTGCCCCATCACCAGCTGCCCGCTGGTACTGCTCAGCCTTGAATGTGCATTTCCCTGACACTCTCCCTCCCCTTGTTTACAGGTGCTCCTCCTTCTCAGCACCTGACAGTGCTCAAGCTACTCCATCTAAAATCAAGGCAGGGGACTTCCCTGGTGACGCAGTAGTTAAGAATCCACCTGCCAATGCGGGTGACACGGGTTCGAGCCCTGGTCCAGGAAGATCCCACATGCCGCAGAGCAACTAAGCCCATGCGCCACAACTACTGAGCCTGTGCTCTAGAGCCCGCGAACCACAACTACTGAAGCCCGCGCGCCTAGAGCCCGCGCTCCGCAACAAGGGAAGCCATCGCAATGAGAAGCCCGCGGCACCGCAACGAAGAGTAGTCTACGCTCGCCACAACTAGAGAAAGCCCGCGCACAGCAACGAAGACCCAACACAACCAAAAATAAATAAATAAATAAAATTTATTTTAAAAGTAAATAAATAAAATAAAGGCAGAACAGGGACTTCCCTGGTGGTCCAGTGCCTAAGACTCTGCACTCCCAATGCAGGGGGACCTGGGTTCGATCCCTGGTCAGAGAACTAGATCCCACATGCCACAACTAAGAGCCTGCAAGCCGCAACAAAGATCCTGCGTACCACAACTAAAACCCGGCACAGCCAAATAAATAAATACATTTTTTAATTTTAAAAAAAGAAATAACTAGAAAAATAACAATGAGAGGAGCAGCAACATTATACATTTTAGCACACCTCTTTAATGCCTGTCTCAAGTGGAGAGGGCTGGATTCTCACATCTGCTTCTGCACTCAATCTGGTGCAGTATCTTGTTTTGGTTGAAGATGAGGAAAATTCAGCCTCACAGATATGTAGTTGGAAAAAGGAGGAGTAGGGCTTCCTTGGTGGCGCAGAGGTTAAGAATCCACCTACCAGTGCAGGGGACACAGGTTCAAGCCCTGGTTCGGGAAGATCCGACATGCCGACAGGCCGTGGAGAAATTAAGCCCATGAGCCACAACTACTGAGCCCAGGCACCTAGAGCCCGTGCTCCGAAACAAAGAGAAGCCACTGCAATGAGAAGCCCGCGCACCACAATGAAGTGTAGCCCCGCTCAGCAACTAAAGCCCGTGCGCAGAAACGAAGACACAACGCAGCAAAAAAATAAATAAATTTATAAAAAAGAAAAGGGAGGAGTACTGTAACAGCCTTTCCAAATAAATACAGACAGTCTTTTTTGATACTACATCAAAACTTGACAAGTGGTAAGTTTCTTAAAGAGCAGTTCTGGGCTTCCCTGGTGGCGCAGAGATTATCTACCTGCCAATGCAGGGGATACGGGTTCAGGCCCTGGTCCGGGAATATCCCACATGCCACAAAGCAACTAAGCCTGTGAGCCACAACTACTGAAGGCTGCGTGCCTAGAGCCCATGCTCCGCAGCAAGAGAAGCCACCGCAATGAGAAGCCTGCGCACCGCAACAAGCAGCCCCCGCTCGCCGCAACTAGAGAAAAGCCCGTGCACAGCAAAGAAGACCCAACGCAGCCAAAAATAAATAAATTTATATTAAAAAAAAGGGTAGTTCTGATGTGGAATCTGAAACTATGTCAATCAACTTTCCATACTGTTACATCAAGCACCAGGGGCTTCACTCCATTCTTGTGCTTTGAATGGATCTTTTACTCATCTGTGAGTAGCATCAAGCACAGGCCATTTGGAAAATATCAGCTCACTGAGTTAAGCAAATCTTCCAAATGTTGACACGTTTTATTATATAACATTAAAAAAAGAAACATTTCGTTAGCATCACCTCCTATCTTGCAAAAAAAAGTCTTTAAGTACTGGGAAGCTGTCAAGCTCATGGTAGCAGAATCAAGTTTTCCAAAATTCAAATTTCCATTTGAAAGCTCAAATTTTATCACTGCCAACAATACTGTCAGTTATTTTCCTTGAAGTATCTGGTTCACTTCGTTCGTTTTTATGAAAATATCTGCCAAATTCCCCTGTCTAAACAGCCATCATTTTTTGTCAGCTGTTCTTTCAACTCAAGCGATCGCAGAGTTGCTTGTCCAGGAGACGGCTCTCACATGTTAAGATGCATCAGTGCTTTATGCCAACTTTCCATTTTGTCACATAGGCCAGTAAAAAGATGGATACTCAGGTTGAAGTTTAACAAAATTAATTTTGATTGCTTCATCAAGGGCATTAGATTAAACTGGATTTTTTTTTTTTAAACCACAAATTCACAGCGGTGAAGAATACTATGACTACAATAACCGCTATAACTGGCTTGGTACCATGGCTTTGATTTCTGCTACAGAACCAGCAGTATCACCCAGCACTGCTTCGTACCATCAGTGGGAATGTCAACACAGTGAAAGTCAAATGACATCTTAATGTGATCATGACAGCAGCCTGGACCTAATGAGCCCCAGAGTCTACAGACTGTACTCGAGACTCCTCGCTCTAAGTGATGGTGAAACCCAAGACATCAACCACCATCTAAATACTAATAACTCATCCAGACCACTCCTCCAGAGCTCCACATTCACGTGTACAAAAGTCTACAATTGGACAAACACTTCAGAGTGTTTCAGAGACTGGTAATACTGTAGTGAACCAAAGTGCCTGTCTTCATGGAGCTCAGAACTAGTGGGTAGATCAACATAGAGGCTAGGGAGACAGAGCAAAGGAAGACAGAGATTAATGAGAGCGGAGAACACCCTCTAAGGAGGAGATATCAGAACAAAGACCTGAATGAAAGGAGTGGATGGTCCAAACAGACCTCCAGGAGAAGAGCTTTGCAAGAAGAAAGAGTAAAGTGTAAAAGGCTAGTGTTTTCTAATGCAGAATGTGGGAACGCCTCCTGGGGTCCTCAAACCCAAGGTGCAAAGACTCACTCACTGTCTTCCCATCAAACCACTGCTCATTTCAGTAAATGCAGAACAGCCACCCGGACTTCCAGGAGAGAAACCTGTACTCGCTCACTCCCTTCTGACCTTCCACGCAGTCACCTAAGCATCTCAGTCACCAGTTACCAGCTTTTCTACCCTGGCCCAGACCCCCCTTCCTCTCTACAGCATCCCATCTGGAATCTGACCCGTCTTCCTCCTTCCTCTGAGCACGCTCCAAGTTCAGGACCAAGTGATGTTCCTGATCAGGTACATCTCCTTACCCTTTGAGGGCTTCCTAGAGCCCTCGACGTAAAAGTGCAAATTCTTTACCAAGACTCTGACCTCTCAGTATCCCTTTCTCACCACTCTCCAGTCCTTTGGAACTTCTGTCCCTAGACAACTCATGCTCTCTTTCATTCGATAAATAATTACTGAGCACCTATCTTGCACTACACTGTTATACGTGCTGGAGACAGTGGGTGAAGGAAACCAACTGGTTGCATGAAAAACATACTCAACCATCTCCTCAGCCTGGAACACTCTTTCCTTCCCCACCACAGGCCAGGCAGCCTCCAACTGGAGAACCCTTTCAGTCTCAGCGTAAACATTTTCCAGCAAGCCTGCAAGACAGTGGCGGCCCTGCTGCTCCAGCCCCGCGCCTGACCACCCGCCCGCCAGCTCCGGCTCGGCTCTATCACAAGAAGGTTGTTGATCATTATGAAAATCCCCAAAAAGTGGGGTTCCTTGACAAAACATCTAAAAATGTTGGAACCAGACTGGTGGGGCTCCAGCGTGCAGTGATGTAATGAAATTACAGATTCAAGCAGATGAAAAGAGGAAGATGGTCAACGGCAGGTTTAAAACATTTGGCTGTGGTTCTGCCATTGCCTCAAGCTCGTCAGCCAGCAAGTGCGTAAAGGGGAAGACAGTGGAGGAAGCCACGACCATCAAAAACACAGGGGGCGGGGCTTCCCTGGAGGTGCAGTGGTTGAGAATCCGCCTGCCAATGCAGGGGACATAGGTTCAAGCCCTTGTCCGGGAAGATCCCACATGCCGCGGAGCAACTAACCCCGTGCACCACAACTACTGAGCCTGCGCTCTAGAACCCGTGAGCCACAACTACTGAGCCCGCGTGCCACAACTACTGAAGCCCATGCGCCTAGAGCCCGTGCTCCACAACGAGAGAAGCCACCGCAACGAGAAGCCCGCGCACCTCAACAAAGAGTAGCCCCCGCTCGCCGCAACTAGAGAAAGCCCGCGCGCAGCAACGAAGAACCAACACAGCCAAAATTAAATAAATTAAAAATAAATAAATTTATATTAAAAAAAAAAAACACGGGGGCTTCCCTGGGGGCCCAGCAGCTAGGACTCCACACTCCCAACGCAGGGGGCCTGGGTCTGATCCCTGGTCAGGGAACTAGATCCTGCGTGCCGCAACTAAGACCTGGCGCAGCCAAATAAGTAAATAATATCAAAAAAAATTTTAAATCATTTAAACAAACAAAAAACACCGTTATCACCAAGGAGCTCTGCCTTCCCCCTGTGAAACTGTACTGCTCCATGATAGCCAAAGATGCCATCAAGGTCACCCTGGCTGATTACAAACTGAAACAAGAACCCAAGAAAGGCGAGGCTGAGAAGAAATGAGCCCTCGGGGAAGTCTCCCACAGGTCACACAGGCTGCTTCCCTCCCTCCCCCGCCACCAGCAGTCACGCACACGGAGGTGTTCAGAGGCCCTTGCACTGAAACAAAAGAGCTATGAGATCTGCACAACGTTTGCTATTCACATTGTGACTCTAATGCAAGCAAAATACACAGTCTAATTAATTGTTCTGAATCCTGTGTTTTCTTTCAGCTCACGTTTATTGCCTTAATCCAGTCCAAGTCTATTTCGAACTCTGTGTGTGGCCCCAAAACTGAAATCAATAGTGAAGTCCATCGTTTGGGTAGTCATGAAGTGCACAATCATCTAATTTTCCTGAACCCATTTTGGGGAAGATTACCAGTAGAATACCTTGGTAAGATTACTTGACAGAACCAAGTACTGTACATAAAACAGATCTGCATACGTATAATAAAGGAATGTAAGACCCCGCCCCCCAAAAAACACACAAAAACCCCATTTTCCCTAGGAAGCCATCACTAAACTCTAGAATAGGTTAGCTGCCCCTGCGATCCACCACCCTTGTCTTTCACCTTTGTACACAAACTGCTTGTCAGCCTCCCTGTTAAACTATAACATAAGGTCCTGGGCCACGCCCATTCTATAATTTATAGACTCAGCACCTAGCAGAGAAGATGCTGAATGAGCATTTGTTAAACAAATTTCCGGTTATAATACTTTTGAGAATATATGAAAAATATTTCATTGTCACTAGCTGGCAAATTAAGGGATGCCAAAGAATGTTTTGTGAAGTCCAAAATAATTCAGCATCACAAAGGGAGGTGGAAGTGAGAGCTTTAAAAAATAAACAATCATTTTACCAGTTTCAAAATGAATTACAGGATCAAAACTGTCCTATAAAGGTAAAGCCTTTTGAACAAAATGAAAACAGACTCATAGCTATTCATGAGACTCAAAGAGAACTGGTGGTTGCCAGAAAGGGGCAGGAGGACAAAACAGGTGAAGGGGATTAAGAGGTACAAACCTCGTTATATAATAAATAAGGGGACTTCCCTGGTGGCGCAGTGGTTAAGAATCCGCCTGCCAATGCAGGGGTCACCGGTTTGATCCCTGGTCCGGGAAGATCCCACATGCCGCAGAGCAACTAAACCCGTGTGCCACAACTACTGAAGCCGCGTGCCACAACTACTGAGGCCTGCGCGGCTAGAGCCCGTGCTCCGCCACAAGAGAAGCCACCGCAATGAGAAGCCCACGCACCGCAACGAAGAGCAGCCCCCCCTCGCCCCAACTAGAGAGAAAGCCCGCGCAGCAAAGACCCAACGCAGCCAAAAATAAATAAATAAAATAAATTTATTTTAAAAAATAAGATAAATAAATAAGTCGCAGGGATATGACACACAGCATAAGAAATATGGTCAATAGGGGGAATTCCCTGACAGTCCAGCGGTTAAGACTCCATGCTTCCACTGCAAGGGGACCAGTTTCGATCTGTGGTCAGGGAACTAAGATCCCACAAGCCTCATGGTGCGGCCGGGGGGGGGGGGGGGGGGGGAAAAAGAAAGAAATATGGTCAATAATATTATAATAACTTTGAATGGGGACAGAGAATTACTAGACTTATCATGGTGATCATTTCATAATGTATGCAAATGTCAAAGCCCTAAGTAGTACACCTGAGACTAACACAATACTGTACATCAACTATATTTTTAAATAAATTCAGTTATTTTATTTTTATTTGTTTTTGGCTGCGTTGGGTCTTCATTGCTGCATGTGGGCTTTCTCTAGTTGCGGCGAGCGGGGGCTACTCTTCGTTGCGGTGCGCGGGCTTCTCATTGTGGTGGCTTCTCTTGTTGCAGAGCATAGGCTCTAGGCGCGCGGGCTTCAGTAGTTGTGGCTCATGGGCTCAGTAGTTGTGGCTCGCGGGCTCTAGAGAGCAGGCTCAGTAGTTGTGGCACACGGGGTTAGTTGCTCCGCAGTATGTGGGATCTTCCCAGACCAGGGCTCAAACCCATATTCCCTGCATTAGCAGGAAGATTCTTAAACACTGTGCACCAAGGAAGCCCTCAACTATATTTTAATTAAAAAAAAAAAAAAGCTTTTTGAGAAAAGAAAGAATGTCAGAGATGACTTGGGAGAAAGTAAGGTAGTAAATTAAAGTGATGGGGGCTTCCCTGGTGGTGCAGTGGTTAAGAATCCACCTGCCAATGCAGGGGACACGGGTTCGAGCCCTGGTCCGGGAAGATCCCACATGCCGTGGAGCAAGTAAGCCCATGTGCCACAACTACTGAACCTGCGCTCTAGAGCCTGCGAGCCACAACTACTGAGCCCATTTGCCACAACTACTGAAGCCCTCATGCCTAGAGCCCGTGCTCTACAAGAGAAGCCACGGCAATGAGAAGCCCACACACCACAACGAAGAGTAGCCCCCGCTTGCCGCGACTAGATAAAGCCCGCACGCAGCAACAAAGACCCAATGCAGCCAAAAATAAATAAGTTAAATAAATTAATTAAGTAAATAAATTAAATAAATAAATAAAAATAAAGTGACAGGGATTTGCAAAGACAGCTGACACATGTTTCACACCCTAAATTAATACTCCTCTGGAACCAATAGGAAGAAAGACAAATCTCTCAGTAAACTGTCTTCTCATAATCTACCATTATCATAGTTTAAAAGACTGTCACAGGGACTTCCCTGGCGGTCCAGTGGTTAAGACTCCTCGGAGAGCGTTTTCAATCCCTGGTCAGGGAACTAAGAGCCTTCATGCCACGCGTGCCAAAAACAAAAAAACAAAAAAACTGTTACAAAGCAAGGCCATTAGCAATAGTAACGGTGATCCTCTAACAGAGCACTGCGGCCAGGCACTGTTCCAAGTGCTTCACACGTATGCTAACTCACTCAATCCTCACAACCGCCCTAGGAAGGAGGTTCTAGTGTGCCTGTTTTACACATACGGAAACAGACACAGAGAATTCAAACCCACATCCACACCAGCAAGTTCAGTTACACAACTGGGTTCTAACTCAGGCAGTCTCAGTCCTTTAAGAAAAGAGTGAATTTCTTTCCCTCCCGGCAATTCAGGAATTATCTTAAAGTTCCTAGGACAATTTTTTTTTTTGGAAACCTGCTGTAGAAGCTTTAACACTCTCTTGTCTAATTAGAAAGTGTCCAGAATTTTTTAAAGCTTTACCAACTACAACACTTGGAGGTAGTCAAGAGAATTTGTAATCCGCATGGGGGATATATTTTACAATTGCCACAGGACTGAGTCAGAAGACACGCAGACACGTATAAAGACACAATTACCCACAAGTAAACAAGAATATATTCAATCCCCTTAGTATTCTAGTCCTGACAGGTTAAAGAGTAAATAGCGTTTCCCACCTTGATAAAGTACATTATTAAGCCTGGACCAGGAATTCCCTGGCAGTCCAGTGGTTAGGACTCTGCTTTCACCGCCGTGGGCCCAAGTTGAATCCCTGATCAGGGAACTAAGATCCCGCAAGCCCCCCCACCCCCCACCCCAAAAAAAAGCGCCTGGGGCAACTAATTATTCAATCATAACCTTTTATCAATGGCAACATGGATGCAACTGAATAATCTCTTCAGAATTATTACTTTTGATAGTCTTGACCTGGTCTTTTAATCATTAACTTTTTAAAAATGGCTTTTTTCCCAGAATTTTAACTTAGTAAGTCAAATAAGGGAATACTCAAGTCTCTCAAAGAAAGCAATATTGTGCTATAAAATGGGAAGCTTTTCTATCATTGGAAGTCAGCAGGAATTTCCATCAATTACTGTGGCACCTAATGGTAGGCACTGCAACAAGAACTAGAGGCCTAAAAGGTTTCAAAAGCTTTCAGCGTTCCTCTAATCCACCGATCAATTCAAGTGTCTATAGATGGCCTGTTTTTCTTAAATGAGAGTTGTGGAACAAAACTCACAGCTCTAAAAAGAAGTGGAACTCTTCATTTTCCAGAAGAGTCAGTGTAATGTTGCATTACTCAATACACAGCCACACTCTCCACAAAAATTTGGACTCTTTCTTCCTTCCAGTAATGTTACACATTCAGTTTTATAAATTATTTCTCTGATCTCAGTTTAAATTTGTTTTTATCCCCTCATTCTATGTTCACTAAACCAAACACTCAACTGAACTGCCTGCTTCATAAATTCTCCAACCACTCTCATCCAGAAATGCAAACCTGAGAGATCAGAATTTATACCAGGGTTAAAAAATTCTAAAACTTTTTGTTCAATGCCTTATTAGACTCATCCTAAATAAGGGTTTTAAAATAATATGGCACGCCATATGGTCAAGCCCAGATAACAAAATTGAGAATATCTATGACCAATCCACTAATGCCAAAGCCAAAGTCTCTAGACAGTAAGAACTTAATCCCATTTAGAAGCCAACATGAGCCAAATCTTTTGGGTAGAGAAAACAGCAATCCAATGAAGAAACTATAATTGATGCCAATACTGCACGTCTGCAATAAAATGTTATTTATTAAAGTACTAGCTAAAAAGGCAACTGGTGGTAGGTAAATCTACAACTGTCCTGAAGACCCTTCTCGAAGCTAATTGTAGAAATACAACTTTTCCAATCAAACTAAAGGGTAACAGACACAGAAAATTTTAGCAAAATAAAAGGTAACAGAAACAAAACTTTGAGAAATAAATTAACTCCTCATAAAATCTGCGCACTTCTCATGTGGTCAATATAAGACCTAGGTGTTCCAAGCTCTGAAATCAAAGCCACTAAGCATGGAAAAGATTTGACAGCCTTTTGGCAGCCTTTCAAATCTCTTTTGAGATTAAAATGAAATCTGAGGAAATTTACTTCAACTCCCCCTGAAACAGAAGTAACTCGAGACATCAAACAAAGAGAAATCTTTATTAAGGTATCATTAAAGAACATTCTGCTTAGTACATGCCTGATGACATAAATACAGCTCTGTCATAACTGAGATATCATACAAAAGGAATATTCTTGTCTGATGGGCATGTTCATTTAAGAAAGTGTCCACTCTGAATCAAAACTACATAGTTGAACAATATTCTTTATAAGCACACTCTTGACCATTTACACAGAAGATGAGAGGCAGCCTTAACACTGGCTCCCCAAGCAGGGAGAACTGGGAGCGAGCCACAGGCACAATCATAAAACTTAACTTCGCTTTCCTCAACTCTCACCTTCTAAGAAAACACTGCAGCACTTACAATGCCTGTGAAACCAGAGGCGTGTAACAGAGGGAGTCTCGGGAGGAGAGAGGCCCTGCAGTCCAGCCTTACAGCAGCCGGAAAGCTTCCCCGACGGGGTCCTGCCAGGCCGGCCTCTGACCCTTCCAGTTGCACTCCATTTCTGACAGCTCTGTCAAAGTTAAATCGAGCCAAAAGCTACCACCCAGTTCTGCCGTCTGGAGGTTCTAAGACCTGTTTCCATGTTGGTGGCACCAGCCCTATCCCCAGCCACACACCCATATTAGTAAGGAAGCAAAAAAGGAACTGCCTGTTCGTTTTCTTTTTGCAATATGTACCTTCCGGAAGAATCCAGAACAGGCCCTATCTATCTTAATAGAACGCAAACTGAAATCTTTCTTTGAAATACAAACCCCTTCCACCCTTCAGCTACAGCTTCAAATTAGAAAACAGAGAACTCAGCTTCAAATTAGAAAACAGAGAACTCAGGTAGAAATCTTATCGGTAACAATGGATTTTAGACCTTATCCAGTATCTGGGGCTGAAGAGAAGGGAACTTCTCACAAAGCTAATACTTCCACTTATTTGCTAACTATGAAAAATATCTACATATTTTCTTAATAATCTCATAAGCAACTGCTTAATCATTAAACGTTATTGGAGATCACTGTGTTACCAAACAGGTAACAAAATGAAAATACAAAAAAAAAAAAAAGGGCTCTAATACTCCCCGAATCAGAACTACAGATTACGACTTTTACATCATTTATGCACAAACTCAGTAACGTACTCTTTAACTGCAAATGTCCACCAACTTCCTTTCCCAAAATAAACACCCCTACATCGCTGTTCTCTTTCAGTCAGTGAGTCTCACAATCCTAACTTAAAAGGTTCCATAAAGAGGAATTAAGTGGATAAACCTACTTGGGTATGCCAACGAGGTAATTTAAAGGACTTCAAAGATGTTTAAACACCATTTAGGTCAAGCATCAACTCGCAAGGAAAAATACAGGAAGATTTTCCAAAGTCCGATGGCTCAGCGATCCTTGCGTGGAATTTCCAGCACCCTCCACCCGGCCGGGGCCGAGAGCGACCCCGACCCTCTCCCGCCGCCCCCAGCTGCGCCCCCGCCCCCGGGCGGCGCCCCCGGAGCCCCGCGGCGCGGGCGGCGGCTGACAAAGGCCGCGCGGAGGACGCGCCATCTTGCCGGGCCCGCCGGGGGCCATTCATTCGGCGCGGGGCGCGGGAGCCCGGCCACCGCCCGCAGGCTGCGCACCTGCACGGGGGCTTCGGGCGGCCCCGCTCGGGCCCGGCGGCGACCGCGGGGCCGGGGCTCGCGCTCGCAGAGCGCTTTGTCCGCCCCGCGCGCCCTCGGCGCCGCTTCCTCATTTCTCCGCCGCGGCGACGCCAGCCTCCCCGCGAGCAGCCGAAAGGCCGCTTTCCCCGCAGCTCGTCCTCCCGCGGCCAAGGACGGCGCCCACCGCGGGGCAGGGCCGCGGCCGCCTTTGTTCCCTGCCCCGCCTGGCGCCCCTCCTCCGGGCCACCTCCCAGGCGTGGGGCGCCGGACCCGGACCCCAAACCCCGGAGCCTCCGGCCCCGCCCCCACCGCGGACCCCAGGACCCGGACTGCAGGCCTGCACCCGGTACCCCAAACCAGAGCCCCGGACCTAGACTCCAGATCCCGGTGCCCCAATCCAGGCCCGAGCCCGGGACTTCGGTCTCGGTCCCGGCCGACGGCTGCGGGGTCCCCGCCGCCCCCGCCCCAGCCCCGCGGACCCCACCCGGGCGGGGCAGGAAGACGCGACCCGGAGGCCGGGTGGGGGCGGGGAGGGTGGGGGCGGGGCGGTCCGGGCGGGCGGGCGACTGGGGGGCGATGGGGAGGGGCGGGGATGAGGGCCGGGGCTGGGGGTCGGGGCCGGGGGTCTGGGCTGGGGCCGGGGCCGCGGTCGCCGCGCTCACCTCGACACCGCGTCCCGCCTGCCGCGCCCGCTCCCCGCCGCCTCAGCCGCCTCGGCCGCCGCCCCGGGAGATGGTCGCGCTCAGGCCGCTCCACGGGCGCTGCGGGCAGGTGCGCCGGCGAGGCTCGGTCTGTCGGTCCCGCGGCGGCTGCTCCACTCCCGCGCCCGCGCCCGCTCCCGCCGCCGCCGCCGCCTCCGTCCGCCCCTCAGACGCCTCCAGCCATCGGGATGGGCGCGGCGGCCCCTGCCCGCAGCCTCGGGAAACCCCACGGTCGCGTCACCGCGCACGTCGCGCGCGCACGCACCGCTCGACCGAGTCCCCGGCGCGCGCGCGCGCGCTTCGGCCCTGCGCCAGCCCCGCGCGCGTACGCGAGCCGCTTAAAGGGGCAGCGCCGCGCCCTCAGGGACCCGCTCCGGGAGCCTCCAAGGCAGGCCTGCCTCTCGCCCGCGCCGGGCTCCGCGCCTCAGGGGCTGGCCCGCGGGGCCCTGCGCTGGCGTGGGTCTGCCTGCTGCCGACCCGCTTGGTTCCCAGCCATGTGGACGTGGGTAGAGGCCGCAGGGTGGGAGCCTGCCACCGGACCCGGTGCCCGGCAAAGGCACTCTGCACCCCGCACATGCGCCCAGCACACGCGCCCCGTAACGCACTCTGCGCCCCACATCTGCATTCTGCACCCCGCACACACACATGCATACGCCAACGCAGGCTGATCCACACCCACGCTGGACCAGGTCGGCCTCAGGGACTCACGGCTTCCGCCTGTCCGCGGAGCAGACGCCCTGCAGTCCGGGGTCAGGGCCCCTCCTCGGAGGTGCCCGTGGGGCTCGTGTGAGCTGGACAGGTGTGAGCAGTGTGGCCTCGATGGTCGAGGCCCTCCTGTCAGGAATGGCCACCTGAGCAGGGAGGTGTGACCACGGGAAAGAGTGTCAGGAGGGGCAGATGGACCACCCTTGCAAATGCAGCTGAGTTAGCCGGGCAGCTGAGAATCGAAGACCCCCTAGTGGGGGAGGGGAAGGAGGTGGAGAGATGGGTCAGCTGTGAGCAGCCTGTAGCTTTCAGTGTCCTCAGACACCTCCTGGATGTCCATGGATGGAGCCCTAGGCCCACCAACTCCCACCTCTCCATCTGACTTGTGCCTCCCCAGTTCCGACGACTCCCCACCTCATGGACTTCTTCACTGCAAGAGCCTGCGGTCTCCAACCCTCATCACCCCTTTCCAGCCAGCTCAGCTTTCTGCCCCCAGCCCTCCCTATGCTGCCGTTTCCAGACCAAATCCAGGACCCCTCCTCCAGGCCTGCACAGCTTGGCTGAAGAAAGCAGGAGGACACACCCAGCAATGCAGCTGTCCCCTTAAACCTCAAGGGGCCCTGTCACCCCCCCCAGCCTGATTCGCAGCTGCAGCCAATTTGTCTGTATGCCTGTGTGCTGTCTAGGGTGGCCCTGGACCCCAGCATGAAGCCCATGCCTTCCCACCCACGCTAGGGCTGTGCTCCCTGTCCCTCCCCCTCCCACGGGTCCTTCCTGCACAAACATGCCTCCACCATCCGTGGAGTCCTTCCTCAATCCCTGGCACAAGAAAATCTGCCCCGCCCTGAACTCAACCATTTCTCCAAGGAGCCCTGTTTCCTTTCGGTGGGGCATGGTATTTAGAAGACAGGATCCAGGCTCAAGCTGTGCTTGCTGCTACAGGAGTGTCACTGCTTCTGGTCCCGGTCAGTGGACAGAGCTAAGGAACATATACAGTACAAGCGTATGTGTTTTTGTACACACACAGACCACCCCCCACACCCGTAACCAATCTCCCATGCTCACCACCACCTCGCTTGGGCGCTGACCGCAGCCGAGATGTCCACCCTGCCAGCTGAGTGAGGACAGAATGCCAGCTGTCTCACTTCTCTGCTAAAACCATTGAGAGCATCCATTGCCCTGGTCCCTCTGCTCTGTCCTCCTCACTGCCCAGCATCTGGCTCCTCTCTGCTCCTTAAACGCTCAGTCACTGCGTTCCACCCTCTGGCCTTTGTCCCTTGTGGCTCCATCTGCCCGGGAGGGTCTCCCCCGGCCCGCCTCGGCCCCCCAGTGCTACTCTGGCTCCTGTGACCTCACGTGGTTCATACCAGGCTGCTTGCTCCTTGCTCTGCTCCCCGGCTGACGACCGGGCTGGACTCCCTTGCCCGCTGCCCCACCCACCAAGAAGGGCGTGAGGTGCACAGTGGGTCCTCAAGGAATGTTTTTGAGCAGGCAACGCTCTGTGTTCCAAGTGAGGGGGACACAACTCAGAGTGGGGGTGGGTGGGCGGGGCGGGGGAGCGGGGAGAGTCAGAACAGAGTGGTCACTGTGTCCAGGACAAGGGCGGGGGGACAAGCCGGCAGCACTGCCCAGTGCTCAAGAGGAGGTGGGGGAAAAAAAATTCCCTGGCAGTCCAGTGGTTGGGACTCGGCGCTTTCACTGCCAAGGGTCCAGGTTCGATCCCTGGTCCAGGAACTGAGATCCCGCAAGCCATGGCACAGCCTTGGCAGGTGGGTCCCAAGGCCCCAGACTTGGGGTCAGAGAGAGACATCCCTCAGAATCCAGCAGGTCTGATGCCATCCAAACTCTATGCCCACCTAAGTCCAGGACTTGGAAAAGTAGAGATGAGGAGGGGGAGGAGGAAAAGGAGGAAAGGAAAAGGGGGAGGAGAAAGGGGTGGTAGGAGGAGGAGGAAAGCATGAAAGGTGAAGGAAGCGAGCAGTGGGGTGAGTGGTCTCTATGCAGCCCACTCTGTGCTGCTGTGGGGATGGCAGGAGACCTGGGGGACCCTCAGAACCCCCATCCTGTCATCCTGGGTCCCTGCATGCCCACCTAAGAGCAGCAGGAGGGCGGGCAGGGCTGGCCCAGGGCTTCCCTGTAACCACAGGCCACGATCGGCCTGGTTGGGCCCATCCTCCATTACCTCAGGGCCACAGGGCAAGGCCACACATGAGGACACCAAGCCAGTGCCTGCCCTAGCTGTCTGAGGTTTTGGGGTGCAGCCCTGTTGCCCCTGGCTAATCTGTAGGTCTGCAGGGTACAGCAGGTCCTTCCCTGGAACTTGCCCTGTGGCTGGGGTCTGAATACTGTTTATGTGTTTATGGACAGGGTGTGAGGGGCCAAGTTGAGGGGAAGGTAGGGGGGAGGGAACAGGGGACGCTGGACCCTCATTCCCAGATTCCCTGCACGGCCTAGGGCCTCATCCCCATCGTCCCCATCTGATGCACACAGGCCTCAGGGTCCCCAGGCAGCAGGGCCCTTCAGCCTTGAACACACATACCCTGGGCCTTGGTCAACTCTCAGGAGCCCACAGGAGCTTCTAGCTTCTAGCCAGGGCCTTTGAGACCTTAGGGGTCTGAAGGACGCTCCGGGGACCCTGCCCTCCCTGTCCCACCCTCCATCCCTTCTGCCCAGGCCTCCTGCGGTTTTTGGCCCCCAGCTGCCCGCCACTCAGCCCCTCCTCGGTGGGGCATAAACCAGGGCCCCTTCATGGAGAGCTCATGCCTGGCCAGGAACCCAGGCTTCCCCTGACTTCCCGGCAACACTCCCTCCCTCTCTCGATAAGTGGCTTAGAGACCAGCCTGTGGTCCTGAGTCCACGGCCACACCCATTCAGTGCATCCGGCGAGGGCCAGGCCAGCTGTGCCCCAGTGCCTGGCTCAGAGCCCAGTTTCGCTAAAAACCTGGGGAGCACAAATGCATAATTCAGATGCCCCGGCCCCATCTGCTCTGTAGCAGGAAATGGTCTGACAGGAAAGTAGGTCTTTTAAAATCTGGATTATTCAAACATTCCGTGCACAAGACCGGACCGCTCCTGGGGCCCCGCTCCAAGGCTGGCTTTGAGGGTCCAGGGCTGCAGGGGGCGGCTCCCGCAGGGTCTGCCTTGTCCTGCAGAGCGCTATCTGCTTCTCCTCCCATAAGTGAGCTGCGGGCCTGACCCGGCCTCCGCGCCCCAGAGGACAGAGGACGAGGACGAGGGGGGAGGGGCGGAATGTAGGTAATCCAGAAGAAGCCTAATTAGTTCCTGCGGGGGGCTGCTGACCGAACGGGGTCAGATGGGGGGGCGGCTCCTGCTCCTTCTCTCCTCCAAACTTACTGAGGGGAGCGCCCACTGGGTACCAGGATGGCCCAGGTCCCCGAGCCCACCTCCGCCCTGACGTGGGGCAGGTCTGCTGGGGGGCGTGGGGAGAGCAGGGTGGGCAGTGGGAAGGGGACAGTCAAGCAGACCCCCCATGGCAGGCAGAGAGGGAGCGAGCTGCGGCGTGGGTGCCAGGGGGCCCAGGGGAGGGTCCAGGCCCAAGGTGGGAGTGGCCGCCCAGGTCGCAGGCATCGCAGCCCAGGAAGCTGGTATGGTGGGCAGAGTGCACCTCCCCGGCCCTGGGGAGGTGCTGGCTGTTGCCCCCTGGCCACCAGCAGCCCTTGAGGGACCTCCGGGCCCCTTCTCCTGGGCAGTGGAAGCAACCCCTCCCCCTCCCTCTCCCATGACTCATCCCTTGGCCCCGAGCCCCCACCATGCCTCTCATGACCTGACCTCCAAGCCTGTGACCCTCCTTGTCACCCACCTTTGCTCATAAACCAGACATCCCTCACGGGGGGCACCAAAACGTGGGGGTCAGTGGGGAATCAGGAAGTGCCACCTGGGGTGGAGGGGGGTGCCCGCACAGGGGTGGGAGGTTTGCTCTCGGCTGGGCAGCTGCACCTCAGGGGCAGACACCCAAGGAAGACCCAGGTGGCCTCCTTGCCACTCCCAGAGTGGGCCGTCCTGAGGGGCTGACGGCAGCTCAGACCATCAGCTCCGGCAAACGCCCTCGCTGCCTTCCTGGGGGACGTTCCTCGGGGCAGCTGCATCAGGTCGGTCTCACTGCAGAACCTAGGGCAGGAAAGCCTGGCTCCATGGATGGCTCTGGGGCCACAGCAAACCTAACGAGGGGTTTTTCAGTGTCATTCGTGGAGTGAGACATCTGTGGTTGAAAACACAGACCTCTCTAAGGAAGCAAGAGGCAACCATGAGTGAGGAGGGGTAATCCCCACACATCCCCCCAGAAACGTGTGCACCACAGATATACACACAACATGTAACAGGCACTCCCGAGCTGGATCAGCCCGGCCTCAGGGTAGCAAGAGGCAGAAGCTTAAATAGCTTATCTGAAAAGAGGCACTTGACTGGCTCAGACACTGGGCTTCAGGCTCAACTGGATCCAGCGAGGCTCCCAATGGGCTCTGGCTCCCCAGTGGTGCCTCCTGCCTGGTGGGGAGGTGCCTGCTGGGGCTGCCTTCCCACCACACCAGCTAAGCAGCTACAGCGCTCCAGAGACTCTGGGATGCGGTGTGTGGACCCCAGGAAGGCTCTGAAAAGCCTCACTCAGATTTCATGTGGCCCTGGAGGCAGGGGTTGGAAGGGCCACTGGCTCTGTTGGGACAACGTGCAGCGCCCGGAGCAAAGGTGAACGCTGTCACCAGGACGAGGAGGGCTGCCGGGCAGGGGAAAAACTCAGTGGAAAAGCAGCAGGATTTGGGCAACAACTGAGACACTCATAAACTGAGCCACTGCTGGCTGTCGGGTTCAAGGCCCACAAGGCCCAGGTTCCGGCTCCTCCCAGCTGAGGCCAGGCAGCCCCAGCCTCTGGCCTGCTCCATCCTGAAACCGGATGCTGGGGCAGAGCCTGGAGGGACGAGGCTGGGCAACCCTTGCCTCCCCGCTCCGCCCCGCGCCCACCCCCACTGCAGCCTCCAGGGACTCCCAGGCAGACGTTGAGGGTGCCCCATGGGGCGGCCAGCGCTCCCGCCCGGCCCAGCCCCCAGCCCCATTTCCTCTCCGGGCCTGGGCGGCGCCCTTGGCAGAGAGGCTGCGATTGTTCTACGCTGGCGCTTCCCCCAGCAGCCTGCAGAAGGCCGGGCAGTCACCAGCCCAGCCCTGGAGCGCAGCTGCCAGAAACGCCCTAGGCGCATCCTGGGCCGGGGCTGGGAGTGCTGAGACCCGAAGGAGAGGGGGTGTGATGCAGAGACGCCAAGACCCCGGGAGAGCTCGAGGGTCGGAGCGGGGCACACCCAGGCCCTGACACCGCACACAGACGAGAGAGGGGAGCCCAGGCGGGCACCAGAGAGATGAGGGGCCAGGGAGGCCTCAGTGCCCAGAGTGGGAGGGGTCTGCAACTGGGAGCCCGCTGCGTGCGGAGGGACCTGGGGGTGGTGAGGAGGCCCGGTCCAGAGGTAGCCACTGCCCCAGAGAGGCCTAGGGGCTCTGAGCCCCCAGACCCCTTCTGGGCTCCCCCCTCCTCCTCCCCAGCCTGGCCAAGCCTCCTGTCCTCAGGTGCCATCTAGAGGCCTGGGCAGGCTCAGGGAAGCGTCCCTGGGGCCCGGAAGATGGGACAGGCTCCTAGCTGCTTAGCAGCACACACCCGGGTGGGCACACTGGCTTGGTGGGCCGCAGGCCCGTGCAGGGTGCCCCCATCCTGGCCGGAGCCCAACCTTGACGGTCCCCAGAGCAGGGGCAGCCTGCACACTGCCTGGCCCCTAGTTCCCACCGCAGACAGGAGCAGGGGCTGATGGGGTGGTGGCCAGAGGGACCTTTCTGGGGGAAGAGGGGGGCTGCTGTCAGGGCCGCCCTGGTCTCCAGCTCCCCTCGCCTCCCTCTGCCCGCGCCCTGCCTGGGGAGAGCGCCCAGCTGTTCTGGGGATTCCTCTCCCCGCAGAAGGTACCCTGGGACTCAGCTCCACCATCACCTGCCAGGTAACCAACTTGCACCTGTGACACCAGCAGGCAGGAGGGTGGCCGGTCCAGCCCCGGGGGTGCCTGCAGCCCTCGAAGCCTTCCTGAGCTCACTGCCCTGTCCAGCCACATGAGGGGCAGCCCAGAGACGGCCCCAGAGCCTGGGCCCCGTGCTCGGGCACAGCCCTCTCACCCCAGGACGCTGGCCTGAGGTCATGTTGTACGAAGACGCTACGCAGGGCCACTTCCAGCGGGCGGGCAGCCACTGAGCAGAGGGGAAGGGATGCACATCCTCAAGGCCACAGGGGCCCAGAGCCACCCTGCGCGGTCACCCTGTGACCACGGACTGGGTACCATGCCACATCATGCCACACATCTGCCATGCCACGTTACCTGCCATATCATGTCACAAAGTGCCACATCACATCTGCCAGCCAGGCCGCCCAGGGGTTGACACGGTGACAGAGCCTTGTCCTGGGGCGCCTGGCAGGAAGGGCCTTTTCCTCTGGGCCTGCACCCTGTCCCGACTGCTCTGTGGTCTCTTCTCAAGTCCCACCCTGGAGGACTGTCCTTTCCAAAAAAAAGACCCCACCATGCTGCCCCTCCCCGCGAGGGGGCAGGGACTCAGTCCCACGACCAGAGGGCCAGGGTTCCCACCCGGGCCCCCGCTCAGCTTGGCCCGTGGGGTCTCCACCGGGAAGTCCCTCTGGGCAGGGCAGCCCACATTCCCCTGTCAGAAGGGAGATGCCTCAGAACTCCCAGTGACTCAAAGGTCCCCGCAGATAGGGTTCTGCCTCATGAACTACTTTTGGTTTTGAATCCTGGTAGAACACACCTAATGTGAAATTTACCAATAAACCCTTTTGAAGTATACAGTTCAGTGGCATTTAGTACGGTCACCTCACTGTGCATCCACCGCCTGCATCCAGCTCCAGAGCATTTTCATCACCTCAAAAGGAAACCCCACCCCCATTAAGCAGTCACTCCCCATTCTCTCCCCCCAGCCCCCGACAACCATGAATCTGCTTTCTGTCTCCATGGATTTACCTGTTTTATGTACTTCGTCCAAGCAGGATCATACAGCATGTGTCCTTCTGCGTCCGGTTTCTCTCACTGAGCATCGTGTTCTCAAGGCTCATCCATGTTGTAGCAGGTGTCAGCGCTTCATTACTTTCTATGGCAGAATAGTCCATTGTGTGTATACACCACCCTTTGTTTATCCACTCATCCATTGATGGACATTCGGACTGTTTCTCCTTTTGGCTATTGTGAATAGCGCTGCTGTGAACATTCGTGTACACGTTTTTGTTTGAACACCTGTTTTCAATTCTTCTGGGTATTTACCTGGGAGTGGGATTGCAGGGTCATACAGTAACTCTATATTTAACCTGAAGAACCACCAAACTACTTTCCACACAGCTGAGCTATTTTACATTCCCACCGGCAGTGCTCAAGGGCTCCAATAGCGCCATACCCACACCAAGACTTGTTACTATCTGCCTTTTTGATTCTAGCCATTCTAGTGGGTGTGAAGTGGTATCTCATTGTGGTTTGATTTGCATTTCCCTGGTGACTAGGGACACTGAGCATCTCTTTTTTTAATTTTATTATTATTATTTTTAACATCTTTATTGGAGTATAATTGCTTTACACTGTTGTGTTAGTTGCTGCTGTATAACGAAGTGAATCAGCTATACGTACACATATATCCCCTCCAAGCATCTCTTCTTGTGCTAACTGGCCGTGTGTATGTCTTCTTTGGAGAAATGTCTATTCAAGTCCTTTGCCCTTTTTTGAACTTGTTTTTTGTTGTGGTGGTGGTGGTTGTTGAGTTGTAAGAGTTCTCTATATAATCTGGACATGAGACACTTATCAGATATGTAATTTTGCAAATATTTTCTCCCATTCCGTCAGTTGTTTTTTCACTCTGTTGTTAGTGTCCTTTGATGCACAAAAGTTTTTAATTTTGGTGAAGTCCAATTTATTTCTTTTTCCTTTTTTGCTTCTTTGTTGCTTGTGTTTTTGACATTATATCTAAAAAGCTAGGGCTTCCCTGGTGGCGCAGTGGTTGGGAGTCCGCCTGCTGGTGCGGGGATGCGGGTTTGGGCCCTGGTCCGGGAGGATCCCACATGCTGCGGAGTGGCTGGACCTGTGTGCCATGGCTGCTGGGCCTGCGTTCTGGAGCCCGCGTGCCACGGCTGCTGAGCCCGTGTGCCTGGAGCCCGTGCTCCACGGCAGGAGTGGCCACTGCCCTGAGAAGCCCGCACGCCGCTGCAAGGAGTGGCCCCCACTCACCGGGGCTGGAGAGGGCCCACGTGCAGTGGCGAGGACCCAGTACAGCCAAAAATAAATAAATAAATATTTTAAAAATGCAAAAAAAAAAAACAACCCTAAAAACCAAAAACCAAAACAAAAAATAAAAAGCTATTGCTAATCCCACTACTGGGCATATACCCTGAGAAAACCATAACTCAAAAAGAGTCATGTACCACCATGTTCATTGCAGCTCTATTTACAATAGCCAGGACATGGAAGCAACCTAAGTGTCCATCATCGGATGAATGGATAAAGAAGATGTGGCACATATATACAGTGGAATATTACTCAGCCATAAAAAGAAATGAAATGGGGGTATTTGTAATGAGGTGGATGGAGTTAGAGTCTGTCATACAGAGTGAAGTAAGTCAGAAAGAGAAAAACAAATACAGTATGCTAACACATATATATGGAATCTAAGGAAAAAAAAAAAAAAAGGTCATGAAGAACCTAGTGGCAAGACGGGAATAAAGACACAGATCTACTATAGAATGGACTTGAGGATATGGGGAGGGGGAGGGATGAGATGTGACAGGGTGAGAGAGTGCCATGGACATATATACACTACCAAATGTAAAATAGATAGCTAGTGGGAAGCAGCCGCATAGCACAGGGAGATCAGCTCGGTGCTTTGTGACCACCTAGAGGGGTGGGATAGGGAGGGTGGGAGGGAGGGAGATGCAAGAGGGAAGAGATATGGGAACATATGTATATGTATAACTGATTCACTTTGTTATAAAGCAGAAACTAACACACCATTGTAAAGCAATTATACTCCAATAAAGATGTTTAAAAAAAAAAAAGCTATTGCTAAATCTAAGTTATTGAAGATTTACTCCTATGATTTCTTCTAAGAGTTTTATGGTTTTAACCTTTAAATTTACGTCTTACCCATTTTGAGTTGATATTTGTATATGGTGTGAGGTAGGGGTTCAAATTCATTCTTTTTCATGTGAATATCCAGTTTTCCCAGCACCATTTGTTGAAAAAGCTGTCCTTTCCCCACTGAATGGTCTTGACACCCTTGTTGAAAATCATCTGACCATAAATGTGAGGGTTTATTTCTGAGCTCTCTATTCTATTCCATTGGTGCATGTCTGTTTTTATACTGATTGTTTTGATCACTGTAACTTTGTAATAAGTTTTAAATTGGGAAGTTTGAGTCCTCTGACTCTGGTCTTATTTTTTAAGATCGTTTTGGCTATTCAGAGTCCTTTGCAATTCCGTATGAATTTGAGGAATGAATTTTCTTCAATGGCAAAAAAAAAAAGGCCATTGGCATTTATCAGCTACTTCTTAAAAATGTAAGTTCTGGGAGGAGACCGTGGTGGTGGCTCAGTCCTTCTGCCCTGGGCAGTGGTCAGCTTGCTCAGGTCCTGTGGCAGTGAGGAGGGCAGGTCCTGTTGGGAGGTGATGGGGACCACTGGGGGGTCTGAGCAGGGGTGAGACCCCCTGGTTGCCTGAGGGCGGGTGAGCCTGTGGAGGGCAGCGCAGTGCTGGCAGGCTGGACAGGGCCAGGTATCTGGAGTGATGGGGCTTGTGGTGGTTCAGGGGAGAAGGCACGGAGGAGTCAGGGGTGACATCAGGGTGTCTGTCCACACAGCTAAACTGTGAGCAAGCTGGGAGGATGGGAGGGGCAGCTGGGGAGGGCAGTTCCGGTGGGGTAAGGGGAGAATGTGCTGTGTCCTGGACCTTTCTAACCCAAGATGCTTGTAGATGTTGGCCGAGAAGCAGACCTGCAATGGGCGTGGAGAGCCGTGGGCCAGTGAGGGGCCATGGGGGAGCATGGGTAGCTGAGGATGTCCAGGGCTGCCTACGTCCCCCCCCTGGGGAAGGGGGTGAGGAGAGAGCGGCAGGAGAACCCCAGATAGAGGCGGGAACTCTGCAGGCAACAGGTTTGTGTGGCCAGGGTGGCAGGGACCAGCAAGGGGTGGGGTCCCAGGCAGGGACCAGGGAGCTACAGGGTCCCAGAGGTGGCCTGGGGGATGGTACATGTGAACACAGCCAGGAGGCAGGAGAGGGCTACAGTGAAGGGGGAGGCCTTGACTGCTGGGCCTGGGGGCACCTCAGAAGGATGGGTGCCCTTCCTGGCACTGCCCCCCCCACCCCCTCTTCCACTTCTTGACAGCACGTTCTTATTTACTGGTTTTGCCCGGGCAGCAGAGAGCCCTCCTCAGCCAGGGCAGAGCCTGGAGCTGGCGGGAGGAAAGGCAGCACAGCCAGCAGTCAGTAGAACAGGCGGGGCTCTGGTTCCCTGGAGGCCCCCTTACTCCCATTGGGCACCTGGGGACACTGTTCAGCCTGGAGGGGGGCCCACCCCTCACCTGGTCTCCCCTTCCTCCCCTTCCCATCCTCCTTCCCACTGAGTCTGGCTTCACCCAGGCCAGCTGCCCCTCGCCCCAGGCATGAGTCCAGCCCATCAGGCCGACGGAACTGCCAGGGAACAGCTTGCTAGGACCCAGGGGCATCCCCGGCACCCAGAGCCCCCAAGCTGACTTCTGAAGCGGTGGTGGGTCCCCGGGTGTCTGTGGGGGCAGTTCGGTGTGGGCTGGGCCAGCAGGGACGGCAAGGGGGGTCACTGGGTCCTGTGCTTACACTCAGGCTGGGCACCACTGCCCGTGCCCAGGGGCAGGCACGGGGTGGGGGGACGGCATGCACCCTCTGCAGGGCCACCCAGGCCCCCACGCCCCCTGCAGCACCCCACCTCCAGGCCCCCGGCGTCTCAGTCCTGCAGTCCTCAGCCATGGGACCTTGATCCTGAGGATGCAGCTCTCCTCCCCTTGGGAGGGGCCCTGGGGCCTGAGGGCTGTTTGTGAAGAATCCTGTCCCTGAAGGCCCAGCCCACCAGCCACCTGGGAGGTGATGCAAGTGGTGCCTGGAAGGGGTAATGAGAGGCAGGTATGAGGCCAGCGGGCCTGGAGCCGGTGGAGTCCCAGGGGGTGGTGTTGGAGAGCCGCAGGCTTGGGGCTCAAGGAGGGGGAAGAGGAAGTGGTGTGCTGGGACCCCAGGCAGCAGGGGTGCAGGCCAAGCACGGAGCATGTGCTGGCCCCCAGCTGTCCCTCCTGGGCCGGCCAGGCCGACAGGCGCTGGGTGTTTTGGAAACCAGCAGGCCTGGCTGGGCACGTGGAGGGGTGCTGCCTGGAGCTGGGGCCCTGGAGCTCTCGCTGTGACATCCATCTGGGCCCCGCTGGGCCCCGATACATTCCCCTGGGCAGATGCCCCATGCTCATGCCCAGGCCTGCTCTGGGGTTCCCGGGGGATGGCTCAGCCTGCGAATCAGACTTCTAAGGGCCTGTCTGTCCTGTCTTATTGTCCCTCCAGCAGCCCCTGGGCACTGAGGTGCCCAGACCTTTGAGACAGATCATGGGGAGGAAGCCCCCACAGAGTCCGCGAGTATGAGGGGCCGTGGGTCAACCTCACTGGGCACCACTGGGGGCACTGCTGAGGCCAGGGCCATACTTGCCCCGCCCCTGCCCCGCCCCCAAACCACCCTGTGCGAGGCCCATGGGTACTGCCCCCAAGGCCAGGCTCTGCGGAGAGGCCAGCCAGGGGCGGGCTCACCTTCTCCAACCTGTCCCCTTGGTGCAGGACAGACCTGCAGGCTCCTGCCGCCCTCTGGCCGCTGGGCCCACTGGAACCAGAGAGGTCTGAGGCTCTTGCTGCATTTTCAAAACCTCTTTTAGCTTTTGGACAAAATGACGTTGCTGGTGTCACATTCAAACAAGACTGAAGAGGACAAGGAAGCAGGAGCCCCTGAGCCCTGCAGGGGAGCAGGGGGTTCAGGGATGCCAGGGTCAGCCTGGGGCCTGGCAGAGCAGGGGCCACACTGGGTCACACGGCAGCAGAGCAGAGCAGTGGGCCCGAGCTCCTGAGCACGGCTGGCCAGGGTCTCAGGACGACGAGGTTCAGGGCCCACCACCTGCCCTTGTGTAAAGGCGGGGTGGGGGTCTGCCTGGTGCAAAGGGCTGCCTGGGGACGGGGGTGCTTCTCCGGGGGTCTGAACCCTCGGTCAGGGGTCGGCCCAAGGCGAGCGGTGGCTCCACTTTTCCCGGTCGGCACCCTGCCCCCCGCTCCCCTGCCCCCTACCCCGGGGCAGGCTGGCCCTTCACCGACTTACAGGTGAATGAAATGAATACTTATGCCTATTTTTGTGCTAACAATTGAGGGAACCCAAGAGTGAGGCTTCGAGGGCAGGATTTTGAAAGGAGGGATGGAGAGTGGCCGGGCAGGAAGCTTGGGAAGACGACCCTGCCCAGCTCCAAGCCCAGGAGGGCCGCCCTCAAACGCTGGTGCCCGCCCAGCAGCGCTGCCCGTCTGAGCGCCGCGCGGCCCGCGAGCGCCGCCTGGTGCGCACGCGCGGAGTGGCCGCCCGAAGCGGTGCTTCCGGGCCGGGGATGGGGCGGGGCCGAGGGCAGAGCTAGGTGACGGTGAACGGGCGGGGGCAAGGGTCGGGGTCGGGGCCAGGAGAAGGGCAGGGGCGGGGCCTAGTGACAGGCCGGGGGCGGGACCGAGGGCAGAGCCGGGGGACGGGGCGGGGGCGGGGCCGACCGTCGGGAACTGGGCCGGGGCTTGAGAGGCTCAGCCTTGGACTCCGCCCACCCGGGTGGGCTGGCGGGCTGGCACTCCCCACGAAGACCCCGGAGGGCCACGGCGACCTGTTCCCAGACAGGCTTGTGATTTTGCTAAAACAGTCCATAGTTTTCAGGGCTAGTAACTCGCAGCGCCCCCCTCCCGCTCTTCGCGGAAACAACCCTTTTCAGTTCTTAGTTGTTTCCTCTGATCTTGATTTCGAAATTAATCGAAATCTCGGTAGTTGGAGAAGGTGATCAGTTTGAGGCTCATCTTTAGTGTTGCTATTTCTTTGTGGATCGATAAATGATCTATTTTTAGAGCAATGCAGGGTTGCTAGAAAAGGATGTTCTGAGGCTGCTACCCCAGACCCAGCGAGCGCGTGGGGCGCTGGGCGCAGGGGGGCGGGGCTCCCGGACACGCCCGGCGGCGGGGCTCTGGGGGCCGGGAGGGCCAGGCTTTCTGTAGGCTGTGTCTGTGGACAGGGAGCATCCGGTCTTTGTTTTTATCCATCTAGGCAATTCAATCGCTTTTAAAGTGGCCATTGTTTTAAATGGCATTATTTCGATTACTGGTGTATTTGGATTTATTCTTTTTTAAAAAATATTTATTTATTTAGGCTGCTCTGGGTCTTAGTTGCGGCATGTGGGATCTAGTTCCTTGACCAGGGAACCCAGTCCGCCTTAATTGGAGGCGCGGAGTCTTAACCAATGGACAGCCAGGGAAGTCCCTGGATTTCTTTTTTAAAATAAACTTTATTTTTCGAATCGCTGTAGATTTTCAGAGAAATTGCTGAGATTTCCGGAGAGTTTCCATGCACTTCACTTCACGGTCGATTTCCTCTATTATGAGGAACTACATTAGTACAGTACACTTGCTACAATTAATAACCCGATATTGACACATTATTAACTATAGTCTACACTTTATTCAGATCTACTTAGTTTTTTTTTTTTTAATAATTTTATTTATTATTTTTGGCTGCATTGGGTCTTCGTTGCTGCGCGTGGGCTTTCTCTAGTTGCGGCGAGTGGGGGCTGCTGTTCGCTGCGACGTGCGGGCCTCTCATTGCAGTGGCCTCTCTTGTTGAGGAGCACGGGCTCTCGGCACGCGGGCTCAGTGTTGTGGCTCGCGGACTCCAGAGCGCAGGCTCAGCAGTTATGGCACATGGGCTCAGTTGCTCCGCGGCATGTGGGATCCTCCCGGACCAGGGCTCAAACCCGTGTCCCCCGCACTGTCAGGCGGACTCTTAACCACTGCGCCACCAGGGAAGCCCCAGATCTACTTAGTTTTTACCTAACATCCTCTTTCTGTTCCAGGATCCCACAGTAAATTTAGTTGTTCTCCCTGGGCGCCTACTGGCTGTGGCAGTTTCTCAGACTTTCCTTGTCTTCGGTGACCTTGATGGTTTTGAGTGCTGGTCAGGACATCCTGTAGCCTGTTCCTCTGTTGGGATTTGTCTGGTGGGGTTGTGGGTTTCAGAGAGGTACAGTGCCCTTCTCGTTGCAAATGTCAAGGGTGAATGCCCTCAACATGGCTCACCACTGTGACCCTGGCCCTGGTCACTGGGCGGTGAGCCTTTCCATTCTCTGCTCATTGGAAGGAAGTCAGTATTGGCCATCCATGATTAAGAAGTGGGGGGTTGTGCTCCCTTCGTTGAAGGTAGAACATCTACATAAATTATTTGGAATTCTTCTGTATGGAATATTTGACTCTTCCATTTATTTATTTATTCTGTCATTTGTATCAATATGGACTCATGGATACATATTTATTTTTATTGTGGTTATACACATAACATAAAATTTACCATTTTAATTGTTTTAAGTGCACAGCTCAGTGACATTAGCACATTCACATTGTTGTGCAACTATCACTACTATCTGTCTCCAGAACTTTCTCATCTTGTAAAACTGAAACTCTGTCCCCATTAAACACTAACTCCCCACCCCCTACCCCAGCCCCTGGCAACAGCCATTCTACTTTCTGTCTCTATTAATTTGACTACTTTAGGGATGGTATATAAATGGAATCATTCGGTATTTGTCTTTTTATAACTGGCTTATTTCACTAAGCACGATGTCCTCAAGGTTCATCCATGTTGTATTAGGTGTTAGAATTTCCTTCCTTTTTAAGGCTGGCTAATAATAATTCCATTGTATATTGTATTAGGGTTCTCCAGAGAAATCAATTATATATAATATAACAAATATATGTAGGGCTTCCCTGGTGGCACAGTGGTTAAGAATCCGCCTGCCAATTGCAGGGGACACAGGTTTGACCCCTGGTCTGGGAAGATCCCACATGCCACAGAGCAACTAAGCCTGTGCACCACAACTACTGAGCCTGCTCTCTAGAGCCCGGAAGCCACAACTACTGAAGCCCGCACGCCTAGAGCCTGTGCTCTGCAACAAGAGAAGCCACCGCAATGAGAAGCCCGTGCACCGCAACGAAGAGTAGCCCCCGCTCGCTGCAACTAGAGAAAGCCCGCGCTCAGCAACAAAGACCCAACTCAGCCAAAAATAAATAAATTAATAAATTTTAAAAAATATATATGTAAAATATATAGAGATGAGATTTTAATTTTTTATTTATTTATTAATTGAGGTATAAGATGGGGAGATTTCTTATAGAAATTGACATGTGATTATGAAGGCGGAGAAGATCTGCTGTCTGCAAGCTGCAGGCCCAGGAAGCCAGTGGTGTAATTCAGTCTGAGTCTGAAGGCTGAGAACCAGGAGCGCTGATGTCCGAGGGTAGGAAAGGATGAATGTCCCAGATCAGGCAAAGAGGCAATTAGCTTGTCCTCTGCCTTTTTGTTCTACCTGGGCCCTCAACAGATTGGATGATGCCCACCTGCACTGGGGAGGGCAATCTTTCTTACTTGTGTTCAGATTCAACACCAGTCTCCTCCAGACACACTATCCTAGTCACACCCAGCTATCTGGGTGCCCTTAGCCTAGCCAAGTGGACATAATATTAACCATCATGTATATATATATATACACACACGCACACACACACACACACACACACACACCACGTTTTGTTTATCCAACTATCCACTGACGGACATTTGGGTTTTTTTCTACTTTTTAACTCCTGTGAATAACACTGCTATGAACACGGGTATGCAAATACGTGTTCGAGGCCCTGCTTTCGATTCTTTGGGGAATAGGCCCAGAACTGCAATTGCTGGGTCACATGGTAATTCTATGCCTACTTTTTCTAGGAACCGCTGTACTGCCTTCCACCAGTCTACATTCCCACCAACAGTGCACAAGGGTTCCAATTTCTCCACATCCTCACCAACACTTCTTTTTTAAAAATATGGAATGCTTCACAAATTTGTGTGTCATCCTTGCGCAGGGGCCATGCTAATTTTCTCTGTATTGTTCCAATTTTAGTATCTGTGCTGCCGAAGTGAGCACTCACCAGCACTTCTTGTTTTCTGTTTTCTGATAGTGGCCATCCTGATGGGTGTGAGGTGGTGTCTCGCTGTGCTGTTGATTTGCATTCCCTGATGATCAGTGACGCTGAGCATCTTGTCAGGTGCTTGTTGGCCGTGTGTGTTTCTTCTTTGGAGAAAGGTCTATCAAGTTCTTTGCCCATTTTTTGAATTAGGTTGTTTAATTTTGGTGTTGAATTGTAGGAGTTCTTTACATTTTCTGGATATTAATCCCTTATCAGATATAAGATCTGCAAATATCTTCTCCCATCCTGTGGGTTGCCTTTTCTCTCTGTTGATGGTGTGCTTTAATGCACAATGATATTTACCTTATACTTTGGTTAGAACCCAATACGACTTGACTTATTTTCTTTCTCACATTGTTCCAGCTTGGGCCCCTGGAAACTCTGTCAGGTGGCTGGGTTTACTTTCTTTATTCTTCTAATTTTATTGAGGTATAACTCACGTACAGCACTGTATAAGTTTAAGGTGCACAGCATAATGACTTGACATACATGCGTCATGAACTGATCACCACAATAAGTTTGGTGAACATCTGTCATCTCGTATAGGTACAAAATTAAAGAAATAGAAAAAAATTTTTTCCTTGTGATGGGAACTCAGGATCTACCCTCTTACCGACTTTCATATATAACATACAGTGTTAATTACATTTATCACGTTGTACATTACATCCATAGTACTTATTTTTCTTATAACTGGAAGTTTCTACCCTTTGACTGCCTTCCTCCAACTCCTCCTCCCCCTACCTGGGTTTACCTTTATTTTTTTTTAATTAAAAAAAATTATTTATTTATTTGGTTGCGCTGGGTCTTAGTTGTGGCAGGTAAGCTCCTTAGTTGCAGCTCGCCCGCTCCTTAGTTGCGGCACGTGGGCTCCTTAGTTGCGGCATGCGGACTTCTTAGTTGCAGCATGCACGTGGGATCTAGTTCCCTGACCAGGGATCCAATCCGGGCCCCGGCATTGGGGGCATGGGGTCTTAGCCACTGCACCACCAGGGAAGTCCCGGGTTTACCTTTATTATGTTACTTTCTGCTTCCTAGCTATGCTGCCTTTCTTTTATTTTTTATTTTTATTTTTAATTTTTGGCTGCACTGTGCAGCTTGCCGGACCTTAGTTCCCTGACCAGGGATTGAACCTATGCCCTTGGTAGTGAGAGAACAGAGTCTTAACCACTGGACCGCCAGGGAATGCCCCCCTATGCTGCCTTTCTTATGCTTCCTTCTCCCTTCCTATATTCTATTAGGTTCATTACATTTTCTTTAGTCTTTTTTCCTTCCACAGATGTGGAAGTTATACAACCTATTTCTAGTCTTTTAGTGGTTATCTTAAGAGTTTCACATTACTTTTTTTAAAAAATAAATTTATTTATTTGTTTATTTTTGGCTGCGTTGGGTCTTCGTTTCTGCGCATGGGCTTTCTCTAGAGGCGGCGAGTGGGGGCTACTCTTCATTGCGGTGCGCAGGCTTCTCATTGCGGTGGCTTCTCTTATTGAGGAGCTCGGGCTCTAGGCACTCGGGCTTCAGTAGTTGCAGCACGTGGGCTCAGTAGTTGTGGCTCACGGGCTCTAGAGCGCAGGCTCAGTAGCTGTGGCGCATGGGCTTAGTTGCTCTGCAGCACGTGGGGTCTTCCCCAGACCAGGGCTCGAACCCGTGTCCCCTGCATTGGCAGGCGGATTCTTAACCACTGCGCCACCAGGGAAGTCCCCACATTACATTTTTTTTTTTTTTAAAGATTTATTGATTGATTGATTGATTGATTGCTATGTTGGGTCTTCGTTTCTGTGCTAGGGCTTTCTCTAGCTGCAGCAAGCGGGGGCCACTCTTCATCGCGGTGCGCGGGCCTCTCACTATCGCGGCCTCTCTTGTTGCGGAGCACAGGCTCCAGACGCGCAGGCTCAGCAGTTGTGGTTCACTGGCCCAGTGCTCCACGGCATGTGGGATCCTCCCAGACCAGGGCTCGAACCCGTGTCCCCTGCATTAGCAGGCAGATTCTCCACCACTGCGCCACCAGGGAAGCCCCCCACATTACATTTTAATCTCAATCACTAGCCCTGGCCATTTCCTGAACACTACCGGATCTTACACTTGCATCCCTCCCCTCTTCCATGGCTGGTGGTCCAGGGTTTGGGTTTCTTTGACACCCCTTATCCAGGCTGAGCTGCCCCCAAGCAGGCCCTGTGACAACGGCTCAAGATGGGGGCACGCAGCCTTTCCGTGGGCGCAGGAAGTAAGACGGGACAGAAGGGGGCAGTCCCAGAGCTGGGCAGGGGCTTTGGGCAGGGGGCTCAGTCCACCGGGACCTGGGAAGACTGTGTCACGGTGCAGCCCCGTCACCCGCGAGCGAGGAGGCTGGGGGGCTGCGGCAGAACCCAGGTGTCAGCCCCCACGTGGCCGCCCCAGCTGGCCGAGTGAACCTCAGGTGGAGGCTGCGGGAAGAAGGGAGGGGTCTGAGAAGCTCCGTGCCTACCCACCCCCCGCCCCGCCATGCTCCAGCCCCTCGAGGGAGCCCCCAGCCCAGCCGTGCTCGCCTGATTCCTGCCAGCACTGCCACCAGGTCCCTCTGTCCACCCATGTCAGGCCCAGCTTGTTCTCAGCAGGGTCAGCTGCAGCTTACCTGGGTTGTCGGCCTAGTGGCCACGGCGGGAGGGGGGCCTGAGGGGGACAAATGTTGGCTCCAGTTGGGGCGAGGTCTATGCACTGTGGTCCCCTGGGGTGGCAGTTCTGGGCCCAGCCCTTCACAGGGAGAGCCGAGCAGGACCTGAAGGCCAGAATTCCAGAGGAGTTGGCGTCACCCACCCGGACGTCCCGCCCACATGTCAAGGCCCCTGCTGTCCCACCAGGGCTTGACTTTGATGGGCAACAGGTGTCATTGAAGGTCAGCCACTCTGACACTCAAGTCCTGGGCTTGGGACTGCGGTTCTCTGCCCTCCACTGTCGGGGAGCAGAGACCTGTAGGCAACCAGAGACCCAGCGCTCAGCACAGTAACACCCGGCGTTCACACCCACACTCACACCCACTCCCACTGTCACACCCAACCCACGTTCACACCCATGTTCACACCCACACCCACGTTCACACTCACACCAATGCCCACACCCACGCTAACACCCCCACCCACGCTCACGCTCACACTCACACCCGCACTCACACCCGCTCCCACGCTCACACTCACACGCTCACCCCGGCTTTCAAGTCCCCACTCCTGACCCACCGTCCACCTTGGTGACTTTGTGTGGAGCATCGTGTGTGGGCAGCAGCCACTGGGCCTCTCATCCCCCTCCAGCGTGACCCACCGCAGGGACAATCCCCACGCCTGGCGCCTTGTGGCATCTGGGCAGCGAGGGACCCATCGCCAAAGCCCATCTGGTTGCACCCTGGGTTGTCCGGAAGCAGCCCCCGAGGTGGGGTCTGGGGTACAGGCCGTGGGCTAGGGGTAAAGTCCAGCTGTCCTGTAAGAAGCCTCGGGCCAGCCAACAGGCTCTGGAACGAGCACCCTTCAGAGTGTCCCACATGGGGCCACAGTGGTCGGTGAGCTGGGTCTGCACCTGAGGCCCCCCCGGAGGTGTGGGGCTTGCGGTATCTTCTTACTGGGGACCCCCAGTGGCAGTGTCTGTGGGTCTCTTCTCTTCTCCGGGAGGGGATGACTGGTCTGCCCCGTGTGAGGGGAATGGGGCACCGAGGGAGGGGCTGGGGGCTCCCTGCTGCGCACACGAACTTTCCCCTCCCCCTGGCCTGGGGTTTCAGTCTGCGAGTTCAGCCATTCTCTTAGGAGAGCCCATGGTTCCGTCCAGACCCGTCCGGAGAACACACCGCGTGCCCTGCCGTGGGGTAGGGCGGCCCTGGGGGCCCGCGCACAGATGCCCGGGTGCTGGCAGCCCACTGCTCTGGCCTTCCTGGGTCCCGCCCTTGTCACCCTCTGACCTGATTAGGGCTCTGCAGAGAAACAGACCAATGGGAGAGAGCGGGAGGGAGGGAGACTGACTTATTTTAAGGAACTGGCTCATGTGGTTGTGGCTTGTCCAGCAGCTAGAGACCCAGGGAGGAGCCGAGGCTGCAGCTCAGGGCCAGAGGTGGTGTACAGCAGGACTCCTTCTTCCTGGCGACCTCAGGCTTTTCTCTTAAGGCCTTCCGCTCTTCGAATGAGACCCACCCACATTATCAGGGTTATCTGCTTTACTCAGAGCTACACATTTCCATGTTAATCACATGGAAAAATCCCTTCATGACCCCCACGTTCACTGCAGCATTATTCACAGTAGCCAAGAGGTGGAAGCAACCTAAATGTCCATAGATTGATGGATAAACAAAACGTGGTCTGTTCATCCAATGAAATATTATTCAACCTTAAGAAAGAAATTCTGACACCTGCTAAAACACGGATGCACCTAGAGGACATGATGCTGAGTGAAATAAGCCAGACACAAAAGGACAAATACCGTCTGATGCCACTCATACGAGGTCCCTAGGGGAGTCAAATCCGTAGACAGAAAAGCAGGAGGGTGGGTGTCGGGCTGGGGAGTGAGTGTTTAATGGGGACAGAGTTTCGGTTTGGGAAGGTGGAAAGTTCTGGAGATCTACTGCCTAACAAGGCCCGTATAGTTTACGCTACTGAACTGCTACTGAACACTTAAAAATGGTTAAGATGGTTAATTTTATGTTATGTGCTTTGTACCACAAACAGTACAAAAAAGAACAAAAGAAAAGACTGTGGTTCATAACAGATGTTCAGTATATGTTAGTTCCCTTTTCTGAGTAATATTTTACGCTAATTTCACCACTGTAATCAATACGTATATGAAAAAACACACCTTCACAGCAACACCTAGACTAGTGTTTGGGCAAACACCTGGGCTTGTAGCCTGGCCAACGGGATGCAAAACTGACCCTCACGCCCTCCTTCTCCGCAGGCCCTTGCCCTCCCCGCACTCCCTGCCCCACTGCCGTCGTGCGGCAGCCCGCACCAGCCTTCTTCTTCTCCAGCTGTGGTCCGGGCGTATAGATGCGACTAGTTTCCTTGAAATGGTCTGGGGATTTTTGAGGGAAGGGGTGGGAAAGTCTTTTCTCACGGTCACAAAGCCTGAAGCCACGGCCCGGAGCAGCCAGGACAAAGGTAGGGCGCCCAGAGCCGGCTTCTTCTTCCATCCCGGCCCGGGGCCGCTGGCCCGGTGCCCGCTGGAGCCATTTTGTCCCCGTCAGCACAAATCTTGCGGCCTCAGCAGCTGTCCTGGGGCCTCAGCAGGAAATGTCCCTGTGGCTTCCATATTCTGGCAGGCTGAGGGCCAGCCAGGCCGGTGGGGTACAGGGCATACCTCGCCTGCTCAGGTTCGTCAGGTGGTCACGGGGCCGAGGCAGATGTGTGTCGGCGTGCGTGACTCTGGGGGCCATGCACGGGGGTGAAGGGAACTAGTGGGGGCCTGTCTGTGACTATCGCTGGGGGCAGGAGCTGGAGGGGGGATGGAAGGAGCCCCCTCCGCCCCAGCTTGTAATCACAGACCTCCGAGTGCCGTGGCCAGGCCAGCAGGTCACTGCCCCGACGGGAGCACCGGGACCTGGGCCTGGTGTCGGGAGCCGGAGCCGCTGCCCCAGGTCGGGGTGGCGGCGGGTGTGTGTGTCCGAGGGCTGAGCACACATAGGCAGGGGTGTGTGTGCTGCGGTGGCGTCTTGTTACTAAACAGCCAGGCCATGGGGCTCCCTCGGGAGCCAGCTTTGCTCTTCTGAGCGGAAGGGGGTCAGGTTTCCCTGAGAATAGCCCCTGACCGCCCAGAGGACACCTGGCTTGGCCTCCCCATGGCCAGTCCGGCTCCCTGGTCCTGTTTGCTCCGCCTCCTCTTGCCCCTAGCTCGTGGCCAGCTGTCTTCTCCTGGGACTGTGGACCCCCAGCCCCTTCTGTGCAGGGTGGCCAGAGGGGGATCCCACTGCATTTGTTTATTGAACCTGTCTTTAGAGGGTGTCTGCAAAGTGCTGGCACCATGCTGGGCCCTGGGTCCTTGGGGATGTGAGGGTGACACCTGGCCAGGGAGGGCCATCAACAAGAGCCCTCACCAAGCAGTGATGACAGCCCGTGGGGCCTCCTGCTGCACAGTGGGGGAAGGGGCTCACTGGGGAGAAGGGAACAGCCCCTGTCCTGCCCCGGCCCACGATGTCCATCCTTGCCGTGGCCCAGGGGGGCCTTGGCTGGGACCCAGGGTCAGAGAGGGAGCTCTGGGGTGAGGGGCTGCTCAGGCCAGGAAGGGCCACGTGGGGAAGGGCCAACCTGTCCCAAAATAGGGCTGACAGGATCTCCTGGCCATAAAAGGCTCTTGGAATCTGGACCCCAGGGACCCCGGGCAGCTGGGCCCGCTAAAACTCAGCCGCCCCCTCTGCCCCTTGTACTCTGCCCACAGCAGCTCCAGCGCCACCGTGCAGTGTCCCCTCAGCCGGCCACAGACATGGTAAGGCTGCTCCCGGCGCCCGGCAGAGCCCCCGGTGGGCTGGGCTGGGCGGTCCCGCGGGAGCTGGGCGCAGTGCCTGGGGGAGAGAGGACAGGCAGGCCTCTACGCACACGGGGATCAGGCTGGGGCCGTGACCAAAGGTGGGAGGGTCTCTGCGCACCTGAGGAAGACATCCAATGAGGCTGGGCGGAGAGTGCGGAGTGGGGCGCCCGAGGCCGGGCCCTGCCAGCCACTGGCGCCACCCTTGCTCTGGGGGCCAGGCCGGAGCAGCCCTTTCGGAAAGCGGCCGGGACGGTGGCAGGCAGGGTGGCCCGGCCCTGGACTATCCCTCTGGGATTCCAGAACAGGCTAGGGCCTTCACCCTGGCCCCCAGGTCAGGCTCCTCCCCACGCTGGTCCATGGTGTCCCTCCCCTGGCCTCACTGGCTGTCCAGTGCTGCCCCTTCTGCCCTCTCACATGGCTGGCCTGCCCCTGCCTCGAGCGCCGTCCCCTTTGAGTGGCCTCGCGGAGCCCTGCTCCCCCCTCACGACCCATCCCTGTGCCGCCTGGCCTCAAGCCTGCTCTGGGCTGGGGCCAGGGGCCTTGGGCCTCGTGTCCTGGGGCCTCCAGCCTCCCCCGGACTGAGGGGTGGAGGGGCCCCTGGCGAGCCTGGGCCCGTGTCCCCACAGACGGAGCGCCTGACGGCGGAGCAGATCAAGGAGTACGAGGGGGTCTTTGAGATGTTTGACGAGGAGGGCAACGGGGCGGTGAAGACGGACGAGCTGGAGCGGCTCGTGAGTCTGCTGGGCATCAACCCCACCAAGAGCGAGCTGGCCTCCATGGCCAAGGACGTGGACAGAGAGAGTGAGGCCGGCCAGGGGCAGCCGGGGGGCGGGGGCAGCTGGGTGTGAGTGGGGAGGGGCTCGCCGCCCTCACTCGGGCACCCGCCGCTTGCTCCCTGCAGAGAAAGCGTTCTTCAACTGCGAGGGCTTCCTGGCGCTGATGGGCGTGTACTGGGAGAAGGCCCAGAACCAGGAGAGTGAGCTCAGGGCGGCCTCCCGCATCTTCGACAAGGAGGGCAAGGGCTACATCGACTGGGGCACGCTCAAGTAGGGCCCGGGCCGGGCGCGGGGGTGGTGAGCCCCCCGCTGGCTGCCGCTCAGTGCCGACTCCGCAGGTACGTGCTCACGCGCGTGCGGGCGAGCCCCTCAGCGAGGTGGAGGCCGAGCAGATGATGAAGGAAGCCGACAAGGACGGGGACGGGACCATCGACTACGAGGGTGAGTGGGGGATGGGCCTGGGAGCCCGGCGGCCGGGTCGGGCCAGGCTGCTGACTTGTCCCTCCGCTCTCAGAGTTCGTGGCCATGATGACTGGGGAGTCCTTCAAGCTGGTCCGGTAGGAGCAGCCACTGCGGCCGTGGGAAGCCCGCTGCCTGCTGCCATCACCCTGCTGCCCACCCTGCCATCCACCCCATGCCAGCTCCGTGGCCAATAAACGCTCCAGCCAGACTCGTGTGTGCCTCACTGTCACAAGGCTGGAAAAAGGGGATGCAAAGCTGTGGGTCTGGAGAAGGGAGAGGGTTCTCCTGAGCTGCCCATCACACTTGGGCCATCACTTCCGTGGGACACCTGACACTGCCTACAGCCCAGCTCTGGGCTCCAGACACCAGCCGGAAGGCCAGGCTGGGCATAGGTTGAGGACCACCTACTCACACTGCCTGCCTGCCCTGGGAGGCGGCTGCCCGAGGGCCCCTCCCGGAGCTCTTTCCTCCATACGGAGATCACTTAGATAGAAACTTTATTCTCTCTCCAAAAAGCTGTAGACATCACAGCACGCCCTGAGCCCTGAGGCTTAGGTCCGTGGGGACTCATCTGGGCTGAGGGCCCAGCGGCCAGGGCCGAACGTAGGGGGTGTGTGTGTGTGTGTGTGTGTGTGTGCGCGCGCGTGTGTGTGTGTGTGCGTGCGTGTGTGCGTCTGTCCAACACAGGGCCGGCTGGCTCAGATGCCCAGCGTTACATAGCAACGAGGCCAGGGCTGCAGCAATGTGCCGGATGGCTGGCCTTCCTGGGGGGGGGGAAGGATGGTGAGGGTGGGCTGGGGTGCCCTTGCACAGTCCCCTGTGAGCAGAGTGGCTGATGGCATCGGGAGGCTCGGGAGAGCTTTCCTGCCCCTTCCGAGGGCGCCAGGGCTACAGCCAGGGGTGTTGGGCATTGCGGCCCCACTCCTGGGGCCCTGGAGGGGGCTCTAGGCATGAGGCCTCAGGAAGGGGGCTGGTCTCCTGGGAGGGGGGTGGCTCTTCCTGTCTGGTTTTAGCCATCTTGACGGCCTCTTCGTAGGAGGGCGGCAGCTCAGGGGCATACAGGCTGTAGGCGGGAGGGGTCATAGAGTCGAGGTCCAGCTTCCCAAAGGGCAGGGGCAGCTGCATGCCCAGCGGGTACTGCACGGAGCTGTAGGCTGCAGGGAACCAGAATGGGTTTGTGGGGATGGGTGGGTCTGGCCCTCACCAGTCCCCTGCCGCCCCTTCAGGCAGGTGGGCCGCCGGGTGAGGTCTGCCGGCACTCACATGACACAGTGCTGTGCATGGGGCTGTCACTGTCCGCGGGGATGGCTGTCGGGTCGCAAGGCTCAGGTGCTGATGGCAGGTGTGGCTGGGCGTGCGCCCGCTTCCGGAGACAGCAGAACCGGACACAGCTGGCCGTGACCCCACACAGCAGCAGCAGGACGACAGTGAGCAGTATAAGCCTGGGCGGGGAGGAGCCAGACCCGCCGCTGGACTGACCCCTGGCCGCTGGGCGTCCGCTCCCTGGGGGCAGTCACAGCTCAGCTGCCCAAGACAAGGCAATGGATAGGATAAAAGACAACCAGGGACTCTCTCTCCAGGCTGGAGACCTCCTCCTGGCCAGGGCTGGGCCTGAGGAGCTGGCCCGGCCTGGCCTCCTGCTGCTGGCCTGCGCTGGCTGTCTCTCCAGGGCTGGCCACAAGTGGCCTTGGGCTTACTCCCAGGACACACTGTCCCAGACCGACTGCACAGTCCTGTGCCCAGACCAATGACCATGTTCACAGGGGCCTCCCACAGGGGCGGGGAGCGAGGGAGTGGGAGGTGGGCAAGCAGGCTATAGGGCAAGTCCTGCCAAGGGCCCCGGGGGTGTCCCTAGCCATGGGGAACTCAGGCAGGACCCATGCAGGAGGTCGCCCCTGGTGCTGGGGGAGGAGGCTGGGGTCGGCATGCCAGGCTCTGCGGGCCCCAGCGCCTTCCTGCCAGCGGCCCCGGAGGGGGACAATGCTGGCGACTCCTCGGCCGTGGAACCAGGCCGGGTGGGGGTCTGGTGGGCCTGGCCCGGGGGAGAACCGTCGCACCCGGCTGCGCGCCGCGGCCTCCACTTACCCCACGTGCCACAGGCTGCTCCAGCGGGCCTGGGGCGGGCACCTGCGGGGACGGCGGCACCTGGAGCAGGCGAGGCAGGGCCCGGCCGACCGCCCCACCCGAGCCTCCCCCAGGGTGGGGCCAGGCCCCCGCTCCCTCCCTCCCCGCCACCACTTACTGATCCGAGGGGTCGCAGCTGCCTTCCGCGAAGCCCAGCGCCACCTGTGGGAACAGGGGTGAGCCCGGGCCAGGGCGCGCCGAGCGCCGACCCGCCCCGCGGTGCACGAGCGCCCCGCGACCCACCTGCGGCAGCGGCAGGAGCGGCGGCAGCAGCAGGAGCCCGCGGTCACCTAGGGTGCCAGCGAACATGCTCAGCGCCGACGGGAAGCGCGAGCCAACTAGCCTCGAGGCTTTATGGAGGCCCCGCCCCAGGCCCCTCCTAGAGCAAACCCCGCCCCCCGAGCCCGCGTCCATTGGAGGGCTCGCCCTGTAGCCACGCCCATGTGCCTCGCCCCAACCCTCCGCCCAAGGTTAGCCGCGCCCTTTAGCGGCCCCGCCCCCGCAGGCTCTGGGCAGGCCCTAGAGTCCCCCGCTCCAGGGCCCCGCCCACACAAGCCACGCCCACAAGCCCCACCTCTTGGCCCTCCCAGCAGGTCCGTCTTCTCTGTGTTTCCTCAGCCTAGGGTCGCGGGGTGGGGGACGGTCTCGCCCCGCTGGCTTCTTGCAGTCGGGCTTGGGGTGGACCGGGGCGCACCCTGAACAGTTGTGGCCCGGTCTGCACAGGGTGTGGCCTCGGAGGGTGGCGGCCAGGACACACATGGCCACGCCTCGCACACACCCCGGTGCTCAAGGTAAGGGTTGCAGCAGTCAAGACGCTGGGGCGTTCCTAGCGCGCTGTTCAACTACATTTAGTGTGCACTCTCGCTGCGGGCGCTCGCTGCCCTCTGCCTTCCGCTCCGCCATCCGGCGCTCAGGCTAAGGGAGGTGGTCAGCACGGCAAGGTGCAGGGTGGTGTGCCTTGTCTGCGGAGGGTGGGAGGAGAAGTTACCCTGTCGTGTTTTTCTTCATTGCACTCAGGACGTACTCCACAAGCATCTCCCCACTGGAGGGGAAGTGACTGCAGCTCCTTGAGGGCAGGGCCTCCTCGGCTAGGCTCTCTCATGCCTGGATCTGCCAGGTACCTGCTCCATGATCTCTGTCCTGCCTCTGTCCTGCAGCTGTCCAGCACTTCCAGGCTGTACCATGGCCCCCAGGGCCCCTCCTGCCCACCCTGCTCCAGCCAGGCTGGCTGAGCTTGGCTCCTGGCCGCCCTCTTCCTCCATTCTGCTCTGGAGGCCCGGCTCAGGAGTGGGAGGGAGGAGGATGGGCACTGGTCCAGCCAGCAGGCAGGAGTGCAGGCAGGGCCTTGGGCAGTGAGTACCAGGGCCCGCTGGTTCTAAGCCCTGAGAGCCAGGCCAGGGTTTAGAGGAGAGTGGCCTGCCCCTCCCGCGGGCCTGCCCGGGGGGAGGCAGGGGTAGTGCCCTGCAGGGAGGACCTCTTTCTGGGGCCTGGCCTGGGCTGCAGGACCCTGGCTTCTCTTCTCACCTGGTGAGAAAGCAGCCCCTGTGAGGGCTAGGAAAGGACCTGGGTCTGCCTACCAGACTGACCTGCAAAATGCTGCTCTGTGGCCACCTGTCACTGGCTCAAGGTTAGGGAGATGGCAGACTTCCAGGCACCAAGGGCACCGAGGAAGTGGGGTGAGGGCTCCAGGCTGGTGTCCTGAAGCCTGTGCCCAGGAAATCCCCCAGATGCACCTTGCCCTCCACTCCTGCCTGGGAAGGCTGCGTGTGCTCGCCTGGGGGCAGGCACGGGGGTGGCTTGGGCCAGCTGGGTGTGCTGGGCTGTACACAGGGGGCCCGGATGGGTGGGCTTTGTGGGGACAGTGTCTAACCTGCCACTCTCCAGAAGGCAGGGGCTGGGTGCAGGCACTATTCTGAGCTCCCAACAGGGTCTCATGGGCTGGGAGTTGGGGGCTTCTCCCTTGAAGAGCTGGTCAGGACCCAGAAGGCTGAGCCCAGACTCACTTCAGAAAAGTGGAAAACCAAACTCATGGGCTGGGTGTCCCCCGGGCCCTGGCTGGGCTGTGAGGGAGGACACAGTGAGGGCGTGTCCCCGACGTTTGCTCGCTCCTTGCTTGGGGGCATCAGGGACCCTGGAACTTGGGAGGAGCAGGGAGGCCTAAGGGGCCGCCTGGGCTTTGGAGCCTGCCGCCCCCCTCCCTCCCCGCTGGCCTCTCGGGGTGTGGGCCGGTCTCAACTCCAGCCCCGAAAGCTGCCCCCCTCCCCCCCGCCACGCCCAGCTGTTCCCCCAGGGCTCAGGATGCTCCCCCGTCTTCCAGGCCTAGTTCACTGTTTTATGGACTGGCTTGTGAGTGGGGGTGAGAAGCAGGGGCTGCCCCCCCGGGGACTCTGTCCCCATCTCTCCTTCACGGCTCACCCCAGGGCTCACCGTGGCCCACACTGCAGGCCTGGATGCACAGGTTCACACAGGGTTTATTGACGGGTCAGCGGGCGCAGCTCTTCCCCCCACCAGGACCTTGAAAGGCTGGGCGGGTGCTGGTGGGGCTGCGGGCTCCGAGGGGCTCAGGCTGGGAGCAGGTTGTGGTCAGGACTGGCCTCATTGCCGGTTCTGAGTGTGGGGCTGGGACAGGAGCCCTTGGCCCCGGACTCACTGGACACAGGGCAGCAGGAGGCGGCCGTGCCTGTGGAGCTGGGGTGCCCCGGCCATGGGGCCATGCGGGGGGCCACCCTTTTGAAGCTGCCCAGCAGGGAATGTCCAGGTCCCAGGCCCCTGGGTGGCTCTGCTGGGTCCACAGACCGGGGGAGGGCTTTGAATGTGGCAGGAAGATCCAAGGGGGCTCCGTGGAGAGACTCCTGTGGCCTCAGGGGCCGGTCACCACCTGCGCTACAAAGAGGACTTTGTAGGTCTCCTTCACGTCCCCCCTGAGCTGCAGCAGGGCTGACACCATGAGTGGGTGGTCCGGCTGGAAGGGGAGAGGCGGGGAAGGAGGGGGACCCTCAGTCAGCTGGCACAGCGGACAGATGTTTTCTGGCCGCGGCGCTGCCCACCTCACCCGCCCAGGGCCCCCCCGCAGTCCCCTCCCTCGGTGGGGGCAGGGCTGTCATCCTGCCCAGCCTGTGGCTTTCGCAGGCTCCCTGGCCGCCGTCCAAGGCACTTACATCAAAGTCGATGGGTGGCATCCAGGAGATGCTGATCGTCTTGGTCTGGCCGCGCTCCACAAAGCCCTTGGAGGGCTCGATGGTGAAGCCCTTGTGCTGCAGGGACGCGATGCCGTCCAGGCTGAACTCGACAGTCTGCAGGCATTGGTGCTGTCAGCAGGTGGGCGGGCACAGCTCCCGGGAGGCAGCGGGGCTGGGGATGAGGGAGCCCAGCACCTGCCCTCTCAGCCCTGACCAGCAGGCTGCCCACCCCACACCTACTGGGGGGCAAGGCCAGGAGGGGCCCGGGTTGCCCAGGCAGTGGTGGATGCAGAGGTGCCAGGCAGGCCAGGGAAGTGCTGGGGTCACCTTCTTTGGGGACAGCTGGGTGGTCCGGATGCAGCCCACCTGCAGTTCTCGGGTGGCAGGCGGGGCCGGCGTGTCCGTGCCCAGCTGGACGTAGTCCAGGGTTACCAGGATGGGCTTCAGCTCCTCAGCTTCTGGAGAGGGAGGGCCTGGCTGGGGGCTCAGGGCAGGGGGGGTACCACCAAGCGAGTGCGGGAGCTGCTGGGTCAGGCAAGGATAGTGGGCGGGGCTGGGCGAGGACAGCCCGCTTTGGGGGATGGGCCAGGAACGCCGGCCCTACCCGCAGGCCCCCAGGGCCAAGGGTGCGGTCAGGGCAGGACTGGCCCTCCTACTGTCGCCCCCGCCCCCACCGGGGCTCCCAGCACTTCAGAGGGCTCACCCTCTCCGCGCTGGGGGTCGAAGGCAGGCATCACGGTCAGGGACTCCACAGGCACATCCAGGGGGTCTCCGCCCTCCACAAACATCGTGTGCTTGCGGGCCGCGCCCTTCAGGAGGATCTGGTGGGAGATTTTCTGGGGGCAGGAGCACAGCAGACTCGGTCCGCGACCCTGCGAATGGGGCTCCGGGAGTGGGCAGTGCTGGGGTGCAGGCCTGTGGGACCCGAGACTCCGGTCTGTCCACCTCATGACCCCCAACCTGACGCAGAGCCCCCAGGCAACAGGCCTCCAATGTGGGGCCGTTCGGGGGAGGGCGAGGGCCTCAGACACACGGACGCGGCGGGTGGGGCCCGGAGCAGGGGTCCAGGCTGGGCTCCTGGAGCCGCACCTTTTCGAAGAGCATGACCTGAAGCCGGTCAGAGAAGTACAGGCTCTCGTGGTCCGGGCTGAAGGTCACGGTGAAGTCCTGCGCCCTGCCCGGCTCCATGACGCCCTCCACCGGGACCACGCTGAACACGCTCTGGCCGCTGTAGTTCTGCGTGCCTGGGGGCAGGGCGGCCTGGCAGGTCCGGCTCCCCCTGCAGCGCCCAGCGCCCCCCAGCCCCGCACAGTCGCCCGCTTCGACTGGCTCCTCCCCAGCAGCGGTCACACCCCCAGCCGGCCAAGCTCACCCACGACTTCCGTCCTCTGGGCCGGGGAGGCCAGGAACTGCGGCAGCCGGTGCTGGTCTCCGCTTCTGGTGGAGAGGCTGTCCAACTGCACGGAGAACTTGATGGGCAGCGGGGAATTGTTTTGCAGCTGCAAGGAGCAGGGCTCAGTCACTGGCCAACCGATGGCCAGGCTGCTGCCACCAGGTCTCAGCTCCCTCTGCTGCCCGCGGGCCACACCCTGGGCAGTCAGGCTCAGGCTGGCCTTCAGCCGAACCAGCATCCCTGCCCAGGTTCTTCTCTGCCCTCACCCTCTTCCCCTGAGAGCACCCCATCACCCCATAAAACATTTCCGGGAGTCCCTGGCCTGGGCTCTGCTGTCAGGACCTGGACTAAACCAGGCAAGGAGGCAGGTGCCCTGTGGGTGGCTTCATCCTGAGGTTGGCATGTCCCTCAGACCCTGGGGAAGCAGCGAGAGCCAGGCGTGCCTCTTCCTGCCCGGACTGGGGAGCCCACACGGCCCCTCCCCTGAGCTGTGCCTGAGCTGAGCTCCCCCGATCCCAGGCGGGGCAGCCCACGCAAAGGCCCTGAGGCAGGAGGACGGGAGCAGCGAGGAGGCCGGGCAGCAGAGGGACCGGGGAGGTGGGGGAGGAGGGCGTGCATCCTCAGCTTCTCCGGCTACAGAGGGCCGTGGAGGTGACCGCTGCTGGGGGGTGGGGTGGGAGCGGCCTCCACCCGCACTGGCTCCCTGACCAAGGCAGGGCTGACCCCCTCCTGGGGCACGACCCCTCCCAGGAGGCGGGGCAGGCACCGGGTCCCCACCACGCACTTTACCTTGAAGCCCGCGGAGGTGGATTCTCCGGCGATCGCGTAGCCCATGTTGAGGACGCCTCCTTCAATGGAGCACGTGGTCACGGATGCCACGCCTGTGCCCACGAGGGCCAGGGAGAGCGTGCCTCTCTTGGTGATGACATCCAGCATTTCCTGGGCCTGTGGAGACCACGTCCCTTAGCGTGGAGCAGACACGTGTCAGAGGCAGGTGTGGGAGCTCTGTCTCGGAGCAGCCGGGTCAGGGCGTGCGGGACCTAAGACGGCTTGGAGCTCCCTGGCCTTCTCCTCCTCCTTCCAGCAAGAGGCCAGGGCCCAGGAGGACCAGCGGCTCCTGGGGCCTGGCTGGATGCCTACGGGCCTGGGCACTTGGCAGGTGTGCAGAGGGGAGAATGGGGCCGTGGAGCCCCAAGGCTGCAGCCCGGCTCAGGGTGGGCCTAGGACTCACCAGGACGCTCTCACGGGGGGAGAAGGACAGCTTCAGGATCCGGGTCTCTCCAGACGCCAGCTTGCTGATGGGGTTCAGCAGGACAAAGGGGCCGTTGGGGTTCAGCACGGAGTACTCCAGCTGATGGCCCAGCGTCAAGGATGGGTGGCAAGTACGGGGCCGCAGCCCTTCACCAGACACCCCTGTACCCCTGCAGCAGGCTGCCTGGGCCGGGTATGGACAAGGATACGTCGAGACCCTCGGGGGAGATGTTCTGGATGGAGACCTTCTTTACGCCGTGGTGTCCTGAAACGGGGGAGTCAGGTCGCTGCCCCAGGCCTGGGGGTGGGGCGTGGGAGCTCAGGCGGTGACGGGGTGCCTGGGTCCCTATGGGTGGGGGATGGTCGTGAGGGGCTGGGCCTGATCAGGACACACCTACAGCGATGTCACCGAAGTCAGCGATGGTCTTGCCTTTGTCGGACGTCACCACAATGGATGGTGCTACCGCTGGACACCACAGCTCCAGGTACACGGTGTTGTGGGGACTGGGGGCGGCGGGTAGCTGCTGAGGGCGGAGTGGGCACCGCATGCCCCGCCCTCTCAGCCTGACCCCATGCTGGCCCCGCCCAGATCTGGGGGGTTGCAGAGCGGGGACAGTGCCTTCTTGGCCAACCACGCCCCACCCTGCCCAGAGCACCGCACCTGAAGCTCAGGGGTTCCGTCCCCTTCCTTCCTTTGGTGTCACCACTGGCAACAACACAGGGGACCACAAACTTGTCAAACTTCCCCTGGAAAGATCTGGTCAGCGCGGCCTGCGCAGCCTGGTACTCCTGGGAGCTGCAGTGGAACCGGCAAGGTACTCTCACACCCCTATCCCTAGGCTGCCCCCAGCGGCCCAAGACGCCCCGCGCTGCCCTCCATGGAGGGGTCCATAAGGCCATGCCTGCTCCCCAGGGCCCTGGGCCCTGGGCCCTGGGCCAGAGGGTATGGGGTGGCAGCCTCGGGGGGCCACGCTGTGGCCCAGGCTGTGGCTGTCCCAGTTTTGTCTGACCAGCTGGTTTTCTCACCCCTTCCCTGGTTGCTGTGGTGGCCTCCCCCCTCCCCCAGGGTCCGGTCAGGCACCTAACCAGAGAGCCATGTTCCTGGAGCCACAGGCAAGGGTCCAGGGCTGGCAAGTGGCTCAAGCCCATTGGAGTTCTCTGGAGCTCGTTTGGCAGCTGGGGAGGCTGGGGTTGCTGAGCTGGGAACATGGGAGTCAGGGGCTCAGCATCTCCCCAGCCCCTGGACTGAAGTTGTTCACAGGGACCCTGGGCCCTAGGGCCCCAGGGGAAGGAGGTGAGCAGGTGCCCAGGAAGGCAGCTCCTGGTTCCAGCTGTACCTGAAGCCAGCCCCACCCCGGACTTCCAGTCACAAGGCTCAAAACAGCTCTGCTCCAGGTGGGGGAAGTCTCTGTGGGGGGCAGCCTTCTCTCGGGCCCACCTGGACGTGAGGTCCTCTTTCTGCAGCTCCAGGGGCTGGGAGGCAGAGGCCTGGAACAGCCGGTCTCGGTTCTGCAGCCGCAGCGTGGAGAAGGACTGTCTCCGCTGGTCCTTCCTCTGGGTGGCCATGTCCTGTTGGGACTGCGAGGTGGGAGGCCAACAGTGGGGCTTCCCCGGGGACTCTGCTCCCGGCAGACCGCCCAGGGCAGGACCCCAGGGGCCCAAACTCCAAGCGGCGCCCTGGGGGAGACCGCCGGCAGGTGCGGAGACCCCGGTGTCTGTCTTTACCATCCGGGAGACCGAGGCCCGGGGCAGGGCAGGGCGGAGGGCTGGCCGAACTGGGGGTCCTGGTCCCTGTGCCCTGCCCCCAGCCTCACTGCCCTGCCAGCAGGCTGCAGGCCCTGCCCCTCCTCCTGCGCTTGCTATGACAGCACGGGTGCTCAAGATCAGGACCCAGAGGCCGGGGGGAGTCGCGGGGCTCTCTGCGTCCCCAGGACGGCAGCAGGCAGGCCCTGGGCTGTGACTGCCCCGCTCTGTTGGACGCCCTTTCCCGGCAGGAGCCCGGCAGTGGCTGCCTCTCCAGGCCTGAGCTTGCTAGGATCCACAGGCCCCTTTGAAGTTTACCTGTTCCCCCTCCATTGTAAGGGCAAGCCCCCTGCTAACCAGTGCAGAGGGGCCCGGCCCACCCTCCCGGGACCACCGTCTGGGGATCCACCCCGCCTACCGATGCTTTCAAGAGGGGAGGGAGGAGCCTTGCCAAGAAAAAGTGTTAACCTCTTGAAACAGTTCCACACACACAAGGCTCCAGAAAAGTCTGCCCAGGGCTCCTGATCCCCTGGCCCCCCAGCCTCAAGGCCGGTGGGGTTTGTTCCCAAGCCTTTGTGCAGCGGCCTGGTGCACAGCGGGCAGTACCCCCGTCCCCCCCAGGCTCCCCCCCGCCCCCCGCCATGTACCGATTTGGCCTCAGCTTCTTTGGTCAGGGCCTGTAAGGCTTCCTGGTGGATCAGCTCGCTGGGCAGCACGGGCCGGAAGGCCACCCGGACCAGGCACCTCTGTGAGGAGAGAGGCCGGAGGGCAGAGGGGCCCCTGTGGGTGCCCCCCAGCACCCTGCTGCCGCCGCCGCCGGGATCCCCTGGTCACGCTCTTGGACATCCTGGGCTGATACCCCATCTCTCCTTCGGGGGTCTCAGCTTAGACGAGCCCTTCTGGAAGGTCCTTCCTGACCTCTGCCCCCGGAAGTTGGGGTGGCTGCAGACATGATCACCCAGCCCCTCTCACCATGCTGGGGGGGGGGTCCCCGTGACGGACCAGCCCACTGCCCACAGGGCACGAGTGAGAAGGGAACGTTTGTGTTCAGCCACTGAGACTTGGGGGTGAGTCCCTGCACCCTCACCCACCCCCCTTCCTGAAGCACGTCCACCTCGAAGTCCACCCCCTGGGACGGCCCCGGGTCCCCAAGGGGGTTCGCTCACCACGGCCTGCCCCGTGCTCAGTGCAGCAAGGGAGCAGGGGTGGGTAACGGCTGCAGTAACCCCCTTGGAGAGGAGACCCATGACTTAAGCTGAATTTGCTCAGTTTAATAAAATGCATTTCAATAATCACTTACCGAAACACTGCCAGGGTCCAGGACCTGCACGTGCCCCTCCCCACTGAGTCCCCTCACAGTGGCTGTCACCCCTGACTCTTGAAGGTAAGGAATTCAGCTCAGAGAGGCTGTGATGGCCCCGGGGAGTCTCTGCTTCCAGGCCCGGGCTCTTTCTGCTTTATCAGCAAAAGCAGTGGTGGGGAAACCTTTCACCCATCAACCAGTGGACAGGCACCTGTGCTCCTGGTGACCAGGCGCTGTGTGGCCTCTGTGCCCATCTGCTGTGAGACCCAAGGGCTGCACACCTTCCCTCAGCCTGAGCTGCTGGAGCCTCCAGCCAGGGGCCTGTGGGGTCAGCTGCCCGTGGGTGCCCCACCTCTGGGGCCAAGTTGGGCCGGGCGGAGGGCACCGTGGCCTGCTTGGGTCTGATAAGCATCCAGGTTGATCTCCACGTCTGCTGTCTGGTTGAATCGCTGCGGTCCAGGGTGAGTAGAGACCGGCCCCCTGGGCTGGCCCCGCCCCGGCCCACCCGTGGGGCCCACACCCACCTTTCCTGGCCACACGGTGCCCACCGAGGGTGAGATGGTGATGGGGGAGTCTGGGGGCAGCAGGAACTCGAAAGACGTGGGCCCCTGGGACGCGTCCTCCAAGCCGATGCGGGGCACCGAGGGCGTCGGCGAGTTCTTGCTCAGGCGGGAGTTGATGACGTACAGGGTGGCCACCGACGTGTCATACAAGGAGGTGGCCGCAAACTTGACCTGGTAGTGGGACAGCTCCAGGGGCGGGTGGACACCCACGGCCCGGCACGTCAGCTTGAAGCACCTGGAAGTGACAGCGTGGGCAGCTCAGCTCAAAATTTTAGTAAATTTTGAAAATACTTTGTGCCCCTGTGCACATTTTAATTAGATAGTTAAAATTCTAATCACAAGTTTAAACAGTTGCAAAGGAGGTAATTTCTGGCTTATTTCCTTAAATATTCACTGACATTTAAAAACTAAAACTGGGGCTTCCCTGGTGGCGCAGTGGTTGAGAATCTGCCTGCCAATGCAGGGGACACGGGTTCGAGCCCTGGTCTGGGAAGATCCCACATGCCGCGGAGCAACTAGGCCCGTGAGCCACAACTACTGAGCCTGTGGGTCTGGAGCCTGTGCTCCGCAACAAGAGAGGCCGCAACAGTGAGAGGCCCGCGCACCGCGATGAAGAGTGGCCCCCACTTGCTGCAACTAGAGAAAGCCCTCGCACAGAAATGAAGACCCAACACAGCCAAAAAAAATAAAAAAATAAAAAAAATAAAACTGATAGGGGACTTCCCTGGTGGTCCAGTGGTTAAGACTCTGCACTCCCAATGCAGGGGGCCTGGGTTTGATCCCTGGTCAGGGAACTAGATCCCACATTTTGCAACTAAAGATCCTGCATGCCGCAACTAAGACCCGGCACAGCCAAATAAATAAATATTTAAAAAAACCTGATAAATTACCCTTTAAATATAAACATGGGAATCTATATACCATAGTGAATTGATTCTTGCCACCATTCGGTTTTAAAAAAAGAACAGATATTTGGTATTTTAACCAGTGGAAAATTTACATTCCATGTTTCTTTGAACTCTATTTCCATTGCACTCGTGCCTTTGGATTTCATCCTAATTACACACGTTTTAATGCTTTATGAGGTGATGTCAATGGCCCTGTCATACTGTCCGTAACAAAAATGTGTTCATAGGTTGAAATATTTCAATGTATATTTTTGTGTCCTGTGACCACAGGCTCTAAATGTTAAAAAAATTCCTTCTGGGTGGAGATGTCATTGAGGTTATTGTTAGAAATTAATTAATTGAAAAAGCACAAATGTATGGAATGCGATAATCATTACATATAAAAAGTATGAGCTGCCTGGAGTCACTTCAGGAAGGTGATGGAGCTGTTTCCCGGCTGGTTCAAGGGCCTGTGAGGGACGCGGCCTGTGGCCTTGCTCCGTTGACCTGGGAACTGGGGGTGGGGGGCCCACCCAAGTCCCCTCCAGCCCCTTCCTTTCCATTCTTGTGACCATGCGTCTTCCGATGTCCCTCTGAGGAGCCCCCCGTGGCTCTCTCAGGTCCTGCTCCACTTTGCTGCAGGGAAAGACCGTCAGGTCCCGTCACCCAGGCCCAGGCAGATACTGTGACCTGCAGGCAGCGGGTTCACCCAGGACACCCAGTGCCACGTTTGCTGAGAAAATGCTTTTATCTCCGTGCACGCTATACATGTTTCTCTCCCCCTCAAAAACCACTGAGGTGAGATGAGCCCATCAGCGTGTGGGGAATGTTCTCCTGACCCCAGAGGCACACATGCAACGTGCCTGGCCTCCCTGCTTAGCTGCGTGCGAGCCTCCAGCTTCTTTTATCTGGTCACACAGGCAGCTGGTGCCCGTCACAGGGGCCAGGCCCAGGGGACAATCAGCCCTGCTCTGGGGGTGTGCCTGACCTCCAGAATGTCATCACCATCCCCATCATCATCATCACCATCATCATCATCATCCCCATCATCATCATCACCATCATCATCATCATCACCTTCATCCCCATCATCATCACCATCATCACCATCACCATCTTCATCATCCCCATCATCATCATCATCACCTTCATCCCCATCATCATCATCCCCATCATCACCATCACCACCATCATCATCATCACCACCATCACCATCATCATCGTTACCATCACTATCATCATCACTATCATCACCATCATCATTATCAACATCACCATCATCACCACCTCCATCTCCATCATCACCATCATCACCACCATCATCACCATCACCATCATCATAATCACCATCATTATCAACATCACCGTCATCACCACCTCCATCTCCATCATCATCATCATTAACATCATCAGCAGCAGCAGCAGCACTGGGCTGAGGGCAGCAAGATTTCCCATCTTCTCCTGTTCTCTGGAAGATTTGTGTAAAATTGGCATCATTTTTTCTTTAAATGTTTGGAAGAACTCATCAGTGAAGCCATCTGCATCTTTCATTTTGGGAAGCTTTTAAACTTAAAAAAATTTTTTTTTGCATTTAAAAATATATTTATTGGGCCCCACAGGGCCCCTTGGCTTGATCGGAAGCTCGGGAATCTCTGTCCACGCCAGCCTCCTTCAGGAGAGCGGAGGGTTGGAGGCTATCTCTGAGTCCAGATCGCCACGGACTCCCTGCCACAGGGCTGTGCCTGACCACACCCAGCCCGCCGACTCGGCTGCGGAACTCCGAGGCTGCGGTGGAGAACGGGGGAGAGGCTGACCTAGCAGCTGCCGAGGCTTCTTTTGCCTTGAGGACACCTTCTCTTCTCTTGCCCACGCTGGCCTGGACTTCCACTCCGAGAAAACACTAAATATTGGAGGTTCAGAAAGAGTGCATACGGAAGCCGTGACGCACCCGTCAGCACCTACGAGACTGGAAACTCTTGGGTCCCCAGCAGCTTTAGCAGATAAATTAGGAAGACTGCCTCACTAAGAGGTACAGAAATCTCAAGGTATTTTCGGGAACTTGAAAAGGGAGGAATTCACCTAGATCTGATCAGATGCCCCACGACCTACAACCAGGGCATTATACATACTGGAAAAGACATAATTTAAAGGACTGTCTCCAAACTGGATGGAAGGACCCTTATCAGATTACAATAGGTTTACATCAAGATAATGATGATGCAAAGATTCCAGCCATTTCTCAGAACAGATCCTGCCAAAACAACAACAGAAGTCACCCTGGGGCCCTTAATTAGACAGGGCGAGAGCTCCATGACCCCAACTAAGTAGGGTCTACGAGCCCCTTGCCACCCTGAAGAAGCTACAGAAGACAGGCCGTCATCCCTCATCCTCCCAATAAAGATTTCTTGGGGTTCACGTCTCTTGCCGGGGGGCGGGGCGGTTTGAAATAGGAGATAGATGGGCCCCTGGGCCGGACAGCTGGTGTTTGTCAAGTGGAGCAAAACCGAAGTTTTGTCCTCAGCCAGACAAGAACGACGCCCGTTTCCCTTCCTCCATTGATATGGAGGGAATGAACTAGCAGTGGGGAATTAGTTTGCAGCAAAAATAGAAATGAAGTTTTCCCTCTCCTGAGAACAAGGAAAATAAAGGGAGCAGTGAACAGGCTAGAGAAGAAACATAAACTGGCCTGAAAGAGTTAATCACTCCTAGTTTTTTTTTTTTTTTTTAACTGTTACTAATCTGTAGTGTCTGTAACTAGATTTGTACTTCACAAAGCTAACCTATTACTCTTTAACACTATGTGAATTACATCCTGCACTCCCTTGTAGCAAATCACCCCTTGTAGCATTTGCATTTCAGAAAAAAAGTTGCAGGCCAGTAACCCAGAGACAAAAAGACCCAATTGCGGGGCTGCCTGATGGCAGCTGTGACTGTTTTGTGAAGGAGTGGGGGCACTGTTCTTGAGGCACTAGCCTGCTGTGTCTTCCCTTCTGCCTGGCAGAAAAATAAAGCCATCTCTTCCTAGGGGGGAAAAAAAAAAAAAATATATATATATATATATATATATATATATATTTATTTATTTATTTATTTATTTATTTATTGCCCATTTTTGTTTCCTTTTCTGTCATGTTTAAAACAATTCTTTTGCCTAAATATTTATTTATCTATCTATCTCCTCTGGGCTCCGCACGCACTGCTTTAATTCCTGAGGCCTCACAGTTCGAGCTTTTCTAGCCTCCCCAAGACGGCTCCTGGCTGAGTTTTTGGCAGTTTCAATTTATACGTAGATAGTTCTTGAAGAAACACTAAAGGCACATTCAATCAGCAAACATCTGTGGAGCTTCTACCATAGGTCAGAGCCCGTCCTGAGTACTGAGGTTATCTCACAATCCCCTCTTTTCCTGGGGCTTGTTTTCCAGAGGCTGAGAGAGTTGTGAACAAGCCCAGAAGGGTCCCAGCCCACGGGCGGGTCACTAAGTCCGAGGGGAGGGGCGGGCAGTGGGACGCAGCAGGGTGGCGGAGTCTGGTGCCTGGGTTTCCTCCACGGGTTCTAACTCTGCACTTTGCTCCCAAAGATCACCGCCGTGAACCCCTTCCTGCTTTCCCTCAGGTGCGTCACATCCTGGGCTCGCCTGTCGCGCCGTGGCCACATGCCCGGCTGGAGGAGGGCGCCAGCCCGACCCTATGCAGGGCTGCCCAGGCCCCCGGCCAGGACCAAGCAGCAGCTCGGGCTGGAATGTGGGTGGGGACTGGAGAGGAAGGGAAGGAGAGGGGCAGCGGGGCTGGCTCCACGGGGGCGGGACGCCCAGCACATTCCCCGCCAGAGGCTGATGATCCCAAGTAGCAGCAAGAGCCGGCCCTTGTGCCCCTCCACGTCCAGCCCATTTCTCTCCCCAGCACCTTCTCAGCCCCAGTCCTCAGGGTAGACACGGAGGCCAGGGAGGCCCAGAGGCTGGCCCATCACACGGCGCGTGAGGGCAAGTGGGGCTCGCGCCCAGGGGATGCTCTGCACGCTCACACATGCCCACCGGTGCACTCACACACGTGCACGGCACACACGCCTGCAAGGCAGCCTGGATCCCAGGCGTACGGACCTGGGTCTAAGCTTCCTGAGGCCGGCACTGTTGCCCAGCCCTGTGGTCAGCCTGGACGGCCAGGGGCGGCTCCTCCCAGGCTGGCTGCCAGGGCTCTCCATGCGCCCCCTCCTGCCAAGCTCACCGGTTAATCTCTGACTTGCAGACGAGCTCGAAGTTGTACTCTTTGGCCTTGGTGGGCTGAAAGATTACATCGAGTTGCAGAGTTTCCAGCGGCAGGATCGTTCCGAACCCGTCATTGGGCTGGATGTCCACAAACTGGCAGACGGAAGACCATGGATGCCACAGCGAAAACCCAGTGACCTGCTGGGCAGGGCCACAGGGAGCCGGCGTGGACGTGCATGTGGCCGGGGTGTGGCAGTGTGTGAGCCAGTGTGAGTGTGTGTGTGGCTACATGTATGTAAGTGTGTTATGTGGGTGTGAGCCCCTGTGTATGTGATCATGTGTGCAGATGAGTGTGTGTGAGAGGGTGGTGTGCGTGCATGTCTGTGTGTGTGTGTCTGCATGCACGTGAGCACTTGTGTGTATGTGAGTGTGTATATGTGTGAGTGTGCATCTGCATGCATGCGAGCACGTGTGGATATGAGTGTGTGTGTATGTGTCTGCATGCATATGTACACATATGTGTGTGAGTGTGTCTGTGTGTGTGACTGTGTCCGCATATATGTGAGTGGGCAGCGGGGTCCTCGGTGGCGTGGCCCTGGAGGAGTGAGGACAGCCAGGCCTGGGCCTCGTCTTGGCCGCCCTGCAGGGCGAGGCAGGCAAGAGTCCCGGAAGGAAGGGCAGGGAGAGGACTCTGGATCCTGAGGGTGCAGCGGGCGGACAGAGGGCAAGAGAGGCAGGGTGAGGTGGGGATGGGGCAGCGGGGATGAGGAGAGGGACGGCCAGAGAGAGGCCCCGGCCAAGGTGCCTGGAGGTGAGTGTGGAGTCCGGGAGTGGCTCAGGCGCCTAGACCCTGGGCAGCAGCCCAGGCCCCAAACCTCCCGCTCTGACCACACGAGGCACCTTGGGGAGCCCGACGAACCCAAACTCCTGGGGCAGGAGGGAATGGTTGTAGAGGCTGACTTGGGTCCTGATGGCCTCGTAGATGGTGCAGTAGCCGAAGTCCACCCCCGAGGGGCTGAGCTCCAGGTCCGAGGTGGTGACTATGGCGTGGACAGTAAACCCCACGGGTTTGATCTGAAGTGCGGAGGGCAAGCGCATCCGGTCGCTGAGGTCAGTTTATGCAAGTGTTTCCAAAAATGAGAACAGCACCATCCTGGCTGTGAGCTGATGCCCGACGGTGCACCTTGCAGGGACACACCCCCTTCCCTGCTGGCCCCTGGCTTGGGACAGGCAGCACGGGGGGGGGGGGGGCGGGTGCAGGAGTGCGCGTGTGCACACACGTGTGCACCTGTGCGTCTACGTGTGCGGTGCATCGTGTGCTCACGTGTGGCGTGTGTACGGAAGACGTGCACACTCCTGGGCACCTGGATCTGAGTGTGTGTTTGGGCGCCCTGGGGACAGCCCTGCCGGCCCCGGACAGCACTCGGGGCCTCTCTCCGATCCACAGACACCCTCCCTCCGTCTCCCCTGTGCCATCTGCTCCCCAAGGGCGCCCGCGCTCCCAGAAGTGCCCCACACAGACCTGGTCAGCCACCCGGATAGTCATCGGGGCCTCCAGGACTCTGCTTTCCTTGTCAAAATACTTCCCGGCATCTTCCGGGAGGGAGCGTCTGAAAGAGACAGGAGGCACTTGGATGTTCTTTTCTTCTTTATATTTGCGAAACGACAAAATGCTGAACTATGAGGGTGCTTTGAAGTCAGACGAGAGCCAGAAATTACATAAAAGGTAAGAAACACAGGAGCCACGACGTGGGCATCGAGCCAGCTTCCTGCTCTCACCTAGAATCCCCCCCACTGGGCGGAGGGACCCCGCCGCGCCACGCACCTGGGCAGGAACTTGAGCTGCACCGAGTAGGACGACAGGGCCTGGATGTAGCCGGTCTTGGGCAGGAGCTCTAGGTGGCCCTGCAGCTCCTTGCACACCTCGAAGTTCAGACGCAGAGCGGCCTTCGACCTGCAGCGCCCGAGGGCCGGGCCGGCGACGCCGCGTTTGGTCCCTGCGGGTCGGCCTGTACCCACCCCGCAGGACCTAGGGCACACCCTCCCAGATGCCCCCCACCCCCTACTGTCGGAGAGTCTTCAGAGCCCTGCTCACCAAGGGCAGGTTTTCCTGAAGTGACATCTGCTGAGGAATCCTTACAAATAAAAACGTCGCAACTGAAAGGCACCCAGTCTGTTCTCAGAAACCTAGTGTTTTCTGGGAAGACCCTCACGGGGCAGGTGCTGGGTGCAGGGGCCTGGGGGGTGGGCGCCGGCCCTCCCAGAGTTTTGCCCTCCCCACCCAGGTGTGGGCACGTGCCAGCACGATCCCTGCAGGACGCTTGGGAGGTCCCCAGACGGCCAGGCCTTGGCCAGTGACCGCAGTTTCCCCAATTTTTGCCCCTGTTTTCAGCTCAGGGCCAGCCAGAGAAGCCAGATGTGCCCCCAACCAGCCACGTGGGGGCGCCCCATCCTAGCCACCCCAGGCCACAGCCCCCATCGGTGCGCTCCCCCTCCCCTCCTGCCTTCCAGTCTCCAGGAAGAAAGGTGGTGGGCAAGCTGCCCCAGGCCTGTGGGGGAGCCCCTTCCTGGGCTGCCCGGGAACCCTGGGCCGTGGTCCAGAGCCTCCCAGGCCTTCCAGCACCTCCTTAACCACCTGGGATGATCGTGGTCTGCCTCGTGGCTGCTGGGGCCTCACCCTGAGGGCTGAGCCCCTCTGCAAGGAGAGCCCACAGCCCGACAGGGACCCCAGGAGATCCACGGGCTCCTGGGTGGTCCTGGCCGAGGAGTAAAAGGGGGCACCTTTGACCTCTGACCCCCAGTGTCACCAAGCCCCTCCCCTCAGTGACCTCTGGCCCTAGTGTCACCCAGCACTGGGCGTCCCCTGCCACGGAATGTGCCCAGACTGGCCCTCCCGCCCTCGGCAGGCAGCAGCCCCGCCCAGGTTCTCTGCTGGCTGGGCTCCTCCTCAAGCAGCTGTTAATGTGACCAGGGTCATTGCCAACGAGCTCCTTTGCTACATCTGCATCCATAAACCCGGTAAATTAAACAAGTGAGGAATGCTGAATTCTAAAATCGCTCAATAGGGACCTCCCTGGCGGTCCAGTGGTTAAGACGTCGCCTTCCACTGCGGGGAGGTGTGGGTGTGATCCCTGGTCCGGGGAGCTAGGATCCCACATGCCTCACGGCCAAAAAGCCAAAACGTTAAACAGAAGCAATATCGTAACAAATTCAATACAGACTTTAAAAATGGTCCACATTAAAAAAAACTTTAAAAAAATATAATAAAATCACTCCACAAATGTATGATGTCGAGCCTGTGCCTTGGGGAGGGGCTGAGAAAGCACAACCCCCCCTGCTCCCTGTCTCCACCCTGCCCCAGGATTGGACACACTCTGCATCCCAAGGTAAACTGACCAGAGCCCTGCAAAACCTCATTTCCTGACCAAACCCACCTGAGTCCTGTCCTGAGTTCCCAGCTCCCTGGGGAGAACAGGCCCCGGACGTTTGCAGTGCTGAGGCCCAGGGACCCAGCGGCTGGCGCACGTGGCAGTCTGTTTGCACCCAGGCCGCCCGTCGCCACCCCCTCCAGGCTGGAAGCGGGGCCCCGGGTGGCAGCAGCCTGCCAGGTACGCAGGTGTGTTTGGTTAATGAAAATCCATTAAGCTCTAACTGTAGGATTTGCCTGCTTTTCTCCATGTAATTGAACTTCACTAAAAATTAAAAGGAGCGTAAAAAAGAAATGACAACTGTGGTGTCCGGACGCCCTTGCAAAACACTGCGAATGAAACATGTTTCTTGTCTCGGGGCTCCGTCCACTTTTCTTCAGAGGACACACCTCCTTCCCTGTCTGTGTCTGAGAGGGGCCTGGCCTGGCCATGTGGGGGGGCGAGCTCCCCAGAGACGCAGGGGTGACAACACTGACTTATTCTCGTGGTTCTGGAGGTCAGAACCGGACACAGTCTCCCGGGGTGGAAGCCCAGCTGCGGGCAGGGCTGGTCCCCTGGGAGGCTCCGTGGGGAATCGTTTCCTGGCTTTTCCAGCTTCTGGAGGCACCGTGTCCCTCGGCTCGTGGCCCCTCTCCCATCTTCAAGGCCAGCAGCCTAGCATCTGCCAACCTCTGTCTGACTCTGGTCCTCTAGCCTCCCTCCTGTGACGGCCCTGGGATTCCAGTGGGCCCTCGGGGTAACCCCAGGTGACCCCCACCCCGAGGTCCGTGACCTCACCCCTGCCGAGGGCTCACCGTGTGTGGACGAGGATGGAGTCCTGATACAGCCGGTCGTACATGCAGATCTTCAGGTCTACGTTGGGCTTTGGCACCCAGACTGGCACGTCGATAGCAATGCCGACGACTTTGAAATGTAACTGAATTTGAACATGAAAGTCCGACAACACGTATTTCCGTCAGCAGAGCAGGCGTGCCCGTGAGCGCTAACGCAGAGCTCAGCAGCGGTGTTTTGTGACCCTTACAAAAACTGGAAGGTGAATAATTAAACTGGCCATGTTTTGGAGATCTATGGCGCTTTTTACATCATGTAATTTAAACAATCCTTTTTATTTTCAAAATGTTTAAACATAAAAAGATAGAATGGTACGACGGATTGTCATGTGCCCACCACGCAGCTTCATAAATATCAACAGTTTCAGCTGTTTAAAAAAACCCGGGCTTGCCTGGTGGTGCAGGGGTTAAGAATCCGCCTGTCAATGCAGGGGACACGGGTTCCAGCCCTGGTCCGGGAAGATCCCACATGCCGCGGAGCAACTAAGCCCGTGCGCCACAACTACTGAGCCTGTGCTCTAGGGTCTGCGAGCCACAACTACTGAAGCTCTCGCGCCTAGAGCCCGTGCTCTGCAACAGGAGAAGCCACCGCAACGAGAAGCCCGCGCACCGCAACGAAGAGTAGCCCCCGCTCTCCACAACTAGAGGAAGCCCGCGCGCAGCAACGAAGACCCAATACGGCCAAAAATAAAAAAACAAATAAATAAATAAATTTATCGAAAAAAAACAACAGCCGTTTTATTGCAGACTCATGCATCACACAGGCAGTACACGCAGCTGAAACAAATGGAAGCTCAGGGTTCTCGAAGGGCCCAGGAGACAGGTGCTTCTCCCCACCTCGGACCCTGGCGTCGGCTTCCTGCAGTCAGACCAAGCTTCTCGGTCTCGGGAGCTTGGGATTTGTGGGTGTCCTGCAGAGAGAGCCTGTGCACAGCAGCCCCCCTCAGGCAGGAACAGTGACCAGCAGCCCACACAACTGGGTGGAGGGCTTCCCTTTCTACCACCTGCAGGACCGTGACCTTAGAACACACCAGCGCCGGATCCGAGGCCACAGGGTCACTGAAACATACAACCCATTTCCAGGGCCAGAGACAAGATGGGCAGAATAAAAAGAAAGCATGTCCAGAGAAACGGAGCAGCTGGGAGAGTCAGGAGGGGATTTGAGGAGAAGCACGGCCACTTCACTCAAAGGCAGTGGTGACAGCAGGTGAACGGTGATCCACCGAGGGGGGCGGGGGGGCTGCTGCCGAGAGGCACTGAAGCCCGGGGCAGCGTCCTGACCGCACGGCCAGGCAGGTCAGAAAGAGGCTGTTCCCGCCGGCACCTGAATCAGCACCAGGCGAGCAGGCGGACACATGCGGTGACACGTGACATACGAGGCTGGGGGACAGGCGTCCGTGAAGCAGACGGGGTGGTCGGCACAGGAAGCCCCCGTCTATGGAGGAGCCAGCCAGGGAGGGTAAGAAAGGCACAGACACGGAAAGGAAGGGCCAGCCTGCGCTGGGGCCATCCCCACGCGGAGACAGTGGGCAGCGTCCTCACACCCCTGAGGGGAGGGGTCTGCAGGCCGGCAGAACCCAGAACCTGTCACGAGGGACCCATCTCAGGAAAACAGGCGGGCAGGATGGGAATCCAGACCCCCGTTCACCCCCGGAGGCCGAGAGCCGCCCCAGGGGCTGCGTGTGCACCACCCCCGGGTGAGGAGGTGGGGTAGGAGAGTGGTCAGGGTGTTCACTGCCCCGGCTCGCCTGGCAGGGCCCCTGTGGGCTGGCAGGTCCTTGACCCGAGGTCACAGCCCCGGCCAGGCCATCCTCTCCAAGTGCTCAGTTACCCAGGTCTGGTCCTTGTTCCTTCCTGACACCACAGCAAGGGCTCTGTGGGGACCTATGGGGGTACCGCGGGGAACTGTGGGACTCCGTGGGTACTGTGGACATGTGGGAACAGTGTGAGTATTATGGTACATTGTGGGGTATTGTAGGGTATGGCCTGTTCCTTGGGGTTTCTGTTACAAATAAATGAATATTGTGTCTCAAATCCCTGGCCCCTGGCAGACTCATTCCTATATGGCAAACACATCAGAGCAGAGACTCCTGATGGCGAGAGGAGAGGAGAGTGTGGTGAGCGCAGAATCATTAAATGGTCACACCTGCACAGAGATGGCCACCTGCCTGGAATCGTGGACCACGGCGTTGGGTCAGAACTCCTGAAGCAGTGGGAGCAGAGTCGGAGGAGATTCTAATAATTCTAATGACAGTTGAGTGAAACTGAGACATTGAGGGCCAAGAAAGAGGGTAAATAAAAGGGACCCAAAATCACGTTTTATTTTGGTCATAAGGAAGTGTTGGTGGAGTGAACTGCTGGGGTACCGTCCGTCTTGGAGGATTGTCCTCTTGCACTTAAGAAATAGAAAGTCAGGGCTTCCCTGGTGGCACAGGGGTTAAGAATTCACCTGCCTGCAGGGGACATGGGTTCAAGCCCTGGTCTGGGAAGATCCCACATGCCACGGATCAACTAAGCCCGTGCGCCACAACTACTGAGCCTGCGCTCTAGAGCCCGCGAGCCACAGCTACTGAGCCTGTGTGCCACAACTGCTGAAGCCTGCATGCCTAGAGCCTGTGCTCTGCAACAAGAGAAGCCAATGCAATGAGAAGCCCGCGCACCACAACGAAGAGTAGTCTCCGCTCGCCGCAACTAGAGAAAGCCCGCACACAGCGACAAAGACCCGATGCAGCCAAAAATAAATAAATAAAATAAATAAATTTATTAAAAAAAAAAAAGAAATAGAAAGTCATGTGGGATTTAAGGGCTGGGAAAGGGGAGGGGACTGTTCATTGAATGGAAAGTAGAATTTCCAAATAACAGGGAAAAAAGGAATAAGTAGCAACTTGATCAAACCAATGAAAACAAGAAAACTGAAAGTGAGGAAACAATATGATAAAATGAATAGTAGACAAAACTAATGGAAGTAGTAAAACAAAGTGTGTCAATATTATGCTGCAAATGCACTGGATTCTCCCCCTAAAGGCAGACAACATTAGTCTGGGTCCACAGACAAAACCTGGCTCCTTAAAAGACACACGAAGTCATTAAAAGAGGATAAATATCAGGGGGCGGGGAGGACAAAGGGATATGAGGTGAAGGTGAAGCAGAGGAAAGCAGGAGTGGCCCTGTTGTTACTGTGGGATCAGCTGGATATAGAGGTGCCATGAGCAGCAGGATGAAGGGGGATGTTTGGTTCTGGTGAAAGGCACGATTCACGATAAGAAAACAACTATAAACCCTCATGCATGAAACAATAAAGCAGCTGAACAGAGCCCTCTGTTAGAAGTGTAAGGAGACCTCTTGCACTGTTGGTGGGAATGTAAATTGATACAGCCACTATGGAGAACAGTATGGAGGTTCCTTAAAAAAATAAAAATAGAACTACCATACGACCCAGCAATCCCACTACTGGGCATATACCCTGAGAAAACCATAATTCAAAAAGAGTCATGTACCAAAATGTTCATTGCAGCTCTATTTACAATAGCCAGGACATGGAAGTAACCTAAGTGTCCATCAACAGATGAATGGATAAAGAAGATGTGGCACGTATATACAATGGAATATTACTCAGCCATAAAAAGGAACACAACTGAGTTATTTGTAGTGAGGTGGATGGACCTAGAGACTGTCATACAGAGTGAAGTAAGTCAGAAAGAGAAGAACAAATACCATATGCTAACACATATTTATGGAATCTAAAAAAAAAAAAGAAAGAAAAAAAAAATGGATCTGAAGAACCTAGGGGCAGGACAGGAATAAAGATGCAGACTTAGAGAATGGACTTGAGGACACGGGGAGGGGGAAGGGTAAGCTGGGATGAAGTGAGAGAGTGGCATGGACATATATACACTACCAAATGTAAAACAGATAGCTAGTGGGAAGCAGCCGCATAGCACAGGGAGATCAGCTCGGTGCTTTGTGACCACCTAGAGGGGTGGGATAGGGAGGGTGGGAGGGAGACGCAATAGGGAGGAGATATGGGGATATATGTGTACGTATAGCTGATTCACTTTGTTATAAAGCAGAAACTAACACACCATTGTAAAGCAGTTATACTCCAATAAAGATGTTAAAAAAAAAAGTGTAAGCAGAACTCCTCAAAGATCGGGTCATAAGGGAAGATGGACGTGTGGAAGGAACACGGAGGGAAGCCAAAGCATCTTGACAAAGAAGAACAGAGCTGGGGGAATCACCCTCCCTGACTCCAGACTATACTGCAAAGCTACAAGCATCAAAACTGCATCGTACTGGCACAAAAACAGACACATAGATCAATGAAACAGGAAAGAGAGCCCAGAAATAAACCCATGCACTTATGGTCACCTAATCTATGACAAAGGAGGAAAGAACATACAATGGAGAAAAGACAGTCTCTTCAACAAGTGGTGCTGGGAAAACCAGACAGTTACATGTAAAAGAATGAAATTAGAACATTCTCTAACGCCATACACAAAAATACACTCAAAATGTATTAAAGACCTAAATGTAAGACCAGAAGCTATAAAACTTTTAGAAGAAAATGTAGGCAGAACACTCTTTGACATAAATTGTAGCAGTATTTTTTTGGATCTGTCTCCCAAGGCAAAGGAAACAGAAGCAAAAATAAACAAATGGGACCTAATTAAACATAAAAGCTTTTGTGCAGCGAAAGAAACCACCGACAAAATTGAAAAGACAACCTACTGAATGCGAGAAAGTATTTGCAAATGATATGAACGATAAGGGATTAACATCCAAAATATATATAACAGCTCATAAAACCCAATATCAAAAAACAAACAATCTAATTAAAAAATGAGCAGAAGGGAATTCCCTGGTGGTCCAGTAGTTAGGAATCCACGCTTCCACTGCAGGGGGCCCCGGTTTGATCCCTGGTCAGGGAACTAAGATCCCGCATGCTGTGTGGCATGGCCAAAAAAATAAAAAATAAAAAATAAACAAGGGGCTTCCCTGGTGGCGCAGTGGTTGGGAATCTGCCTGCCAGTGCGGGGGACACGGGTTCGAGCCCTGGTCTGGGAGGATCCCACGTGCCGCGGAGCAACTAGGCCCGTGAGCCACAATTACTGAGCCTGTGCGATTGGAGCCTGTGCTCCGCAATAAGAGAGGCCGCGATAATGAGAGGCCCGCGCACCGCGATGAAGAGTAGCCCCCACTTGCCGCAACTAGAGAAAGCCCTCGCACAGAAACGAAGACCCAACACAGCCATAAATAAATAAATAAAATAAACCCAAAGTTTAAAAAAAAAAAAAAGTAAGCTGAAATATTAAAAAAAATAATAATAGTAAAAAAAATAAACAAGTTAAAAAAAAATGAGTAGAAGACCTGAATAGACATGTTTCCAAAGAGGACATGCACATGGTCAACAGGCACATAAAAAGATTCTCAGCATTGACAACCATCAGGGAAATCCAAATCAAAGCCACAATGAGATATCACCTCACACCTGTCAGAATGGCTTTCATCAAAAAGTCTACAAATAACAAGTATTGGAGAGGATGTGGAGAAAAGGGAGCCCTCATGCACTGCTGGTGGGAATGTAAACTGGTGCAACCACTATGGAAAACAGTATGGAAACTCCTCAAAAAACTAAAAATAGAACTACCATATGACCCAGCAATTCCACTCTTGGGTATACATCTGCAAGAAACAAAAACACTAATTTGAAAAGATATATGCACCCCAATGTTCATGGCAGCATTATTTACAATAGCTAAGATATGGAAGCAACCTAAGTGTCCATCAACAGAGGAATGGATAAAGAAGACGTGGTGCATATATACAACAGAATACTACTCAGCCATGAAAAGAATGAAATCCTGATGTTTGCAGCAACATGGATGGACCTAGAGGGTATCATGCTTAGTGAAGTAAGTCAGACAGAGAAAGACAAACACTGTATGTTATCACTTATATGTGGAATCTAGAAAATAAAACAACTGAATGAATATAACAAAACAGAAACAGACACACAGATATAGAGAACAAATTAGTGGGTACCAGTGGGGAGAAGGGTCAGGGAAGGGGCAAGATAGGGGTAGAGGATTAAGGGACACAAACTACTATGTATAAAATAGATAAGCTACAGGGACTTCCCTGGTGGTCCAGTGGCTAAGACTCTGCACTCCCAGTGCAGGGGGCCCAGATTCGATCCCTGGTCAGAGAACTAGATCCCGCATGCCGCAACTAAAAGATCCTGCATGGCACAACTGAGACCCGGCGCAGTCAAATAAATAAATAAATAAGTAAATAAATAAATATTTTAAAAAATAGATAAGCTGCAAGGATATACAGGACAGCACAGGGGCTATAACTGATACTTTATAACTTTTTTTTTTTTGGCTGCACTGCACGGCTTGGGGGATCTTAGTTCCCCGACCAGGGATTGAACCCGGGCCACTGCAGTGAAAGTGCCGAGTCGTAACCACTGGACCACCGGGGAATTCCCTATAATGGCTTTAAATGGAATATAACCTATAGAATTTTTGAATCACTATGCTGTACACCTGTAACTAAAAAAAATACCTCCACAAACTCAGAGTCCCAGTAAGAAAGAAAACACAATAGAAAAATTGGCAAATGACTTGAAAAAAAAAAAAAACCCACGGAGGGGCATGAATAATGTGAATAATCCAGCTAATAAATCTGTTTACAGCCATTAAATACACTTTCTTCATATGCACATATCATATTTATAAAATCAATCTTGCCTTTGGTCACAAAGAAAACCTTAACAAATTAAAAAAAAGACATTGCAGATTATATTGCCTGAGCATAATTCAATTTAATAAACTTATAAATACATAAATCTAAAAAGTAATGATGACAAATTTTAACTACTGGGAAATTAAGAAAGACATCCCTAGTGATTAAGTGCAAGGTGTGTGTGTGTGTGCATGTGTGTTCACAGGTGTGCGAGTGTTGGCTATGTTGCCAGCCACGTGTGCCACTGACTAGCCACGCAAGCGTGGGCAGTGCGGGCAGCAGCCTCACGTGGTCGTGGTGGAGGGGACGCGGAGGGCCGGGACCCCGTGCCCAGGGAGCAGCAGGGTACTCACGGTCGGGCACTGCTGATTCTTAAACACGACCTTGAACCTGGTGGAGAGCGCTCCCGGGACGATCGGGGTGAAGATGACGGGCACTTTGATGGAGCTGAAGGGGCCAATCTCCCCCTCTGTTATCTGCACGGCAAGAGAGGTGGGCAGGGCCGCTCAGCCTTCACGTTCCCGTCACGGCGTCTCCCGTGGCCTCACCACGGCCGGCTCACTGCAGGGGCGAGTGGTGGCAGCCCCCGTGTGTACACTCGCTCTCCTGATGGCCCGGTCCTTGCACACACACGCACAGCCCCCACGCTCTGGCTGGGGAGGCCCTGCATCGGTGTCTCCTCTGAGCTGGACTAGGGGCACCCAGGGCCCTGCCTCTGCGGCTCTGGGCCCGCCCGGCCCCAGCCTGAGACAGGGCAGCCGGACACCGGCTGAGACAGCTAACTGCCCAGAGGAGGCGAGTCCAGCGGCCAGACTAGTCTAGTCCGGCTCTGGTCAGATGGATGGACCACCCTGGGGGCCGGAAGAAGGTGGGCCTGACCTCTCCCAGTGAGAACTCCGTCTGTCCCTCGTTGGGAGGTACAGTCACGATGGTGGTCAAGGCCACTCCCTCTGATTCTGGAAGAGAAGGGTCCAGGTGTGAGGCTGGCCGGGCATGCCTGGGCAGCTCTGCCACACCCACCTGAGGCGTGGCCACCCCCCACCTGTCCTCCCGGGACGCTAGGGCACCATCCGGCCCCCTCCCTCTGCCAGACCAGGCGCTGTTCTGGGGCTCGTGGGGGCCACCCCAGCCCTCCTGCACAGACAGCTCATCCTGACAATGCCATCTCCTGCTACCCCACCCTTCCCCAGGGCTAGGGGCCACAGGAGGCTATCACTGTGGCCCCAGGTTCGCGTGGATGTGCCCCCGCAGACCCCCCTCCCCCCGTGGCCACCTCCTGGTCAGGGACCTCAGGAACTCGGGGACCCCCAGCTCAAGCCCCAGGCCTGGGGCTTCTCAGGTGGATTTGGACAGTGGGCACCGCGGCCTCTGGAGCAGGAGGCTGCGGGGGGAGAGGGTCCCTAGTTGCCCAAAGCCCCAGCGCAGGGAAGGGGGTGGGTGAAGGACGCCGGGCCCAGGGCAGCCCGGCGGGTGCAGCGGCCTGAGAGCAGCGCATCGGAGAGGGGACAGCTAAGAAGTGGACCATGTGGGGCTTCACTTTGAAGCAGGAGGAGTGGAAAGTGGGCTCAAGGGGGTTTGTATTAAGATGAGGAAACAGCAGGGTGCCGTGTCAGGGCTGGGCCAGGGTGGGGTGTGGGGAGGGGGTCAGCCATTTCCCAGCGACCGACCGGAACCGGAGGGGCTGCCGAGTCCTGGAAATGCAACACAATACCCACTTTCAGGTGATAATAAAATGTTCGCAGCCTAATTTTCACACTTATTTAGCCTTGTCTGTGTGCATGTTGCCTGCACGTTTTGAACATCCCTTCCCCACTGGTGGGCCATGGATCCCGCCCCACCCCTCTGGATTTGGGGGGGCACCCCAAGAATGGCAGGCCATCCGTCAGGAAGGGCAGACCCCGTTTCCTCTCATCCAAGAAGGTCTTCCTGTTGACTTTGCACATGAACAGACCCAGTTTGATAGGAGAGGCAAAGGTCAGTGTCCCTTCTGAGTCCTTCCCCAGCTGGGCTGCCAGGCTGGCCCCGTGGAGAGCCCAGGTGCACGGCTGCGGCCTGCCCCAGGCTACCACAGGGCGGTATGCACCAGTTCTGGGGCCTGGGGTTGTAAAGGCAGAGGCCCCCAGTTCTGGCTCTTCCAATTTGGCAGACTTCTCATGCAGCCAGCAGCTACGATTGTCACCAAGTTGGGTGGGGGAGAGTGGGCCAGTTGGCCCCCACCACCCCAATGTTTACGTCCTTGTCTGCTTCAGGAGTTACCTTGGTGAGAGCCCAGACCTGGGCCCACGGGGTCCTTCCCTATGCCCTGAGTCCAGGCCAGAACCTGGGGTCAGCTGCTTCATCTTGCATGGATCCTGGTTGGGGTCACTTGGTGACCCAGGGTAGAATCGTGTAGGTCAGTTTCCTGGGAATATGGTGAGCTTCCACTAATTCTAGAATCAGGCTTGTTCATGATTAGGAAGACTTTCATTAATTATGTGTGCAGTGTATCTGCTCCATGTGTCCATTCTGTTCTGTCAGTCACAGAGTGGGTATTTACTCACTTCCTGGAGTTAGAGGCATTTCGACATTTTAGAACATTCTCAGCAAGTAGCTCTTTAAATACTGTCTTTTCCTGATTCCAGTGGACAAGTCGCTCCTTACTCATCCTCAACAGTACACATGTTGTACCGCTTCTTTCATGTTTCCATCTCTATCTTCTAGTTCCCTAATTGTCTCTTCAGCAGTGTCTAATCCACAGTTTAACCCAGTGATTGGGGTTTTGTTTGTTTTCAGTGATCATATTCTTACTGCAAGATGTTTTATTTGGTTCATTTTCTTTATTGTTTTAAAAAAATAAATTTATTTATTTTTGGCTGTGTTGGGTCTTCGTTGCTGTGTGCGGGCTTTCTTTAGTTGTGGCGAGTGGGGCTACTCTTCGTTGCGGTGCGCAGGCTTCTCATTGCGGTGGCTTCTCTTGTTGCAGAGCACGGGCTCTAGAGCGCACGGGCTTAGTTGCTCCGCGGCATGTGGGATCTTGCCGGACCAGGTCTCGAACCCATGTCCCCTGAATTGGCAGGTGGATTCTTAACCACTGCGCCACAAGGGAAGTCCCTCATTTCCAATTCTACTTGATCTTATTCCTTTGTGATTTTTTCAATGTATTAAGTGTGCTTATTTTATTTTCAATGTCTGATAATATAATATCTGAAGCATGCAAGATCATAATGCTATCGTTTGTTTGTGCCGAGGGATTTCTCTCCCATTTCTTTTTTTTTAGTGTAAACTTCTGCAAGTTTTGACAAATGCATACAGGGTGTATCCCCCACCACAATCAAGATACAGAATATTTCCATCACCTCCCCACCCGAATTCTCCCTGTGCCCCTTAGTAGTCAATCCCTCCCCTGCTCCTGGAAACCACCGATCTGTTTTCTGTGCCTACAGTTTTGCCTTTTCCAGAATGACACATAAATGGAATCACATGGTTTGCAGTTTTCTGCATCTGACGTTTTTCATTAGTGTGATGTCGTGAGGTGCATCCGCGGTGTGTGTGGGTCCCCAGTTCATTCCTTTTCATTGCTGAGTAGCGCTCCAGAGCAGAGAGGTGCCAGGTTGTTTATCCACTCGCCAGTCAGCAGACTCTGGCAATCACAGAGAAACCCTCTACATGCATTCACGTGCAGGTTTCTGTTTGAAGTTAGTTTTCACTTCTTTGGGTAAGTACCTAGGAGTGGGGTTTCTGGGTTGTATGGTGCTTGTTCGACTTTATAAGAAATTGCTGAACTGCTCTCCACAGTGGCTGCACCACTGTGCACACCCAGTAGCAATGGACGAGAGTCACGGCAGCGCCTCATCAGCACTTGCTTCTGTCGGGTGTTGGGGTTTAATCTCGCCCTTCTAACAGGTGTGTAGTGACGGCCCATCGTGGTTTTAATTTGTTTTTCCTTCTGTCTACTGTCTTTTCGTGTGCTTACTTGCCATCCACACATCTTCTTTGGTCAAGTGTCTGTTCAAGTCATTGGCCCATTTGAAAACTGGGTTATTTGTTTTCTAATTGAGGTTTCAAAGTTCTTTATACATTTTGGATCTGTTCTTTATCAGGTCTGTGATTTGCTAATATTTTCTGCCAGTCAGTGGCTTATCTTTCATTTTCTTAACAGTCTGTTTAGAAGAGCAGATAGTTTTAGTTTTGATGAAGTTCAGAGGTTTTTTTTTTTGGAAGTACAGTTTATAAGTTTAAAGAATGGATCATGCTTTTGATGTCATAGCTAAGAAATCTTTGCCCAAACCAAGGTTACACAGATTTTCTCCTATGTTTCTTTTAGAAGTTTTATAGTTTTAGGTTTTACATTTAGATCTATGATTTTGCGTAGTTTTTGTTTACAGTGAGAGGAATGGATGGAGGTTAATTTGGGGGCATATGGTTATCTAATTGTTAAGGTCTCATTTGAGGACAAGACTTTCTTTCTCCAAGGAATTACCTTTGCATATTTGTGTGGGTCTATTTTTGGACCCTTTATCCTGTCCCATTGAATCCCTGTGTCTCTCCCTCTGCCAATATCACGCTATGTGTTACTCCAGCTTTAGAGGAAGTCTTGAGATCAGGTAGTCTGAGTCTTCTAACTTTGTTCTTTTTCAAAATTGTTTTAGTTATTTTAGGTCCTTTAGATTTCTATATAAATTTTATTTAAAAAATTTTATTTATTATTTATTTTGGCTGCACTGGGTCTTAGTTGCAGCACACAGGATCTTTAGTTGTGGCATGCATGCGGGATCTAGTTCCCCGACCAGGGATCGAACCCAGGCCCCCTGCATTGGGAGCTCGGAGTCTTACCCGCTGGACCACCAGGGAAGTGCCTCCATATAAATTTTAGAATCAGCTTGTCAATTCCCATAAAAAGCCCTGCTAGATTTTGATTAGAATTGCATTCATCTACAGTCAGTTTTGGGAGAACTGACCTCTTAACAATATTGAGTCTTTCTATCCACAAGCTCCATGGATCTCCCCATTTATTGAGGCCTTTGATTTCTTTCATCAGAGTTTTGTAGTTTTCAGCATACAGACCCTGAACGTTTTTTCTTAGCTTTATAACTTAGTAGTTCATGTTTTCGGTGCTATTATAAATGATACTTATAAAAATTTAATTTCCAATTGTTAATTTCTATCTAGAAATATGCTTGATTTTTGTATATTGTATCCTGTGACCTTGCTAAACGCACTAGTTCTGTAACTTTTGGGGGATTCTTTGAGATATTCTAGATAGACAGTCATGTTGTCTGTGAATAAAGCTGATTTTATTTTTTTCTTTTCCAACTTTATTTCTTTTATTTCCTTTTCTTGCCTTATTGCACTGAATAGCTATGAGTGAATGAACATCTGCTGTACTCCCAACCTTCAGGAGAAGCAGCCAATCTTTCACCAAGTATGATGTTAACTGTTAGGGTTAGTTTTTGTTTCTTATTTTTCAAAGATGCCCATCATCAGGTTGAGGAAATTTTCTTCTATTCCTAGTTCACTGAGATCTTCCATCACAAATGGATATGGAATTTTGTCAAAAGCTTTTTCTGCATCTGTTAAGACAATCATAATGTTTTTTCTTCTTTCTTCTGTTGATATGGTGAATAATATTGGATGATCTTTGAATGTTGAACCAGCCTTGTGTTCGGAGGACAGACCCCACTTGCTTATGATGTATTATCCTTTCTCACATCCTGCTGGATCCATCTGCTAGTATCGTAATGAAGACGCAGACCAGTTTTTGACTGTGAGCACGTGCTTCCTGGCACTTTATCTGTGGAGTTCCTTGAGTTCTGAGCTGAAGCTGCACTTTTCTGGAGAGGGTTGGCCTTTGTGTGGCTGGGCCCCGAAGCTCTTCCAACCTGGGACCACTTTACCCTAAAGTCTCGGCTGGAGACAGGAGGGGGTCACAGGTCCAGGCTGCAGACCCACACGGGACTGGCTGATGGTTTTCTTTTCTTTTTTTTCTTAAATGAATTTATTTATTTATTTATTTTTGGCTGTGCTGGGTCTTTGTTGCTGCATGCAGGCTTTTCTCTAGTTGCGGCGAGCGGGGGCTACTCTTCGTTGCGGTGCGTGGGCTTCTCATTGCGGTGGCTGCTCTTGTTGCCGAGAACGGGCTCTAGGCGTGCGGGCTTCAGTAGTTGTGGCACGCAGGCTCAGTAGTTGTGGCCCACAGGCTTAGTTGCTCCACGGCATGCAGGATTTTTCCCGGACCAGGGCTCGAACCCGGGTCCCCTGCATTGGCAGGTGGATTCTTAACCACTGAACCACCAGGGAAGCCCTGGCTGATGGTTTTCAATTATCAAGGTGACCCCCTCGCCACCTTTAAAGGGCAAGGGGCCCATGCTGCTGCTTCATTGCTGCTCTGCTCTGTGGTAGTTCATACTCGTGATGCACTTGTCCGCCACGTGTGCAGCCCTCTGAGGCAGACCCTTTGCTCTGACCACTCTTGCCGTGTCCGACGTTGCAGCCGTGGGGAAGGTTCTGGGTCAGCAGGTCTCAGGGGCCCACGCTGGGAGCTGCACAGCTGATGTGAGGACCCCCACGAACCTCCCGTGGGGGGTGGCCCAAACTCCACTCGGAAGGCGGCCCCTCCCGACGTGTGGTGCTGGGGGTCAAGGCCAGCTGACCCCCTGAGCCAGCACAGGAGGCAGAGGAGGTGAGGAGGGAGCCCCACCCACTCACCCTCTGTCCCCCTGGGAACAGAACCACCTGTGTGCACACCAGCGTCTCTCCTCTCTCCACGTTTTGTAACCTCTGTTCTGATCCGCTGATCCATGTGTCCTTATCTGGACCACACTGTCTTGATTACTGTAGATTTAAAGTAGGTCTTGAAGCCACGTGTGAGATTACAAACATGGTCTTTTGAAAGATGTTTTCCTGGAGTATTAGAAAAATACCGAGGCAGGGGTCCCATGCACCCCTGCATCCCATGTTCACACCAACGTTTATCAACAGTGCACTTCCAATGCAAGGGGTGATGGTTTGATCCCTGGTTGGGGAACTAAGATCCCACATGCCACGTGGCACGGCCAAAAAAATAAAAAAATAAAAAATAAAATAAAATTAAATTAAGAACTCCGATTTAAGAAAAGAGATCATAAAGGGAGTAAAAGGACAAGTCACGACTTCGACTTGGAGGCAATATTTGCAGCCTCCTAACTGAAAGGCTAAGTATACAGGATCTGGAAAGAACTCCTATGAATAAATAAGAAAAGACAAACAACCCCATAGAAAAGTGGGTGAAAAGCTTTAACAGGTATTTCATACAAAAGAAAATACAAATGGTAAACAGGCACCTGGAAAGACAGGCAACCTCACTGGTGGTGTAAGGAGTACAAACGGGAGCCTCCCTTCCCAGGCCTCCAGACCGGCCCCACGGAGCTGCCCGGTGGGACCCAGCCACGGGCCACGGGTGGCTGTGAGCTCTTGAAATGTGGCTCTTGGGAAGGAGGAACGAAATTCTCCTATTACTTAATTTTGGTTAATTTAAATCTGAATAGCTAGATGTGACTAGTGGCAGCTGCACTGGGTAGCGCAGTCCCAGCTGCAGCCACGTGGGACAAGAACAGACGTAGTAATAACAGTGAAGCCGCGCGTCCCCCGCGATGCGGCAAAGACGCGCCCCAGGGAGACTCACACACATGGAGACGCCGCCTGAGCCCCTGCGCGCACGGCCCACGCCGTGAAATGCCCCCGATGGGAGCCGGTGGGAGTGGCCTGTGACCGAGGCATGTTCGTGAGACGAGCCGCCACGCAGCGGAGGACCCCCACCCAGTCCACGTGGACGCCCCGCACAGCTCAGCAGCCAAACAACTCAGGATGCACTCGCCGCGGCTCCGACGCAGGAGAAATCCAGCTGTTTCTGACCGTGAACGTGGATGGAAAAAGTAAAGCGAGGCAAGGAAATGCTGAAGACAACGCCAGAGGGATGTCCCGGAGGGAGGCGGTGTGTCCAGCGAGGGCGGCCGCACGGACCCTCGTCCTCCTCAAGCTCCGCCTGGGCTCGGGCTGCCTACTTCCTGGCTCTTCTTTAAACTGTCCTCACGTGTTATACGCACTTGACTTCCGGACGGAGTTCAGGGCGGCCCCAGCCAGCCTGGGGCCTTCAGCGACCCCATCAGCAGAGCCCCCAGACCTCCTCCCCATCCCCTCCCTCCCTCCCTCCATCAGGCAGCGCTCCTCAGAAGTCCCAACAAGGACCACCAAGGGCCGGGAGGAGGGCAAATTCCCCCTGTGGCCAGCCTGGTGGTCCAAAGCTGGGGATTTCCTTTAAGTCTTCTGTTAGCTTAAACATGGATGCAAATTTTAATCCACTCCATAACCAGTATGTAGTTGAATATATAAATACGTAAGAATATTTTCTTACTTACTTAAAACTGGAGCCCTGGAAAAATTCTGCACCGCCCAGACCCCTGGCACCACACTGGCACAACCGGGCTTCGCCAGACGCAACCGTGCTCGGAGTGGCTCCCGGAATCTGTGCCTCTGGGGCCCTCCGACCCAGCCTGCCAGGCCCTCTGCCCGTCAAACGGCTGGGACCCGGGGCCCTGCCGCCAAGGTGCCCCAGAGCCGCGTGCTGAGCGCAGGCCGCGGGCCCGGCTCACCTACGGGGCGCCCCTCCTCCTGTTCCTTCACGTCCAGCTTTCCGGACTCCTTCTGGCTCGGCACGTCTGTGGGCGAGGACTCACTGCCCTCCATCAGCTGCTCAGAAAAACTGGTGGCGATTTTATCGTAAAAACCTTTGTCTTCATATGTAAAGCTACTGCTCTGAAAAAGAGAATGTGACACCTTTACTGGCACTTTCCACTTGCCTTTCCCATCAACCGTCCAGACCCGCCATCTGGGGAGGGCCACGTTGAGAGCCAGGCCGTGATCCGGGCTGGGGGCCGCGGGCTCCCACACCACCCCTCAACAGCTCTCTGGCGACCCGTGCCGGGCTCGTCCGGGGCTCAGGCCCCCTCTAGCCCGGGCGGGCTCCTCCTCGGCCCTGTCCCGGAGCCTGCTGCATGTGGGCACACAGCCAATTCCTCCAGGACGCCTGCTCTTCCCCCACGTGGGCTTGGGCCCCCCAGGCTCCAGCCCTGAGCTCTCCTGGCTTCAGCTCAGATCCCAGCAGGCTGAGAGCGGCCCAACCCCACCTCTGCTCCTTTCCCAGAGGTCACTGACCCCCAGTCCTCTTCCCTGGGCTCATAACAGACCAACCGAGTGCCTGCCGCGTGCAACTCAGGGGCCATGGGGGGACACACGGGGCACTGCCTGGCTGGAGCTGCCGTCCAGCTGGACAGACACCCACCAGGAGAGGGCTGGTGCCCGCGGGGAGCCCTGAGGGCCCAGGCGCTTGTCCTCACCCCCAAATAATCCCCCCCAGGGTCCACTGGCTGCGCTGGAAGTTGTCTCCACTGATGGGGTCCCACCTGTTTCTGCTTCCTCAGCAGCACACGTGCACAGCCTTCCCGTGAGAGGACCAGGGCCCCCCTCGCACCTTTGGGAGAGGTGCAGGTGCGGGGCAGGGTTTGCTGTGCTTTTCAGCCTGGGGTGTCTGGGCTGGACCGCCCGTCCCCACAGGCTGGGACTTTAGGGCCTGGAGCACTTGGCCACCACCTTGCCAACACTTGTGACGGGACAGCATCCTGCTGCCCTAGGTGCACTCCTTACGGAGACAGATCTCTTCCACCTAGACTGACTGGAGGCCGTCCTGCTGCTGGGCCTTCTCCCGCCCACATCGACGTGGCCCCCTGTACACTCGTGGGACTGTGTCTCGGGGCAGGAGACGCCACATGCTGCCCTCGGCTGAGCAGTCACGGCGTCGGCCAGGAACAGCAGCACACTCACTGTGTTGAGGGCCGACGGGGACGTGTCCGTCTCACAGCACTCTGATGCCAGGAGAAACCTGAACCTGGTGCCCAAGCCCCCGAGGTTGGTCAGCGTGACGGTCCGGGATGCAGTCTCACCCACCACATGGCTGCCGAAGTCGATGAGCTCCTTGTCGAGGGACAGCTGCCAAAAGACCCCGAGTGAGCCAGGGTGACCACACCAGGCTCACAGCAAGGTCTCCTCTCCCACCTGTCACCCTGCACCCCTGAGGGGACACAGGAGCTCTGGCCCTGTCTTCATGCTCAGAGGTGAGGCCTGCCTCTGGCTCGTGGGGGGAGGCAGGGCCTCTGCACAACCCAGGACACAATCCACATCCCAGAAATCATAGACCTGTGTACTGATCATGACAGTTTGGGAGCACCTGAGTCCAAGTTTTAAAAAGCCAGGGACTTCCCTGGTGGCGCAGTGGTTAAGAATCTGTTTGCCAATGCAGGGGACACGGGTTTGAGCCCTGGTCCGGGAAGATCCCGCATCTGCGGAGCAACTAAGCCCGTGCGCCACAACTACTGAGCCTGCGCTCTAGAGCCCACAAGCCACAGCTACTGAAGCCTGTGCTCCGCAGCAAGAGAAGCCACCGCAATGAGAGGCCCACGCACCGCAAAGAAGCGTAGCCCCTGCTCACCACAACTAGAGAAAGCCCGCGTGCAGCAACGAAGACCCAACGCAGCCAAAAATAAATACCTAAATAAATAAATTTATGAAAAAAAAAGTCAAGCCAGCTAAAAAGAAATGAGCTAGCAAGCCATAAACAGACATGGAGAAACCTTAAACTAAGTGAAAGAAGCCGATCTAAAAAGGCTCCAAACTGTATGATCCCAATTCTATGACTTTCGGGAAAAGGCAAAACTATGGAGATAATAAAAAGATCAATGGTTATATATTAATAAAAAACTCAATACAGCAAGAAGATATTACAAGTACAGTCAGTTACACACCCAATGGAAGACTATCAAAATATATGAAGCAAAAACTGATGGAATTGAAGGAGAAATAGAAAGTTTTACAATACTCCTCCTCTCATGATAACAAACAGAACAACCAGACAGAAGATAAGTAAGGAAATACAGGACTTAGGAACATAATAAACCAATGAGATCTAACAGACGTATACAGGACACTCCACCCAACAACAACACACATGTTATTCTCAGGTGCACACAGGACATTTTCCAGGATTGACCATACGTTAGGCCACAAACTAAGTTTCAATAGACTTAAAAAGATAGATATCGTACAAAGTATCTTCTCTGACCACAACAGGATGACGTTAGAAATCAATAACATAAAGAAAACGGAAAAATTCACAAAATTGTGGAAATTAAACAACACACTTTTAAGCATCAAATGGATCAAAGAAGAAATCACAAGAGAAGTTATAAAATAATAAAAATGAGTGAAAACAAAAACACAACATACCAAAACTTATGGGATGCAGTGGAAGGGGTGCTAAAGGGGAAATTTATAGCTTACATTAAAAAACTTACATTACAGGGGCTTCCCTGGTGGCGCAGTGGTTAATAATCCACCTGCCAGGGCAGGGGACATGGGTTCAAGCCCTGATCCGGGAAGATCCCACATGCCACGGAGCAACTAAGCCTGTCCGCCACAACTACTGAGCCTGCGCTCTAAAGCCCGCGAGCCAGAACTACTGAGCCCACGTGCCACAACTACTGAAGCCCGTGCTCCTAGAGCCCATGCTCCACAACAAGAGAAGCCACCGCAATGAGAAGCCCCTGCACCGCAACAAAGAGTAGCCCCCGCTCGCCTCAACTAGAGAAAGCCTGTGCAGAGCAACGAAGACCCAAAGCAGCCAAAAATAAATAAATTTATTACAGAAAAAACTTACATTACATTACATTACATAGCTCACGTTAAAAAACAAGACAGGGAGTTTCCTGGTGGTCCAGTGGTTGGGACTCTGAACTTTCACTGTGGAGGGCCAGGGGTTAATTCCTGGTCGGGGAACTAGGATTCCACAAGCCGCATGGTGCAGCCAAAAAACCAAAACCAAAACCAAAACAAAACATAAAACAAGACAGATCTCAAATCAACAACTTATGTTTGCTACTCAAGAAATTAGGAAAAGAACAAAGTAAATCCAAAACTAGCAGACAGAAGAAAATAATAAAGATCAGAGCAGAGATAAACAAAAGAGAGAATAGAAAAATAAAGAAAATTAATGAAATCAAAAGTTGGTTCTTCAAAAAGATCAACAAAATTGACGAACTTCTGCTAGATGGACTAAGAAAAGAAAGACTCAAATTACTAAAATCAGAAATGGAAGTGGGGACATTAATACTGATTCTACAGAAGTAAAAAGGATTGTAAGTGAGTACTATAAACAATCGTACCAACAAACTGCAACAAACCCAGACGAAATGTACAAATTCCTGGAAACACAAAACCTACCAACACTGAACCACAAAAGAAATAAGACAATTTGAATAGACCTATGACTAGTAAGAAGACTGAATGTATAATAAAAAATCTCCTGACAAAGAAGAGCCCTGGAGCTGATGGCGTCACTGATGAATTCTACCAAACAGTTAAAGAATACCAACGCTTCTCAAACTTTCCAAATAAACTGAAGAGGTAGAAACACTTCATAACTCATTCTAGGAGGCTGGCATAACCCTGATACCAAAGCCAGACAAAGATACCACAACAAAAGAAAACTACAGACCAAAATCCCTTATGAATATTGATGCAAAAACCCTCAACAAAATATTAGCAAACAGAATATACACAATGACCAAGTGGAATTTATTCCTGGAATGTAAGGATGGTTGAATGTCAAAATATCAATCAATGAAGTATGTGACATCAGCAAAATGAAGGGGAAAACCCCACACGATTATCTCAATTGATGCAGAAAAAGCATCTGACAAAATTCAACACCCTTTTATAATAAAAGCACTCAACAAAATAGAAATAGAAAGAAATTACCTTTATATAATAAAAGCCAAGTATGAAAGACCCACAGCAAACATAATATTCAATGGTGAAAGACTGAAAGCTTTTACTTTAAGATGAGGAATGAGGGAAGGATGCCTGCTTTCCCCACTTCTATTCGACATAGTACTAGAAATTCTAGCCACAGCAATTAGTCAAGAAAAAAATCGGTATCCAAATTGGAAAGGAAGAAGTAAAATTATCTCTGCAGATTACATGATCTTATATGCAGAAAATCCTAAAGACTCCACAAGAAAGCTGTTAGATCTAATAAACAAATTCAGCAAAGTTGCAAGATACAAAGTCAACACAAAAAAATCAGTTGCATTTCTGTACATGAACAATGAACAATCTGAAAAGGAAATTACAAAAACAAATCCATTTACGATGACATAAAAAAAGAATAAAATTTTTAGGAGTTATCTTAGCCAAGGAGGTGAAGGACTTGTAAAATAAAACTACAAAACATTGTTGAAAGAAGACATAAATAAATGGAAACACATCCCATATTCATGGACTGTAAGACTTACTATTGTTAAGAAATCAGTATTACCCAAAGCAATCTACAGAGTCAATGCAATCCCTATCAAAATTCAAATGACATTTTTTACAGCAACAGGAAAATACATTCTAATATTCATGTGGAATCGCAAGGGACCCAGAATAGCCCAAACAATCTTGAAAAGGAAGAACAAAACTGGAGGAGTCACTCTTCCTCATTTCAAAACTTACTGCAAAGCTACAGTGATCAAAACAGTGTGGCACTGGCGTAAAGACAGACATATAGACCAATGGAGTAGAACAGAGAGCCCAGAAATAAACCCTCACATATATGGTCAAATAACTTACGACAAGGGTGCCAAGACCATTCAATGGGGGAAAAGACAGTCTTTTCAACAAATGGTCCTGGGGAAAGTGAATGTCCACATGCAAAAGAATTACCTAATTCCATACACAAAAATTACTTAAAATGTATCAAGGACCTAAGTATAAGACCTAAAGCAATAAAACCCTTAGAAGAAAACAAAGGGTAAAATCTTCACAACACTGAATTTGGCAATAATTTCTTAGACATGACACCAAAGGTGCAGGCAACAAAAGAAAAAATTGACAAACTGGACTTCATGAAAATTGAAAAAATTTTTATATCAAAAGACATTTTCTATAGAGTAAAATGACAACCCAGAGAATGGGAGAAAATATTTGCAACTCATATATCTGATAAGGGGTTAATACCCAGAATGCACAGAGAACTCCTAAAACTCAACAACAACAAAACAAATAACAACCAAATTCAAAATGGGTAAAGGACTTGAATAGACATTTTTCCAAAGAAGACATACCCATGGCCAACAAGCACATGAAAAGATGGTCAACATCACTAATCATCAGGGAAATGCAAATCAAAGCTACAATGAGACACCACCTCACACCAATCAGGATGGCTCCTGTCAAAAAACCCCAGAAAACAACAAGTGCTGGTGAAGATGTGGAGAAATTGGAACTCTTGTGCACTGTTCGTGGGAATGTAAGATGGTGCAGCTACTGTGGAAAACAGTGTGGAGGTTCCTCAAAAGATTAAAAATAGAACTACCTTAGTTGCTGCTCCTGCCCCATTGTCACATGCCCCTCCCCCTCTCCTGAAGTGACTCAAGGGGACTTAAAGGGCCAGCACACTTTTTTTCATCCCCTCCTTCATCTTTCTCTTTTTCCTCACTTGTGAGTCAGATATTAAAGGTTAGGACGTATACAGGGAAAACCAGGAAGTAACCAGGCACGCCTAGGGAAAGGCTCAGAAAAGACCTGGGAAGACAGTAAGGTTACATCTCAGGCTGATCCTCAGCACAGAGAGAGCTGACAGCAATCAAAAGCAACCAAACAGAAACAATAACAAAACACAGCAAACCCTGGGAAAAGGGAAAATCTGATTTCCAGAGTTACCACATTATTAGATTCAAATGTCCAGTGCTCCACAATCATACAAAGAAACAGAAAGTATGATTCATTCAAAGAAAAATAAATCAACAGAAACTGTCCCTGAAAAGGACTTGATGGCAGGTCTACTTGACTAGGACTTTAACACAACTGTCTTAAAGATGCTCAAAGAGGTAAAGGAAGATGTGAAGGGCGTCAAGAAAATGATGTGTGAACAAAATGGAAATACCAATAAAGAGATAGAAAACCTAAAAAGAAACAACAACAACAAAAATCTGGAGCTGAGAAGTACCACAACTGAAGTGAAAACTCAGTAGCAGGATTCAGAGGTCGATCTGATCAGGGAGAAGACAGAATCCGGGAACCTAAAGACGGGACAGTGGGGTCATCGAGGCTGAGGAACAGGAAGAAGAAAGGCTGAAGAAAAGTGAACAGAGCCTGAGGGGTCTGTGGGACACCATCAAGGGGCCAATATTTGCATTGTGGGGTCCTAGGAGGAGGAGAGAAAAGGGCAGAGAGAATATTTCAAAAACTGACGGCCGAAAGCTTCCCACATTCGATGAAAGGTATGATATAAACATCCAAGAAGTTCAACAAACCCCAAGTAGGATGAACTCAGAGAGACTCGTGTTGAGACACCTTATAATCGGACTGTTAAAGGCCAGAGAAAAAGAGAGAATCTTGACAGCAGCAAGAGAGAAATGACCCGTCACACACAAGGAGCCTCAGTAACATAATGGGCAGGTTTCTCATCAGACTCTTTAGAGGCGAGAGGGCCGTGAGCCCATTTATTCAAAGTGCTCAAGGAAGAAAAATGTCAGTTGAGAATCCTACAACCTTTAAAAGTGAGGAAGAAATCAAGACAGTCCCAGACAGACAAAAGCTGCGGGAGTTCCTCACCACAGACTCGCCTGCAGGAAATGCCCCAGCGAGCCCCGCAGGTGAGAGGAAAGGGCCCCAGACAGTAACTCCAAACTCAGCAGAGGGAAACACATGGCAATTATGGAAGCTGGTGTCACTGTCGCAATGGTTTGTAACTGCACTTTTAGTTCCTACATGGTTTAAAACACTAATACATTTTTTAAAAAAGCAATTATTAGTCTAAAAGCTAGTGTTACTGTAACTTTGGTTTGTAACTCCACATTTTGTTTTCTATATAACTTAAGAAACTAATGCATTTAAAAATTTTAGTTCGTGTTACTGGACACACAAGTTATACAAATGTAATTCTGTGACATTAACGACTGTGCAGAGTGGGAGCAAAGCTGTAAAGGAGCAGAGTTTTCATAAGCTATCGAGGTCAGCTAATACAAACCCAAATCAGACCGTTACAACTCTAGGACGTTAAATGCAATCCTCATGGGAACCACAAAGAAAACACATAAAAGGAGATGAGAAAGGAATTTAAACACTTCACTGCATAAAATCAACTAAACATAAAGAAGACAGTAGCGCAGGAAATGAGGGACAAAAGAGCTATACGGCAATGAAAAGAAATAGCAAAATGACAGAAGCAAAGCCCTCCATAGCAATCAGCCTGAAAAAGGAAGGAAATTCTGACACAGGCTACAACAGGGATGGACCTTGAGGGCACTGTGCTCAGTGAAGTAAGCTGGTCACAAAAGGGAAAATACCTTGTGATTCCACTTATATAAGGTACTTAGAGTCATCAAATTTGTAGAGACAGAAAGCAGAATGGAGGACGCCAGGGGCTGGAGGGAGTGTTTAATGGGGACAGAGCTTCGGTTTTGCAAAACGAAGAGTTCTGGTGAGGGCTGCACAACAGTGTGAAAGTATTTACTACCCCTGAACTGTGCACCTAAAAATGGTTAAGATGGTATATTCTATGCTACGTGTATTTTACCACAACTAAAGCCTGAAAAAAAAAGAGACTTAAGAACCTAATAATCAAATGCAATGTGTGAGCTTGACTGTATCCCAGCTTAAAAACTCACAGTTACAAAAGCTGGTTTGGGGACGTTTCAGTACATTTGAATGTGCACTGGGTGATAGGTGACAGCTAGGAATGTGGTTAATTTTATTCTGGATGCATGCTGACATTTTATAAGGATGGGTGTTGAGCGTTGTGATATTGCTAATTCACTTTGAAATGGGCCAGCAAAAACAGACAGGTAGACAGCTGAAGCAAGTGTGGCAAATGTTGGCAACGACTGGACTCTGGAAGTGGGTATATGGATATACATTGTACCATTCTTTCTACTCTTCATTACTTTGAAATTTTTCTTAATTAAAAGAAAAAATCAACTCTGCACAGCAAAGGAAATCACCAACAAAATGAAAAGGAAACCTATGGAACGGGAGAAAATATTTACAAATCACACACCTGATAAAGGGTTAATATCCAAAATATGTGAAGGACTCACACAACTGAATAGCAAGAAAAAAAACCAAAAAAAAACCAAAAACCAAACAATCTGATTTACAAATGGGCAGAGGAACTGAATAGATATTTTTCCAAAGAAGACATCCAAATGGCCAACAGGTACATGAAAGGTGCTCAGTATCACTAATCATCAGAGAAATGCAAATCAAAACCACAATGGGATATCACCTTATACCGTTGGAATAGCTGTTATCAAAAAGAAAAAAATAACAAGTGTTGGCGAGGACGTGGAGAAAAGGGAACCCTCGTGCACTGTTGGTGGGAATGTAGTTAGTGCAGCTACTACGGAAAACAACAGTGTGGCGGTTCCTCAAAAAATTAAAAAAGTAGAATTACCATATGATCCAGCAATTCCACTTCTGGGTATTTATCCAAAGGCATGAAATTGGTATCACCAGAAGAGTTGTCCCGGGGCTTCCCTGGTGGCGCAGTGGTTGAGAGTCTGCCTGCCAATGCGGGGGACACGGGTTCGAGGCCTGGTCTGGGAAGATCCCACATGCCGCGGAGCAACTGGGCCCGTGAGCCACAATTACTGAGCCTGCGCGTCTGGAGCCTGTGCTCCGCCAACAAGAGAGGCTGCGACGGTGAGAGGCCCGCGCACCGCGATGAAGAGCGGCCCCCGCTCGCCGCAACTAGAGAAAGCCCTCGCACAGAAACGAAGACCCAACACAGCCATAAATAAATAAATACATAAATCAATAAATAAAAGAGCGTGAATTTCTTAAAACAAAAAAAAAAAAAAGAAGAGTTGTCTGCATGCCCATGTTCACTGAAGCACTATTTACAAAAGCCAAGACATGCAAGCAACCTAAGTGGCCACTGATGGATGGATGGATAAAGAAAATGTGGTCCATATAAAATGGAACGTTATTCGGCCATTGAAAAGGAAACCTTGCTGTTTGCGACAACCTGGATGGCACTGAGCTAAGTGAAATAAGTCAGGCAGCAAAGACAGATACTGTACGACCGCACTTACATGTGGAGTCTAAACAACATGGAACTCACAGATACGAAGACAGATGGTGGTTCCCAGAGGCAGGGGTGGGGGTGGGCAAAATGGGTGAAGGGGGTCCAAAGGCACAAACTTCAGCTATAAGGTCTGGGGATGTAAGGTGCAGCATGGCGACCATAGCTCCAAACAAGAAAGGAACCAAAGGGACCCCACAGAGCTTTCAGGAGGAGCAGGGTCTCCTCCGACCCGGGCGTCTGCAATCCGGGCTCCACCCAGCGCAGGACTCGCCGGGACATTTCCAGCATTGCCGCGGGTGCCCACCTCCCCAGACTGGACGCCTCAGGCTCCAGCCGCCCACCCTCCCAACCCGGACGCTTGGCGAGAACTCACGGAGCATTTCTTCGCTGAACATTTCAGTGGAACAGAAAACCTGCCCGTCTGAGCCAGGAACGAGACATTTCCCTCCAGATCTTTGTTTACCTAAAACATAAAACCACCCAACCACCCACGTCTGCAGCTTTCCGCAGTGACATGTGCTGTCCGCAGTCACAGCCACGACCCCCCCCCGCCCGAGGGAGGGGTCCACGGAGCGCGCCCCACTCAGACCCGTTAGCGCGAGCGGTCGCACCTGCCAGCCAGTGACGCAGGGGAGCCGCCTTGTCATCCTGCTAGCATTGAAGAACACTCCAATATGTTTTGGGCATAAAACAGCCAAACGGGGGCCTGCGTGACCCCTTCTGAGGTGTGTCCCTCCTCCATCACAACACTCTGCGGAGCCTGGCGGGCAGCAGAGACCCCGATTCCACCCACCACCCTCTTGCGACAGGGTGAGAAAACCCCCTTTTCCACGGCTTGGTGTTGGGCTCAACACTCACCATGGGCTTGAAGGTGACAAGCACTTCACAGGACATGCCGGCTGACACGGGACCAGGGGGGTCAAAGCTGCAGGCACAAGGATGAAGGCAGGAGGTGAGCGTCCTGCCTTTGTGGAGCCAGCCCAGCTGGAAGCCACTGTCCAAAGAGCCGGCGCCCCGGCGGGGCTTTGGGACCCTCCGTCTCGTCTGTCCTGGGTGCTGAGCCCCTGCTGCCTCGCCGGGACTCAATTCACAGGAGATGCTCAAGGAACATCTGAGTGCCGGTTGTGTGAGTGAAGGGCTGAGGGAAGGAAGGAAGGGGGGAGGGGGAGGGGGGAGGGAGGGAGGAGGAAGGGGGGGAGGGGGAGGGGGAGGGAGGAGGAAGGGAGGGAGGGAGGAAGGAGGCAAGTTCCCAGGGGCCAACTCCAGAGGGACAGACGCTCTGGGGTGAGCAGTGGTCACAGTTCCCCCGAGGACACGTGCCAGGCCTGAACCAAGGATCTAGGGTTTTAGGATCAAGGTCAGGTGTGTGAGACAGGCAGGGAGCTGGGACTGTGGGCCCTGCATTCAGCTGGAGCCCTCTGAGCCCCACTTTCAGTGAAAGACCCAGGAAACAGCCCCACTTTCCCAGGGACACTTGGAGGGACTTGGTCTGGATTTGGGTGAGAAAAAGAAGCCCCCGCAAAATTTCTAACACAAAGTCCATTTTCACAAGGTTGGATTTTACCTATGTACTTTGTATAGAAATACACAAGCTAAAAATTTAATACAAAAATCTGTCCCTGGCTGGCAGCGTCCCCGTGGCACCAGGCAGAAGCAAATCCAAAACTCCTCGGATTGGGAGGGAAGCATTTTGATGTCAGACTAACAGAGTCCCGAGGATGGAGTCTCAGCCGTGGGAAGATCAGAACCCAGACTTCAAAGTCCGCACACAGACCAGCACGAAACACGGCGAGGAGCAGGGCCAGACCCCCAAGGACGTCAGGCAGTAGAAAGACGCAGAGAATTACAGGCGTGAGAAAAGAACAAGAAATACCAGTTGATCTGAAAAAGAACTTAGAATTTTCAGAAATGAGAAATACGGCAACTGAAATTAGACACATAATAAGCAATCTCAACAGCCGATTAGATACGACCAAGGAGAGAAGTAGTCAACAGAGGGACAGACCCCAGGAAACACTGAGAAACCTGCTCAGGGAGATGATGGGGCGGGCGGGATGTGAGACAGGCGTCAGGAGGTGTGGGGGCACAGAATAGACAGGGTTTGAATCGGAGCACAGGGGAGGTCTGTGAGGGTGGGAGGTAGGCGACACCTGAAGGGACAGGGCAGAGAAGTGTCCACAGCTGTTCAAAGAGCTGAACCCTCCAACTGGGAAGCACAGGGAGTTCTAAGCAGCCCTAGGAAAGATCAGTCCACACCAGACACACTGTGGTAGACACGCAGGACCCCAAGGGGAGGGCAAGCTCACGGCAACCTGAGGAAACAGCTCGATAACCCACAAAGACAGGGGATCGGACGGAACAGCCACAGCAGAAAACGGGAGACAGGGGAGTAAGGTCCTCAAAGTGTCAGAGGAAATGCTGCCGATAAAAAATTCTTGCTCCAGGCTTGGGGAGGGGCGCCTCAGGGTGGCCTAGGTGACAGTGACCACCCGACTCTGGGCCTCTGCCGACTCCTCCAGAAACCCGCAGCTCAACAGGAAGAACTAGCAACACAGGAAAGCGCCCCCCCGCTGTCAGCATGCCTGGAAGGTGGAGAACACGCGGGCGATAAACACGTGAGCCTCTGCAGATCCTGCGTCCGGGCCACAGTCGGCATGGAACGGGACAGCGTGTCCTACTCGGGGAGGCTGACCAGAGCTGTGGTCAGTGACGTGGACTCAGGGAGCAGCCCCGGGAAGGCCCCTGGGGGCAGAGGGCAGGGCCTTGGAGGCTGCAGCGCTCACAGCAGGAGCCGTGCAGAACTGGAAACTCAAGAGCCCCCGGGACCTCCAAACTGATGACAGAAGCTGGAGAAACCAGGATGGGGAGGAGAAAAAACTCTTAACGGGAAGGGCAAAATGCTCAAGGAGCAGAAGAGAAGAGGGTCCCACAGAAGACACAGCAATGGTCGTTACGTGAAAAATGAGGGGAAAACAAAATAGGAAAGAAGGAAGGATTACAGGGACCAGAAAGAAAATCAGACACAAAAGAGGGCCCAAGTCAGATATCAGTGGGGTCTCAAAGGAAGAAACATGAAACACTGGAACAGAGTAAAAATTTAAATACATTTGACCCACCTCCTAGAGTAATGAAAATAACAGAAATAAACAAATGGGACCTAATTAAACTTAAAAGCTTTTGCACAGCAAAGGAAACCATAAACAAGACGAAAAGACAACCCTCAGAATGGGAGAAAATATTTGCAAATGAAGCAACGGACAAAGGATTAATCTCCAAAATATACAAACAGCTCGTGGAGCTCAATATCAAAAAATACAAACAACCCAAATTAAAAAATGGGTGGAAGACCTAAATAGACATTTCACCAAAGAAGACATAACAGATGGCCAAGAGGTACATGAAAAGATTCTCAACATCACTAATTCTTAGAGAAATGCAAATCAAAACTACAATGAGGTATCACCTCACACTGGTCAGAATGGGCATCATCAGAAAATCTACAAACAACAAATACTGGAGAGGATGTGGAGAAAAGGGAATCCTCTTGCACTGTTGGTGGGAATGTAAATTGATACAGCCACTATGGAGAACAGTATGGAGGTTTCTTAAAAAACTAAAAATAGAATTACCATATGACCCAGCAATCCCACTACTGGGCATATACCCAGAGAAAACCATAATTCTAAAGGACACATGTACCCCAATGTTCATTGCAGCACTATTTACAATAGCCAGGACGTGGAACCAACCTAAATGCCCATAGACAGATGAATGGATAAAGAAGATGTGGTACATATATACAATGCAATATTACTTAGCCACAAAAAGGAACGAAACTGGGTCACTTGTAGAGATGTGGATGGACCTAGAGTCTGTCATACAGAGTGAAGTCAGAAAGAGAAAAACAAATACCGTATATTAATGCATATATATGGAATCTAGAAAAATGGTACAGGTGAACCTATTTACAGGGCAGGAATAGAGATGCAGATGTAGAGAATGGACATGTGGACACAGTGGGGGGAAGGGGAGGGTGGGACGAATTGGGATATTGGGTTTGACATAAATACACTACCATGTGTAAAATACATGGCTAGTGGGAACCTGCTGTACAGCACAGGGAGCTCAGCTCGGTGCTCTGTGACGACCTAGATGGGTGGGATGGTCGGGGGTGGGAGGGAGGTCCAACAGGGAGGGGATGTACGTAGACATGCAGCTGATTCGCCTCATTGTACAGTGGAAACTAACACAACGTTGTAAAGCAATTTTACTCCAATTAAAAAAAAAAAAGAGGGGCTTCCCTGGTGGCGCAGTGGTTGAGAATCTGCCTGCCAATGCAGGGGACACGGGTTCAAGCCCTGGTCCAGGAAGATCCCACATGCCGTGGAGCAACTAAGCCAGTGCACCACAACTACTGAGCCTGCGCGTCTGGAGCCTGTGCTCCGCAACAAGAAAGGCCGCGATAATGAGAGGCCCACGCACCGCGATGAAGAGTGGTCCCCGCTTGCCGCAACTAGAGAAAGCCCTCGCACAGAAACGAAGACCCAACACAGCCATAAATAAATAAATAAATAAATAAAAATTAAAAAAAAAAAAAGAATTATTGGATACAATTAAAAAAAAAGAAAAAGAAATTTAAATACAGAGTTGAAGTACACAGTCCCGAAATAAAAGATGGCTTTTTTCTTCACCTTGAAAAGGCACAAGGCCCTCCAGGGAAATCTTACCCAGAGTGGTCAACCTCAAAACACAATGAAGGGGAAAACATCAAGCCATTTATCAGGAAAACCTGGTCTGGTCTCAGGAAGGCTGAGGAGCCACTTTACAAAATGCCCACGGGGACCCAAGCTGAAGGTTTTGTGCCCAAAATGTGGGTCAAATAAAAAGGCTCTGATAACAGTTGCAGGGACTGAAGCATCCGCCCCGATGTGCCGCCCGCCTCCCCGCCCCGACCCCCTAGTACTCGATGTGGATGAAGTCCCGGAGGCTCTCCTCCACGCCCACCAGCTTGCAGTAGTTAATCACGTAGGTGGCGTTAATCAGCGTGATCTTTTTCTTGTACACTTTCCCGATATCAAAGTCCTAGGAAAAGCAGATAAAAAGTTACTGCTCCAAGTTTTCTGGCGGATGCTTCTCGGCACCTGACATCCCCGCCTGGGAGACGGGGACACCCTCCATGGTCTCGTAGGACCCCCGCCTCGGGCAGGAAGCGGCCTCCTGGGGACCAGTAGGTGGGGGTTCCCCAGCAAAGGGTCGGGTGGCGCCTGGTTCCTCCAGAGGGACCAGGAAGGTGTGACATCCCAGCCCCCCAGGACAATCGCCCTCCTGGGGCTGGTGTCTGACCCCTCGTGCGAGACCGGGACCTGTCCCCTCAGCCCCAGGCGAGGACCCTGGGCTCACCTTGAAGTGGATGAGCTTGGGCTTGCTGTTGAAGGGACACCCTCTGAACTCGCGCCTGGACGCCACCTGCTTGTGGATCACCCCGCTGCGCAGCCGCTGCACGGTGCGCGCCAGGACGTCCTTGTCCATCTTCGTTCCGCCCACAGGCTTCTGGTCCATGTCCTCCTTGGGCACCTGCGGTTTTGCGGGGACAGTGGCCGGCTCGGGAGCCCCCCCAGGCCTCTCCGAGGTCAGCTGGGGAGTAAAGGAAATGGACAGCCCGGAGCTGGGGGCCACCACGGCCACACGGGGCCGGGGTGGGGTGGGGTGAACGTGCGATGCCCGAGGCGGGGTGGGGACACCAGCAAGGCGGGGGAGGGGGTATGGCAGGGTCAGGGGAGAAACAAGGGGCCGAGCAGGACCATCCAAGATCCGGCGGATTTCCAGGAAATAATGGCAGAGGGGCATTTTCTAGATTTTAAAATCAGGCCAAGAGAAAGTTCTTGAAAAGCTCTACAGGAAGCAACATTTTTTCAGTGGCAAAAATAAAGATGCCTCCCTGACCGGCTTAGTGACTTGAAGAGGGACCCCCTGGGGCCCTGGCTCCCGGTACCCCTGCTGGCCCAGGGGCTGGCATCCTCCTGCCTCGCTCTCCTGGGTGGGAGCCGGCCTGCTGACCGGTGGTCCCCAGGGAGTGGCCGGGGCTGAGCAGAGCAGCGGCAGGCCTCCTCAGAACCAGCGGAACCAAAATGGCTTTGCCCTCAGAGCAATGGGAACCAACTTGTACACAGACCAAGGGCGGGCGATGTCCTCCCAGGTGGCTGCGGGCCTTGGTTGACCAGTGCAGGGACAGAGCCAGAGCCTGTGTCCTGCCGCATGCAGTGGACACTCGCTAACTTCTCGGCTCCCAGAGCTGTGCCTGCCCTTTTAGAACCAGGACGACCAGTGCTCTGGAACTCATGCCTTTTTCTAGCAACACACTTCCCCAGTAGTAAGCTGGAGAATTAGGACTTGGCCCCCACCCCTCGAGCCCCCTGCCTGCATCCCTCTGTGTGTGGCCACCACCGGCCCTGTGGTTGTTTGGGAGGGAGGTGGCTGGGAGGAACCGCAGAGCAGCCCCTGCGAGGGGGGCTGCCACGGTCGCTAGGACAGGGAGGAGACGTGGGAGACGGATGAAAAGATGTGGCCGCGTGTCCGAGGGGCTACCTGGTACGGCTTGTAGTCCTCCTTCCAGAGCCCGGGGATCTCCGGCTGAGCTAGTGTCTCCTCTGCCCGGCCAAGGCTCCCCCTGTCCGCCTGGACGGACTCACTGGACACGGCCTTCACCAGCCGAGAGGCTTGGGGTAACGCAGACCTGCCCTCCTGGAGTTGGGGAGAGGAACGCAACAGCTTATTCTAGAAAACAGAGATTGTACTGACCGGGAGGAAGAAAGTACGAACCCTCGGGACTCCAGGGCCTTGGCAGACAACGCAGCCCCGCCTGCACTCAGAGACCAGAGCACACACGGGTTTGCAACTTCTATTTACAGCATGAGTGTCTCTACACATCGTGAAAGCCTGGTCTCCAATGCCCACAAGAGCCACAAAACACTGACTTATGGCTACGCCGGAACCCCCTTCATGGACCCTCAGCTGCTCTAGGGCCAGACGGGGCCTCCCTCCGGGGACATCAGGCTGGCACAGGGACAAGGACGGAGTGCGATGTTGCTGCAGGCGTGAGAAAGGCCCCACGCGGAGAAGGGCAGGAGCACGGCTGGGGGTGAGGGGACAGAGAGGCGCGGCTTCGGGGGCCACCCACGAAGCAGCCTGGGGGTCGCGGCTGGCGGCGCATTGCTGGAGCCAGTGACCTGGGCCTTCAGGCTGGGGGCGCACAGGGCAGAAGTAGAAGGGCTGCCGGGCTCAGGATGGGGTCCCGACGTCCCTACCCCACACCCTCAGGGACAGGTAAGCAGGTCACCTACGGGACGACCGGCACAGGGCCGGCCCTCTATGTGAGGACTGAGTGCGGGAATGGAGGGAGGTGGCCCGGCCCCGGGGCGAACATGCGTTGGGGGTGGACGGGGGCACACGTCTCCCCTGGGCCGTGATGGGCCTTTGGTCACCAGCCTGGCTCTGGCACCTGGGGACAGGTAAGGTGGCCCAAGACAATCCTGTTCAGGGGACATGTGGCGGTGGGGGGCTGCGTCTCCAGGCGGGCAAGGCGCCAGAGACCAGGGGGGGAGACGCGAGGGACATCGAACACGTGCACCGGGGGCTGGGGCCGCCCGGCGACCGCAGGCTGTGCCTGCGCCCAGGCGAAGGGGCGGAGGGGCAGGAGCGCTGTCCGTGGTCCTGATCTGCGCTGGCCGGTGCGGTCCAGCGTAGCAGGGGCGTCCGCTCACCGGGGGGCAGCAGGGCGGGCCCGCCGTGCTCTTCCCGGCATGGAAGGCGGCCACGTAGCTCCAGGTCCGGGCCCTCAGGATCGGCCGGCCCGCGGGTCTGGGGGGCGAGGGCCGCTGCTTCCTCCTGCCCTCCTCCGCCTCCTCCTTCAAGATCCGACGCACAATCTCGTGCTTCCTGAGCTTCTGCTCCTCCGCGAAGGCGCTGCAGGAAAACGCCGTCTGGGCTGACAGCCAGCTGCGCCCGGACCCCGAGAGGCTCGGCCCGCAGGAGCCGACGGAGGGAGCCCAGGAGGACGGCCGGGCCAGAGAGCCGGGACGCGAACCTCCGGCCCAGCGCCGTCCCCGCCACAAGCCTCGACCCCGTGAGCTGCCGCGTTCCCCACTCCGGGTTCCCAGGCGCCGCTGGGCGCCCTGAGGCTCAGACCAGGGCAGCCTCAGGGCTGGAGGCCGGTCACTCAGTCAGTCATGCCCGCTGCTCCTTGCTGGCGCCTCCCACCTGCCAGGACTAAGGGCTCCGAGGCAGGAGGAGGTGCCCCCGGGACCCCTGCGGGCGGGTGATGACCCAACGCCGGGGCTGGCACTCAGGGCACCACGACTCCCCAGTGACAGGACCGGGCGGCCACACCTGGGCAGGTGCTGACAGTGACCATGATGGGCGGGGCTGCTCATGGGGGAAGGGACAGGCCCTCCAGGATGAAGAGGAAGTGACAGAACCTTGTGTGCAAGGCTGGGCTGAGGCGAGAGAGGCGGCCACCTCACTCTTGCATCTTGAGAAGCCCCCGGGGTGACCCCTGTCTCTCAGGTCGGCTGCAGCCTGGGGAGCTGAGAACGGGGAACTTGCAGGCCGAGGGGATCTTAGGGGATGACGGGGTGCAGCGTGGACTGAGGCAGCACTGAGCCCCGGTTTGGGGGAGCCCAGAAAGTGAGCCCCGGCTGCCAGCAGCCTCTGGGAGGGAGGAGGCGACGGCTGGGGGATGCCCGGGGCAGCAGGGGCAGTGGGGGCTGTGCCTGAGGCCCAGGAGAGGTCCCGCCTGCTGGGGGCTGGAGAGCAGGGTGTGGAGGGCGGGGCTTGCAGGATGGGGTGGGGGGGGGAGGGGGAGGCCCAGGGAGAGAGGCAGCCTCGCCGCAGGTTGTGACAGACACACCCGCCCACCGCTCTGGGATGCCGCCCCGCCAGGCCCTCACCGGTTCTGGGCCTCCAGCTCCTGGCGCCGGCGTTGATGGCAAAAGTGCTTGAAAGCGTCCCCACCTTGGGCCAGAATCACCTCCTTCTCGGCCTGGGCCTTCTGTTCCGCCACCTCTGCCTTGGCCTGGCCCCATGCTTGAAATTTCCGGAGTGTCTCCTTGCGAATAGAGAACACGGAGGTGCCAGCCTCCGCAGGTGTGCGCGTGCACAGTGGAGCTTTCTGTGGGCTGGGCGCCCTCAAATCGTACCAGAGACGCCGGAGGTCAACGTTTGTGGAAATCACCACGGCTCCCACCTGCACCCGCCTCCTGCAGCTGCCCCCTCCCCCAAATCCTCAGGGGCTTCCCGCGGCCAGAGCCCCGCCGTCTCCACTGGACTGGAGGCTCCCTGCGCATCCCTCCCGCTTCCCTGGTCTAACTGCGCCCCAGGCCCCGGGGGGGTATCACTTCCCCGGGGAAGGCCCAGGGCTCCAGCACTCGCCGAGCCGAGCCCGGGTCCCCCTGCAGCGCGGGAGCCTGTCCAAGGGCAGGTGGGCGCGTCCTGAGGGGGTCGGCAGGTGGGGCCAGTCCTACCCGGCTGGCGGAGATGCTGTTCTTCAGGGTCAGCACGGCGTCCCTGCGCCTGCGCATGCGCTCGCGGGCCTCCCGCTCCTCTTCCCGCTGCTGCTGGCGGACCCTGGCGGGAGGACCTGGTCATGCCCCGCGGGCACCGGGTGGGAGGAGCCGCAAGGAAGCAGCCAAGCGCGGTGACGTTAAAGGCAAGCGGGAGAGAGCGGGGCTGCGCGTGAACCGCGAGGAAACGTGAAACCCGGTTCTCTAGACTGGAGTCCTCGTCTGAAAACAACGGCCATCAGCTCAAAACTGAAAACACACACTTATTCCTTCTGGGTGATGAGGTGACGGGCTCCATGATAAAATCGGAGAATTTCAAAGCGAAGGCAACTGATCCACTTTCTCAGGTCTTCCCCGTGTGGGCGGGGGTGGGGGTGAGGGGAGGGGCAGGAGGAGAGCCGCGGAGAGAAGAGAGCAGCTGTACCTCCCCAGGGAGGCCTTCAGGAACTGCACGGCCTTCCGATGGTTCTTCTGGGCGGCTTCCACCAGCTTCTGGTGCCTGAGCCCGCGCTCCTTCTGCAGGCACACGGATCTCCTGCAGGGACACGGGGCAGCGGGAACAGGGACACGTCCTGTGCAGGCTCGGCTGCAGAGGGCCTGGGACCAGGGCCAAGTGCATGAGGAGGGAGGGCCCTGCGCTGTGCCTGGTAGGGGGCGGGGCCGTGGGGACCCTGTGCGTGTCCACAGGCTCGGATCCCACGGAAGCAGCAGGAAGATCTGGCAACGGGTTGGACGAGGTGGGGAGTGGGAGCAGGAGGGCCTGTGAGGACCCCGTACGGGGGGCGAGGGCGGGAGGGCCCCTTGGGGGGGGGGGAGGCCTGCAGCACACCTGGTCCACCTGCCCCGCCCTCAGAAGCAGCTGCCCGTGGCGAACGGGCGGTGTCGGGGCCTCAGGAGGACAGGCCATAAGGAGCGGCCAGAGCTGGGAAGAGGGCGGGGCGTCCAGGAGGGAAGCGGCCATCAGGTCAGGGAGCGAGCGTGGCCCAAGCCACTCTGCCCAGGCTGGGGCTGGGTGGGCAGGGGCGCAGGCGTGGGCCGGGGGGGGGTCGCAGGCGTGGGCCGGGGGGGTCGCAGGCATGGGCCGGGTGGGGGTCGCAGGCGTGGGCCGGGGGGGTGTCGCAGGCGTGGGGGGGCTCAGGCGTGGGCCTGGGGGGGGGCGCAGGCGTGGGCGGGGGGGGCGGCAGGCGTGGGCCGGTGGGGGGTCGCAGGCATGGGCCTGGGGGTGGTCGCAGGCGTGGGCCGGGTGGGGCGCAGGCGTGGGCCCGGGGGCCCCAGGCCTGGACCTACCGCACCCTCAGCAGCCGGTTCCGCTCTGCCTTCCCCGAGGCCCCCCTCTCCGGGAGGCACCTCCTGGCAGCCGGGGCCTCCGCTCGGGCCGACTTGCGGGCGTCCTCCAGCTGCCTCTCCTGGATCTCGTTGTGCCACATGGCGCTCCTTGCAAACGGGAGGCGCTTCTGTTTACGCTGGCACAGGGGCTGGAGAGCCGGGCCACGCCCCCCGCGCAGCGTCCACTCCAGGGATCCGCCACCGAGTCTGACCAACACCCAGGCCCCTTGTCTCCCGCAACACCGCCGTGCTCTGCCCCTGCAGCCCTGCTCTCTGGGCCCAGGGACGCAGTGACCGTGCCACATGGCACCCGCCACGAGCTTCATGCTTTGCTTACGTGCCTCTCATTCCCGTGAAAACAGGCTCCCCGAGGCAGGGACTCCAAGTGTTTTACTCACTGCTGACCCTACATGGTTATGTCGGGGTCTGGCACTCAGCAGGTGCTCAGTGACCGTGAGTGACGCCGTCTAAGCCACCGAGCCCCAAGTTCACACGTGCCCCTGAAGGAAGCCCTTGGGGACAGCAGATGCCTGCTGCGTGGCCCGCCTGCCCTCAGCCCACACTTGGGGGGACTCATCGACGTCCCTGCGGCCTGGGGTGCCCTTGAGCCTGGGCACACAGACTCTGGCAGCAACATAGGAGGGCCCTGAAGGCATGTCCCCCCGAGAATAGGTTCAAGGGGTCACTACGCTGTCCAAGGGGATGCTGACTAGGAAGGGGAACCGGGTGGGCTTCCAACGGGAGCCAGTGAGACCCCCGGGCTGCCCTGCTCAGGGGTGAAGCGGACAGCAGTGGACTCTACGGCCATGAAGGGAGATACCGGCCACGCACGAGGACATGAATGCCTCTCATGGCTGCTGTGTGGCATGGAGGAGACGGGCACGGGGAGTAAACACTGCAGGGTCTGCACACTTAACACTAAGGGGCAGAGGACACCCGCGGTCGCCTGGGGCCAGCACTGCTGATGAACAGGATGCACAAGGGACGTTTGACATGCATTTTCCTGCATGTAAATTAGACCTAAATAAAGCTGATTATAAATGGGCAGCAGCCACTCCCACATGAGGAGGGGCAGGCAGGTGGGCTACGGGGGGTCAGGGCCGGCCGCAGCGGGGCAGGGTCAGCAGACTGGTACTTGGCGGGAGGAGAAGCGAGCGAAAACACTGAAGGTAATGAGAGACAGGTTCCAACTGTCGGAGAAGAAGTGTCCCATCAGACAGGGGAGATGAGGGTGCACCTCTGGTTCTGTTGGAGCTGGAATCACGGGTGCCAACTCCTGGTTCTAACGCAGACACACAGAGACGTGCACATGCTTCCCAGTGGGTCCACCTGGCGCCCAGCCCTAGGTCCCTAAACACCACTCTCCCCTGTGAGAAACCAAGGCTCCGTGGACAACCGGCTAGGTCCGGGACTGGGGCGGACAGGAAACAAGTGGGCTAGGAACACGTCGTTACCCCAGAAAGCACTCGAAGAACCACAGGGAGCCTGCTTGAAAGAGGTGCTACTGGCCCAACTGGGGGTGACTGGAGCATAAAAATAAATAATGATGATGGGGCTTCCCTGGTGGCGCAGTGGTTAAGAATCCGCCTGCCAATGCAGGGGACACGGGTTCGAGCCCTGCTCCGGGAAGATCGCACATGCTGTGGAACAACTAAGCCCGTGTGCCACAACTACTGAGCCTGCGCTCTGGAGCCCGCAAGCCACAACTACTGAGCCCGCGTGCCACACTACTGAGCCCACGCACCTAGAGCCCGTGCTCCGCAACAAGAGAAGCCACTGCAATGAGCAGCCCACGGCACCGCAACGAAGAGTAGCCCCCGCTCGCAGAAACTAGAGAAAGCCCGCGCACAGCAACAGAGACCCAACGCAGCCATAAATAAATAAATAAATAAATAAATGAATGAATGAATGAATGAATGATGGAGCAGGTTATAACCCACTGCATAGAACAGAAGTCGAAGAGTCTACACTGACACATAAAGAAACATGGGGAAGAGAACGCTGTTCTTTACAGCGGAACGCTAACTCGTACATTTAGAAGGAATTATGGAATTAGAAAATCGCCCTTTGGCAACCATCAGCATAACTGATTCAAGCGAGAAGCATCAATAAATGCAAACACCAGAGCGTGAAAGGGATGAGGATGGGGTCTTCCAGTCTCACAGTATGTACCACAAATTCCATGTTAGTTTCCAAAGGAAAAGCATGACTGCATTGAAGAAACCCTGCATGGGACTTCCCTGGTGGTCCAGTGGGTAAGACTCTGTGCTCCCAATGCAGGGGGCCCGGGTTCAATCCCTGGTCAGGGAACTAGATCCCACATGCATGCTGCAACTAAAGATCTCACATGCTGCAACTTAGACCTGGTGCAGCCTAAATAAATAAATAAATAAATAAAATATTTTTTTTAAAAAGTGTAAACTTTAGGGACTTCCCTGGTGGTCCAGTGGTTAAGACTCTGCGCTCCCAATGCAGGGGGCCTGGGTTCGATCCCTGGTCGGGGAACTAGATCCCACATGCCGCAACTAAGACCCAGCGCAGCCAAATAAATAAATAAATATTTTTTAAAAATGTGTAAACTTTAAAACCAAAAAAGAAACCCTGCACACCCCATCTCGATCAAGTGACCAAAGTTCCCCCACTGGAAATGGGACCGGTGGCCATCGTGAGCCTCGTGGGCGGGCAGCACGTGGGGGATTCTAGACCACCGCCCCGAGGAAACATCACACAAAGGCAACTTGGGGGACCTTTCCTGGCCCGGATGCTTCAAAACCGTCAAGGTCACGAGCGTCACGGGAAGACTGAGGGTCTTTCCTACTGGAGGTGGGGCGACCCCATGCAACCCCCCAGGTGTGAAGTGTCACCGGGATGGTGGGGAGAGCAAGGGGACACTGGGGGCTCTTGGTGCTATTTCTGCAACTCTTCTGTGAACTTGAAATTGTTTCAAAATTTAGAAGTTTTAAAAAAACCTAAATGGACCATACAGTGATCCGACACAGGCAGGGCCCCGGGGGCTTCGCGGCGCTGGTGCGGACCAGCCCGGTGCCGGCTGGTGCAGAGAGGAAGCCGCCAAGACAAGCTCCACGTACAGGATTTGACACAGCGCAGCCGTCTCCTTGCCGGGGTGGGGGGAATGCTCGCAGAAAAGGTGTAAAGCTCTTTTAAAAATCGTGCTGGTCGTTCTATGGAGGCTCAAAGAGCAAGAAAAAAGGAAAAAGAAGCTGATTTCACAGTTCCTGAGAACTCAGACAAACATGGAGAACGCGCAAAACACTTAAACAATGGAAAGTCTCAGCTACCTTTCAATTTTTAGGCAGCTTGAAAGCCAAGCACAAAACGTCACTCTTCATCTTCAAACCCGTCCCTGCTCGACGGCCTGGACTTACATGCTCTCCTGCAGCACGGCCGTCATCTTCGCCTGCAGGTCCCTCTCGTTCCCCAGCTCTGAGCACAGGCGCTGGGACGCTGCCTCGAGGCGACCCACGGCTGCCCTGCAGAGGGCAAGTGGGTCAGGGCCTCAGGGGCTGCCGGCCTTCAGGCTCAGCGACGCCTTCGCCTGACTTTTCCTCTAAACTGGTCGACTGGGAGGGCAGGGCTGTGGCCGAAGGAAGGCTTCTCCTGGGCCCACTTCGTTGATCTGACCCCGCTCCCGCCCCCTCCCGCCCCCTCTCCACTGGCTTCTCATTCTTACAAGGATGGGGAGCCGGCCCCCTGGTTGCCATCCCCTCAGGAAGGACCCAGCACACTCACCTAACGACTAGAAGCATCTCGGGGGCCAAAAAGCCACTGAGAGACCCTCCTGGCCGAGCCCACTCTGAGATCTCCTACTTCCTCTCCCCCTGCCCTCCTGGTCACCCAAGCCAGTTACACTCTGAGGTGTAGCCACTTCGTGGGGGCGCTCAGATGAACAGAGAGGTGCACCGCCCCCCAAGACACCCCTCTAAGGGCAGGAGCGGGCGGGGCATCTCTCGGAGGACGGCCTCGGGGGACACTGACCAGAGGGCTCTGCTCTGCAGGCACGTGGCCCGGCGTCCTCGCCTGCTGCCCCGGGGCCCTGCGCTCACCGCCCCACCCCAGCCATTGTGCCACTGTTCCTACCACTCACGTCCCAGCCTGCAGGTCCCCTCCTCAGGGAGGCCTCCCCTGGCCACCTGCCTCGAAGTGACCGCCCCTCCTGACTCGTGGCCACCTGACTCCTGATGTCCACTTGGGTTGCCCGATTCCCACACGGCCGGGAAGTGGGTCCGCCCCCCGCGCCCGCCGGCCCCAGGGCCCCACCTCCGACCTACGTGTTGCCCGCGGCTCTCTCCGCGGCCAGGTCGGCCGCCACGCTCTCCTGCTGCTTGGCGAGGAGCCCCATCCTCCGGCGGCAAGCACGCAGCTCCGCCCTGAAAGTTGGAGCCGGCATCGGTAAAGGGCTCCCTGCACCCCAGGCCCTCCGATCGGGGCGGGGCCGGCAGCTGGCACAGGCTCTCCTGTGGGCATCTCAAGCGTTTCTGAGTAAAGTTTCGTGATGTCATCAATTTGCTTTCAAGTTTCAACTTTTCTGTGTTTGAAATTTTTCTTCGCAGACATTAGAGAACACACTGCAGTGTCGCCGCCAATCGGACAGGAGTGGAGGGCGGCGAACCCCGCACAGACGGGCCCCGGCCAGAGCCCGGCCCGCCCCGCTCACCTCGTTTTCTGAATGAAAAGGTCTTTCTCTTCATGCAGCTGCTCTAGGTGGCTCAAGTCCCTCCGCAGGAGTGAGGCCTGCGTTCTGTCCTGGACGGCTGGTCTCTGCTTCCTCTTGTCTGCGTTCTGCTCTTTCCCTGGACTTAACGCGGAAAGGACCCCCGCTGCCACCGCGTGGGGAGCGCGTCCTGCCCCTCCCCCTCTCCCGGGTTAATTACCAGGAGCTTCCTGGGTCCGCCTTGTTCTCAGCCTCCCCAGGGACAGAGCCCAGCACAAACTCCGGATCCTCCAGTTCATCTGCTTCTAGAAATAGAGTGAGAGTTAAAACAACAGAAAGCAGATGGAGACCTTCACGCCTGAAGTTCCAGGGTAAATCCTGACACACACGCAAACTGGGCAATGATGTGATGGCGGCTCAGAGCAGTGGTTCTCAGAGTGTGGCCCAGGGAACCCTTCCAAGGGGTCTGCAAAGTCAAAACTATTTTCATAATAATAGCAAAACACTATTGTCTTTCCCACCCTTGTTTCATGAGCGTAGAGTGGAGTTTTCTAAAGGCCACATGACAAGATATCACGGCAGACTCGTCAGAGGCAGACGTGAAATCCAGCTGCCTGCTCTTAAACCAGGCCCTTCATGCTACATACAACAGGTTCGTTATCGCCATTTTAAGCAATAACAAAAAACTGGGGAACTACAGTCAGCCACTGAACTTCAAAGTCTCAGCCACGTGGCTCTTTCTTCTGATTAAACACGGAATAATATAAGCTACCTTTTTGAGAAAAAATCTGAGTTTAAAAGATGTAGTCTCTCTGAAAAAAGGAAATTAAAGGGCAACTATTAAGCACATCGTTTGTCTTCTGTGGGTTGAAACGTGTCTTATCTGTGAAAAGACCTTTTTTTTTTAAAAATTTTTATTTATTATGTTTTTTTTTTTTTTTTTTGGCTGTGTTGGGTCTTCGTTTCTGTGTGAGGGCTTTCTCCAGTTGCGGCGAGTGGGGGCCACTCTTCATCGCGGTGCGTGGGCCTCTCACCATCGCGGCCTCTCTTGTTGCGGAGCACAGGCTCCAGACGCGCAGGCTCAGTAGTTGTGGCTCACGGGCCCAGTTGCTCTGCGGCCTGTGGGATCCTCCCAGACCAGGGCTCGAACCCGTGTCCCCCGCATTGGCAGGCAGATTCTCAACCACTGCGCCACCAGGGAAGCCCTGAAAAGACCTTTCTTAATTACCATCCTCCACAAGGGGGGCGTCGTCCAAAAGCTTCTTAGGGAACAGGCTGGCATCTTCTTCCATCTTGGGAGGCAGAAATTAGCTACAAAAATTTTTACAAAACATAGATGACACATTAAAAAAAACCTAAAAAACCGGATTTCATAAGAGTTAACAATTTCTCTTGTAAAAAGACATTAAGAAAATGAAGAGAGGCCACAGAATCTGAAAAAATATTTGCAGTACATATATGTAACAAAGGTCTTGTACTCAGATTATATATAAAGAACTCCTAAATAACAGCAATAGAAAGTCCAAACCCCAATTGAAAAGGGACAAAAATTTTAGAACAGACACGACAAAAGAAGATGCACGAATGACCATAGGCTCATGGAACTTTGTAAACATCATTAGTCACCAGGGAATCAAATCAAAACCATAACCAGACACTACTACACACCTGTTAGAACACCCCGAATCAAAAATACCAAATACTAAACTATAACACTAGATGCTATCAACATATACTAACCACAGGACCCAGAAATCCTACCGTGAGGTATCTACCCAAGAGAAACAGAAGTATGTCCACAAAAAAACTTGTACAGGAATGCTCACAGCAACCTTATTCACAACAGCCCCAAACTGGAAACAATCCAAATGTCCATCATGATGAGAACTGATTCTGAGAAACAGATTCTGGCACATTCATACAAAGGAATAATAGTGATAAAGAGAACGAAGTCTGATGCACAGAGCACCACAGATGAACCTCAGAAACACCGTGTTAAGTGCAGGAAGCCAGACACAGAAGAGCACGTGTGAAGCCCCAGAACAGGCAGGACTAAAGGGCGACGACAGGAATGAGACGCAGATTCTGGGCTAGAGGCAGGGGATGGGGACGGCGGGGCCACGAGGAACTGGGGGGAGGACGGAAACGGTCTGCATCTGGTTTTGGGTGGTGGCTACACAGGTGTACACAAGTGTCAAACTCACACTAGTGGACATTTAATCTGTGTGCATGTTACAGCGTGTACATGTTATCTCAATAAAACGTGGGCACAGAGTCCAGAGACAACTCCTAAGGGGTTTCAGAATATTCATTACAGTTTGATAATCATTTCGGGAACATTGGGAGCTGCCTGTGTAGAACTTGGTACAGATGTTGATATTAGATGTTGATATTAAATGTTGATATTATGGACGAGGTGCTGAAATTGTAGACCAGTTTGTTTTCATTGCTGAATTTAGCAACTGCTCCAGAATAAGTCACTGAAAAATATTTTCAAAGCCTAATAATGTTTCCTTGATAAATCATTAATAAATCAATGCCAGTCATTTATTTTTTAAATGCTACAAAAAACCCCTTTGTGCATTAAAGCCCCAAGAGGCAGAATTTTGAGGCATCTTGTAAAATACCAACAATATTCCTCCCAATTGAAGACACCTACTAGTCTACCAGCCTGCGGATGGTGGATGCGGGGCTTTCAGAAGATGCTTACAAAGTGGTCCAGCCTGTCCTGCCCTGGGCTCGTGAGTCCCATGCGCTCATCACATCGCGTATAAAACACAGTGTAACCGATGCCCCCCGTGGGTGACACTCTGCTAAGAGGAGGGACGTCTCACACAGCTCCACCTGCAGCGACAACATCAAACCACACACGCTCTGAATGTCCAGCTGAAAATGGTGGTTCCAGACAGGGGGTCTCTGATCCCCTTCAAATCCTCACTAGAACAACCGTGGCAGGATTCAGTGTTTTCAGGACATGAGTCTACAAGGATGAGGCAGACGCGAGAAGAACAGTGGGAACACAACAGGAGCCAGCGTGCAGAAGGACGTGCAGTTAGGGGCCCCAAGGCCCCGCGGGCATCGCACAACCTGGGGGTCAGGAGCCGGGCGCCTCTGACATGAGGGTGAAGTGGGATCAAACACAGAGATTTGCTAAAATGTGCTTAAGAAGCACGTGGACCTTCTGTTTGAGAATTGGCTGGCCAGGGCTTCCCTGGTGGCACAGTGGTTGAGAATCTGCCTGCTAATGCAGCGGACACGGGTTTGAGCCCTGGTCTGGGAAGATCCCACATGCCATGGAGCAACTAGGCCCGTGAGCCACAACTACTGAGTCTGTGCGTCTGGAGCCTGTGCTCCGCAACAAGAGAGGCCGCGATAGTGAGAGGCCCGCGCACCGCAATGAAGAGTGGCCCCCGCTTGCCACAACTAGAGAAAGCCCTAGCACAGAAACGAAGACCCAACATAGCAATCAATCAATCAATCAATCAAAATAAATAAATCTTTAAAAAAAAAAAGAATTGGCCGGCCAGCGTGCAAATAACGAAAAATGCTGGAAAAATTGTATTTTAATTGTCTTAAGGGTCTTGAAGAATTGACATTATGAAATTATCAGGTCAAACTCTAAGTGAAGACAAGAATACAAATAGATGAAGTGACCAAGCTAAAGAAAAGTATCTTATCAAATTAGATTAAAAAAACCACCACCAACAAAAACAACAAAAATCTAACTTTTTACTATTTATTTTTTATTTTTTAAAAATTTATTTATTTTTGGCTGCACTGGGTCTTCGTTGCTGCGCGCGGGCTTTCTCTAGTCACGGAGAGCAGGGGCTACTCTTCATTGAGGTGTGCAGGCTTCTCACTGCTGTGGCTTCTCTTGTTGTGGAGCACCGGCTCTAGGAGCGTGGGCTTCAGTAGCTGTGGCTCGTGGGCTCTAGAGCACAGGCTCAGTAATTGTGGCCCATGGGCTTAGTTGCTCCGCGGCATGTGGGATCTTCCCGGACCAGGGCTCGAACCTGTGTCCCCTGCATTGGCAGGCGGATTCTTAACCACTGCGCCACCAGGGAAGCCCACTTTTTACTATTTAAAAGAGAATTCTAAAGCAATAACGTACAGAAGCACTGCATTTTCAAAGTCAGACAAAGACGCCCTGTATAGAAACTGTAACAGGAAGCTGGTGACGTTGTCTAGAAACAGACAAAAATACTTTAGGCAAAAAGCAGTAACAGCAGTAAGAGGGTCAGGTCATCACCAGATGCTCAGCTCACCAGGAGGATACAACAGTGGTAAATCCACTTGTATTCAAATGCATAGCCACTAAATAAACAAAGCAAAGATTGGCAGAACAAGGAGAAAGAGTCAAAAGTACAAACTCTAGTGGGAGATTTTAACACACCACACTTCTCTCAGGAACTGACAACAAAACCAGATAAAATAAGTCATTAATGACACACATTTAAACAACATCATTAACAAACTGAACCCCACAGACATACATAGAACAAAAACAACTATGGAAATTTAAGTGCTCCCTTAAACCATTACACAGAATATTTACAAAAACTATCTACTGGCCCCAAAGCAGGACTCAACAAATTTCAAATAACTAAAATCATACAAAGCTTATTCTCTGACCAAATTAATCAGTCCAAATCAATAACAAATAGAGAAAAGCAGCCAAAATGGGGGAGTAGGAAGACCCCTGAGCTCACCTTCTCCCATGGGCACAAAGAGAATCACCCTATTCACAGAGCAACTAGTGATGAGAAAGACCAGAAGCTTAGAAGAAAAGACTGTCTACAACTGAAGATGTACAGGAGGACTCACAACGGGCTGGGCAGGAGGGGCAGAGCCGCGGTGTAGTCAAGACCCAAACCCCCAGGTGGGTAAGCTGCACACGGGACGATAATCACAACCGCAGAGGTTCGCCCCAAGGAGTCAGGGCTCTGAGCCCCATGTCAGGCTCCCCAGCCTGGGGGCCCTGCACCAGGAAGTTGAGCCTGAAGAACATCTGGCACTGAAGGCGAGCGGGGCTTCCTTCCAGGGGAGCCAGAGGGCTGTGCGAAATAGAGACGCCGCTCTTAAAGGACACAAAATCTCACATGCTCAGGGCCCAGGACAAAAGCAGGAAATTGAGAGGAGCCTGGGTCAGACCCACCTGCTGATCTCGGGGAGCCTCCAGGAGAGGCTGCGGGCACGGGCAGCTCGTCCTGGGGACACAGACACTGGTGGCAGCTATTTTGGGGGCAGCTCGCTCTAACACAAGGCCACTGGTGCTGCAAGCGCCATTTCAGAATCCTCTCTCTGGCTTATTAGTGCCGGGACCTGCCCTGCATACCAGCCTGTAGGCACCAGTATGGGGATGCCTCAGGCCAAGCAGCTAGCTGGGCAGGGGCGTAGCCCCACCTGCCAGTAGGCTGGCTGCCTTAAGACTCCCTGAGCCCACAGCCGCCCCAGGACCTTGCGCTGTCCACCTGAGGGCCCAGGACCCAGTCCCGCTCACCACTGCCCAGCACCAGCCCCAGGACCAGCGTCACCCACTAGCGGGCAGCACCAGCCACAGGACCCCCTGGACCCTGGCCCTACCCACCAGTGGGCTGGCTTCAGGACTCTCAGGCCATTTACATCAATGGACAGGTTATCTAGACAGAAAATCAATAAGGAACACTGGCCTTAAATGACACATTAGACCAAGTGAACTTAATTGATCTATCTAGAACATTCCATCCCAAAACAGCAAATACACATTCTTTTCAAGTATACATGAAACATTCTCCAGGACCGATCACATGCTAGGCCACAAAACAAGTCTCAATAAATTTAAGAAAATTGAAATCATATTAGGCATCTTTTATGATCACAATGCTATGAGACTAAAAATCAACTACAAGAAAAAAACTGCAAGAAACACAAACGTGTGGAGGCTAAACAATATGCTTGCTACCAAGCAACCAATGGATCACTGAAGAAATCAAAGAAGAAATTAAAAGAATACCTGACACAAATGAAAATGAAAAGCAAATAATCCAAAATCTGTGGGATGCAGCAAAAGCAGTTCTAAAAAGGAAGTTTATAGCAATACAAGCTCACCTCAGGAAACAAGAAAAATCTCAGATAAACAACCTAACCATACACCTAAAGCCTAACCCTAAGTAGAGAAAGCAGAACAAACAAAACTCAAAGTTAGTAGAAGGAAAGAAATCATAAAGATCAGAGCAGAAATAAATTAAATAGAGACTTTAAAAAACAATCAGAAAGATCAATGAAACTAAGAGCTGGTTCTTTGAAAAGATAAACAAAATTGATAAACCTTTAGCCCAACTCATGAAGAGAAAAAGAGAGAGGGCCCAAATCTAGAAAATCAGAAGTGAAAAAGAAGTCACAACCAGAAATATAGATCAATAGAACAGGACAGAAAGCCCAGAAATAAGTCCACACGCTTAGAGTCAATTACTCTACAACAAAGGAGGCAAAAATATACCATGCAGAAAAGACAGTCTCTTTAATAAGTGGTGCTGGGAAAACTGAACAGCTACATGTAAAATAATGAAATTAGAACATTCTCTAATACCATACACAAAAATACACTCAAAATGGATTAAAGACCTAAATGTAAGACCAGATACTATAAAACTCTTAGAGGAAAACATAGGCAGGACACCCTTTGACATAAATTGTAGCAATATCTTTTTGCTTCCACCTCCTAGAGTAATGAAAATAAAAATGAAATAAACAAATGGGACCTAGTTAAACTTCGAAGCTTTTGCACAACAAAGGAAATCACAAACAAAATGAAAAGACAAGCCAGAGAATGGAAGAAAATATTTGCAAATGAAGTGACCGACAAGGGATTAATCTCTAAAATATACAAACAGCTCATGCAGCTCAATATCAAAAAAACAAACAACCTAATCAAAAAATGGACAGAAGATCTAAATAGACATCTCTCCAAAGAAGACATATAGATGGCCAAAAAGCACATGAAAAGACACTTGACATCGCTAAGTATTAGAGAAATGCAAATCAAAACTACAATGAGGTTATCACCTCACACCAGTTAGAATGGCCATCATCAGAAAGTCTACAAACAATAAATGCTGGAGAGGGTGTGGAGAAAAGTGAACCCTCCTGCACTGTAGGTGGCAATGTAAATTGGTACAACCACTATGGAGAACAGTATGGAGGTTCCATAAAAAACTAAAAATAGAACTACCATACGGCCCAGCAATCCCACTCCTGGGCATATATCTGGAGAAAACCATAATATGAAAAGATACATGCACCCCCCAATGTTCATTGCAGCACTGTTTAAAATAGCCAAGATGTGGAAGCAACCTAAATGTCCATCAACATATGAAGGGGAAAAGAAGATGTGGTACATATATACAATGGAATATTACTCAGCCATAAAAAGGAATGAAATAATGCCATTTGCAGCAACATGGAAGGACATAGAGATTATCATACTAAGTGAAGTAAGTCAGACAAAGACAAATGTCATATGATATCACTTACATGTGGAATCTAAAAAAAAAATGGTACAAATGAACTTATTTACAAAATAGAAGCAGACTCACAGACTTCAAAAACAAACTCAAGGTTACCAAAGGGGAAAGGTGGGGGGAGGGATAAATGAGGAGTTTGGGATTAACATATACACACTACTATATATACAATAGACAATCAACAATGACCTACTGTATAGTACAGGGAACTCTACTCAATATTCTGTAGTAATCTATATGGGAAAAGAGTCTGAAAAAGAATGGATATATGTATATGTATATTTGAATCACTTTGTTGTACAGCTGAAACTAACACAATATTGTAAATCAACTATACTCCAATATAAAATAAAAATTAAATTAAAAAAAAGAAGTTACAACTGACACCACAGATATACAAAGGATCGTAAGAGATTACCACAAAAAATTATTTTTAAAAAAACTCCCAACAAACAGAAGTCCAGGACCAGATGGCTTCACAGGTGAATTCTACCAAACATTTAGAGAAAAGTGAACACCTAGCCTTCTCAAACTATTCCAGAAATTTGCAGAGAAAGGAATGCTTCTGAACTCATTCTACAAGGCCAGCATCACCCTGATACTAAAACCAGACAACAATATCACAAAAAAAGAAAATTATAGGCCAATATCACTGATGAACATACACGCAAAAATCCTCAATAAAATATTATTAAACTGAATCCAACAATACATTAAGAGGATCATACACCATGATAAAGTGGGATTTATACCAGGGATGCAAGGATGTTTCAATATCCACAAATCAATCAATGTGATACATGACATTAACAAATTGAGGAATAAAAATCATATGATTGGGACTTCCCTGGTGGTGCAGTGGTTAAGAATTCACCTGCCAATGCAGGGGACACGGGTTCAAACCCTGGTCCGGGAAGATCCCACATGCCTCGGAGCAACTAAGCCCATGCACCACAACTACTGAGCCTGCACTCCAGAGCCTGCATGCCATAACTACTGAAGCCCACATGCCTAGAGCCTGTGCTCCGCAACAAGAGAAGCCACCGCAATGAGAAGCCCATGCACCAAAACGAAGAGTAGCCCCGCTCGCTGTAACTAGAGAAAGCCTGCATGCAGCAACAAAGACCTAATGCAGCCAGAAAAAAATAAATAAATTAAATTAAATTAAAAAATCATATGATCATCTCAATAGATGCAGGAAAAAGCTTTTGACAAAATTCTACTTCCATTTATGACAAAAACACTCAACAAAGTGGGTATAGAGGAAACATACCTCAACATAATAAAGGCCATTTATGACAAACCCACAGCTAACATCATTCTCAATGGTGAAAAGCTGAAAGCATTTCCTCTAAGATCAGGAACAAGACAAGGATGTCCACTCTCGCCATTTTTATTCAACATAGTTTTGGAAATCCTAGCCACAGCACTCAGACAAGAAAAAGAAAAAAAAAGGATCCGAATTGGAAAGGAAGAAGTAAAACTGTCACTGTTCACAGATGACATGATATTATACATAGAAAATCCTAAAGATGCCACCAAAAAACTACTAGAACTCATCAGTGAATTCAGTAAAATTGCACGATACAAAGTTAATACACAGAAATCTGTTGCATTTATATACACTAACAACAAACTATCAGGAGGAGAAATTAAGAAAACAATCCCATTTACAATCCCATCAAAAAAGACTAAAACACCCAGGACTAAAACTAACTAAGGAAGTAAAAGACATGTACTCAGAAAACTATAAGACACTGAAGAAAGAAATTAAAGACGACACAAACAGGTGGAAAGATATACTGTGCTCATGGATTGGAAGAATTAATATTGTTAAAATGACTATACTACCCAAGGCAATCTACAGATTCAATGTAATCCCTATCAAAATACCAATGGCACTTTTCAATTTAAATAATTTTAAAATATGTATAGAAACAGAAAAGACCCCAAATAGCCGAAGCAATCTCCGAAGCTGGAGGAAACACACTTCCTGATTTTAAACTATACTCCAAACCTCCAGTAATGAAAACAGTATGGTACTGGCACAAAAATGGACACATAGGTCAATAGAACAGAATAGAAAGCCCAGAAATAAACCCACACTTATATGGGAAATTAATCTACAACAAATGAGGCAAGAATATACAATGCGGAAAAGACAGCCTCTTCAATACATGGTTTTTGGAAAACTGAACAGCTACATGCAAAAGAATGGAACTGGACTACTCTCTCATACCATATATAAGAATAAATTCAAAGTGGATTAAACGTGACTTCCGTGGTGGCGCAGTGATTAAGAATCCGCTTGCCAATGCAGGGGACGTGGGTTTGAGCCTTGGTCCAGGAAGATCCCACATGCCGCAAAGCAACTAAGCCTGTGCATCACAACTACTGAGCCTGCGCTCTAGAGCCCGCGAGCCACAACTACTGAGCCCACACGTCACAGCTACTGAGCCCGCATGCCACAACTACTGAAGCCCACATGTCTAGAGCCTGTGCTCCACAACAAAGAGTAGCCCCCGCTTGCCACAACTAGAGAAAGTCCGCACGCAGCAATGAAGACCCAACACGGCCCAAAAATAAATTAATTAATTTTAAAAAAATGGATTGAAGGCTTAAATGTAAGACCACAAACTGTAAAAATTCTAGAAGAAAATATAGGCAGTAAGATCTTTGACACTGAACTTAGTAATAATTTTTGGATTTGTCTCTTCATGCAAGGGAAACAAAAGCAAAAATACACAGATGGGACTATATCAAACCAAAAAGCTTTTGTGCAGCGAAGAAAACTATTATCAAAACAAAAAGGCCAGGGACTTCCCTGGTGGTACAGTGGTTAAGAATCCGCCTGCCAATGCAGGGGACACGGGTCCGAGCCCTGGTCCAGGAAGATCCCACATGCCACGGAGCAACTAAACCCGTGCACCACAACTACTGAGCCTGTACTCTAGAGCCCACGAGCCACAAGTACTGAGCCCGTGTGCCACAACTACCGAAGCCCACGCGCCTAGAGCCCATGCTCCACAACAATGAGAAGCCCGCGCACCACAACAAAGAGTAGCCTCTGCTCGCCGCAACTAGAGAAAGCCTGCACGCAGCAACGAAGACCCAATGCAGCCCAAAATAAATAAATAAATAAATTTTAAAAAAGGCCATCTACTGAATGGCAGATGATGTTTGCAAATGTATCCAATAAGTGGTTAATATCCAAAATATATACGAACTCATACAACTCAACATCGACACACTGAAAAACCTGATTAAAAACTGGGCAGAGGATCTGAATAGGTATTTTTCCAAAGAAGATATACAAACGCTGGCCGAATATGGAGGAAAGGGGACCTTCCTGCACTGCTGGCGGGAATGTAAATTGGTGCAGCCACTGTGGAAAACAGTATGGAAATTACTCAAAAAATTAAAAATAGAACTACCATATGATCCATCAATTTTACTCCTGGGTATTTATCAAGGAAAAAAACCCCAAAACACTAATTAGAAAAGATATATGCACCCTTATATTCATTACAGTACTATTTACAATAGCCAAGATATGTAAGCAACATAAGTGCCCATCAACAGGTGAATGGATAAAGAAGATGTGGTATATATACACAATGGAGTACTACTCAGCCATAAAAAGAATGAAATCTTGTCATCTGCAAAAATACGGATGGACCTTGAGGGTATTATGCTAAGTGAAATAAGTGAGATAGAGAAAGACAAATAATGTATGATTTCACTTATATTTAGAAACTAAAAAAACAAAACAAATGAACAAACATCATAAAACAGAAACAGAGTCACAGATACAGAGAACAAACAGGTGGCTGCCAGAGGGGGTGGGGATGAGAAGGGGAGAGAAGTAGGTAAGAGAGATTGGAAGGTACAAAATTCCTGCTGAAAAATAAGTCACAGGGATGAAATGTACAGTGTGGGGAATATAACAATAACTATATAGTATCTTTGTATGGTGACCTATCGTAACGAGACATACCCTGTGATCACTTCGAGATGTATAGAAATATCGAATTATTATGTTGTGTAACAGGAACTAACATAGTGTTGTAGGCTAATTATATTTCAAAAACAAACAAAATCATAGAAAAAGAGGTCAGATTTGTAGTTACCAGAGGCGGGGGATTGGGGAAGGGGGAATTGGATGAGGGCATAAAAATGTACAAACTTCCAGTTATAAGATAAATAAGTACTAATGATGTAATGTACAACATGATAAATGTAATTAACACTCTGTATGTTATATATGAAAGTTGTTAAGAGAGTAAATCCTAAGAGTTCTCATCACGAGGAAGAATTTTTTTCTATTTCTTTAATTTTGTACCTGTGAGATGATGGATGTTCACTAAACTTATTGTGGCGATCAGTTCATGATGTTTGTATGTCAAATCATTATGCTGTGCACCTTAAACTTATACAGTGCTGTATGTCAATTATATTCCAATAAAACTGGAAGAAAAAAATCAAATCAAAAACTATAAATTCACCTTATTTTTTGAAAATAAGAAACATACTTCTAAATAACCCATGAGCCAAAGAAAAAATCATAATGACAATTATAAAATGTTTTTAACTAAATTATAATGAAAATACCATATATCAAACTGAGTGTAGCCAAGGTAGAACAGAGTGAATTTGTAATCCTAAATGCTCATATCAGGAACGAGACAGGCTAAATATTAATGTGCTAAACATCCAACTCAAGGGGTTATAAAAAGAGCTGCGATATAAACCCAAAGTAGAAGGAAGAAAACAAAAAAGATTAGAAATTAAAGCTGCAAGACAAACATGTGATAGAGATGTTCCTCAAAGCCAAAAGTTTGTACTTTTAGAAGATTTATAAAACTGACAAATCTCTAATAAAACTGATAAATAAAAAGAGAAAGAACAAATCATCCATATAAGAAGAAAAGGGTCTCTAACTATAGATACTACAGACATGAAAAAATATAAAAATGTCATGAAACACTTTACACCAGTAAATTTGCAAATTTAGACAATGGACAAATTATTAGAAAAATATTACTAACCAAAATTGTTTTGAGAACAAAAAATAGAAAACTTGAAAATTCCCACAGGCGTAAAAGAAATTCAATCAAGAGTCAAATATGGGGACTCTGGGAGGGCTCACACCAAGGAGTACTTCCCAGAAATGCTGCTGCCAGTGTCCTTGTCCTCACGGTGAGGCACAGTCACCCCCCGCCTCTGCAGGAGACCCTCCAACACTAGCAGCTTCCATGGACCCCTGATTGCTGCTTGAGGAGAATTGCCCTGTGGATTTGACTGACCAAAAATTGTGATACAAGCAGTTTCAGGTGACTGGCCCAGCAGGAGTGAGAAGAATTTATCTTCAGTATAAACTTCATTATTCCACAGTGTCTCTTCATTTGCCTGGGAGGTGAGAATATTGAGACTCAAGGAGATTAAGCAATGGAGTACTTTCACTGCTCAAATGTAATGATGCCATGATTCCGATGGAGTGTTGATCACCCTTCATACACTGCTTTCTTCACCCAAGTGCTAATTCCATCTTATCAGACGCTGTGTCCTTTCCTGGCTGAGGAAACCAGGATCTACAGTGAGGGCAGACAGCAGAAGCAAGAAGAACTACAATCCTGCAGACAGCAGAAGCAAGAAGAACTACAATCCTGCAGCCTGTGGAACAAAAACCACATTCACAGAAAGATAGACAAGATGAAAAGGCAGAGGGCTATGTACCAGATGAAGGAACAAGATAAAACCCCAGAAAAACAACTCAATGAAATGGAGATAGGCAACATTCCAGAAAAAGAATTCAGAATAATGATAGTGAAGATCATCCAGAACCTCGGAAAAAGAATGGAGGCAAAGATCAAGAAGATGCAAGAAATGTTTAACAAAGATCTAGAAGAATTAAAGAACAAACAAACAGAGATGAACGATACAATAACTGAAATGAAAAATACACTAGAAGGAATCAATAGCAGAATTACTGAGGCAGAAGAAAGGATAAGTGACCTGGAAGACAGAATGGTGGAATTCACTGCTGCGGAACAGAATAAAGAAAAAAGAATGAAAAGAAATGAAGACAGCCTAAGAGACCTCTGGGACAATATTAAACACAACAACATTCGCATTATAGGGGTCCCAGAAGGAGAAGAGAGAGAGAAAGGACCCGAGAAAATATTTGAAGAGATTATAGTCGAAAACTTCCCTAACATAGGAAAGGAAATAGCCACCCAAGTCCAGGAAGCGCAGAAAGTCCCATACAGGATAAACCCAAGGGGAAACACGCTGAGACACATAGTAATCAAATTGGCAAAAATTAAAGACAAAGAAAAATTATTGAAAGCAGCAAGGGAAGAATGACAAATAACATACAAGGGAACTCCCATAAGGTTAACAGTTGATTTCTCAGCAGAAACTCTACAGACCAGAAGGGAGTGGCATGATATACTTAAAGTGATGAAAGGGAAGAACCTACAACCAAGATTACTCTACCCAGCAAGGATCTCATTCAGATTCGATGGAGAAATCAAAAGCTTTACAGACAAGCAAAAGCTAAGAGAATTCAGCACCACCAAACCAGCTCTACAACAAATGCTAAAGGAAATTCTCTAAGTGGGAAACACAAGAGAAGAAAAGGACCTACAAAAACAAACCCCCCAAAATTAAGAAAATGGTAATAGGAACATACATATCGATAATTACCTTAAACGTGAATGGATTAAATGCTCCAACCAAAAGACACAGGCTTGCTGAATGGATACAAAAACAAGACCCATATATATGCTGTCTACAAGAGACCCACTTCAGACCTAGGGACACATACAGACTGAAAGTGAGGGGATGGAAAAAGATATCCCATGCAAATGGAAATCAAAAGAAAGCTGGAGTAGCAATACTCATATCAGATAAAATAGACTTTAAAATAAAGCATGTTACAGGAGACAAGGAAGGACACTACGTAATGATAAAGGGATCAATCTAAGAAGATATAACAATTATAAATATATATGCACCCAACATAGGCGCACCTCAATACATAAGGCAACTGCTAACAGCTCTAAAAGAGGAAATCGAGAGTAACACAATAATAGTGGGGGACTTTAACACCTCACTCACACCAATGGACAGGTCATCCAAACAGAAAATTAATAAGGAAACACAAGCTTTAAATGACACAATAGACCAGAAAGATTTAATTGATATTTATAGGACATTCCATCCAAAAACAGAAGATTACACATTCTTCTCAGGTGTGCACGGAACATTCTCCAGGATAGAGCACATCTTGGGTCACAAATCAAGCCTCAGTAAATTTAAGAAAATTGAAATCACATCAAGCATCTTTTCTGACCACAATGCTATGAGATTAGAAACCAATTACAGTGAAAATAACGTAAAAAACACAAACACATGGAGGCTAAACAATACGTTACTAAATAACCAAGAGATCACTGAAGAAATCAAAGAGGAAATCAAAAAATACCTAGAGACAAATGACAATGAAAACACGACAATCCAAAACCTATGGGATGCAGCAAAAGTAGTTCTAAGAGGGAAGTTTATAGCTATACAAGCCTACCTCAAGAAACAAGAAAAATCTCAAATAAACAGTCTTAACGTTACACCTAAAGGAACTAGAGAAAGAAGAACAAACAAAACCCAAAGTTAGCAGAAGGAAAGAAATCATAAAGATCACAGCAGAAATAAATGAAATAGAAACAAAGAAAACAATAGCAAAGATCAATAAAACTAAAAGCTGGTTCTTTGAGAAGATACACAAAATTGACAAACCATTAGCCAGACTCATCAAGAAAAAAGAGGGAGAGGACTCAAATCAATAAAATTAGAAATGAAAAAGGAGAGGTTACAACAGACACTGCAGAAATACAAAGCATCCTAAGAGACTACTACAAGCAACTCTATGCCAATAAAATGGACAACCTGGAAGAAACGGACAAATTCTTAGAAAGGTATAACCTTCCAAGACTGAACCAGGAAGAAATAGAAAATATGAACAGCCCAATCACAAATAATGAAATTGAAACTGTGATTAAAAATCTTCCAACAAACAAAAGTCCAGGATCAGATGGCTTCACAGGTGAATTCTATCAAACATTTAGAGAGGAGCTAACACCCATCCTTCTCAAACTCTTACAAAAAATTGCAGAGGAAGGAACACTCCCAAACTCATTCTATGAGGCCACCATCATCACCCTGATACCAAAACCAGACAAAGACACTACAAAAAAAGAAAATTACAGACCAATATCACTGATGAATATAGATGCAAAAATCCTCAACAAAATACTAGCAAACAGAATCCAACAACACATTAAAAGGATCATACACCACGATCAAGTGGGATTTATCCCAGGGATGCAAGGATTCTTCAATATACGCAAAACAAGCAATGTGATACACCATATTAACAAATTGAAGAATAAAAACCATATGATCATCTCAATAGATGCAGAAAAAGCTTTTGACAAAATTCAACACCCATTTATGATAAAAACTCTCCAGAAGGTGGGCATAGAGGGAACCTACTTCAACATAATGAAGGCCATATACAACAAACCCACAGCAAACATCATTCTCAATGGTGAAAAACTGAAACCATTTCCACTAAGATCAGGAAGAAGACAAGGATGTCCACTCTCACCACTATTATTCAACATAGTTTTGGAAGTCCTAGCCATGGCAGTCAGAGAAGAAAAAGAAATAAAAGGAATACAAATTGGAAAAGAAGAAGTAAAACTGTCACTGTTCGCAGATGACATGATACTATACACAGAGAATCCTAAAGATGCCACCAGAAAACTACTAGAGCTAATCAATGAATTTGGTAAAGTTGCAGGATACAAAATTAATGCACAGAAATCTCTTGCATTCCTATACATTAATGATGAAAAATCTGAAAGAGAAATTAAGGAAACACTCCCATTTACCATTGCAACAAAAAGAATAAAATACCTAGGAATAAACCTACCTAGGGAGACAAAAGACCTGTATGCAGAAGACTATAAGACACTGATGAAAGAAATTAAAGATGATACCAACAGATGGAGAGATATACCATGTTCTTGGATTGGAAGAATCAATATTGTGAAAATGACTATACTACCCAAAGCAATCTACAGATTCAATGCAATGCCTATCAAATTACCAATGGCATTTTTTACAGAACTACAACAAAAGAATCTTAAAATTTGTATGGAGTCACAAAAGACCCTGAATAGCCAAAGCAGTCTTGGGGGAAAAAAACGGAGCTGGTGGAATCAGACTCCCTGACTTCAGACTATACTACAAAGCTACAGTAATCAAGACAATACGGTACTGGCACAAAAACAGAAATATAGATCAATGGAACAGGATAGAAAGCCCAGAGATAAACCCATGCACCTATGGGCAACTAATCTATGACAAAGGAGGCAAGGATATACAATGGAGAAAAGACAGTCTCTTCAATAAGTGGTGCTGGGAAAACTGGACAGCTACATGTAAAAGAATGAAATTAGAACACTCCCTAACACCATACACAAAAATAAACTCAAAATGGATTAGAGACCTAAATGTAAGACTGAGCACTATAAAACTCTTAGAGGAAAACATAGGAAGAACACTCTTTGACATAAATCACAGCAAGATCTTTTTTTTTTTTTTTTGCAAGATCTTTTTTGATCCACCTCCTAGAGTAATGGAAATAAAAACAAAAATAAACAAATGGGATCTAATGAAACTTAAAAGCTTTTGCACAGCAAAGGAAACCATAAACAAGACGAAAAGACAACCTCAGAATGGGAGAAAATATTTGCAAATGAATCATCGGACAAAGGATTAATCTCCAAAATATATAAATAGCTCATGCAATTCAATATCAAAAAAACAAAGAACCCAATCCAAAAATGGGCAGAAGACCTAAAGAGACATTTCTCCATAGAAGACATACAGATGGCCAAGAAGCACATGAAAAGCTGCTCAACATCACTAATTTTTTTTTAAAATATATTTATTTATTTATTTTTGGCTGTGTTGGGTCTTCGTTGCTGCGCACAGGCTTTCTCTAGTTGCGGTGAGCGGGGGCTACTCTTCTTTGTGGTGCACGGGCTTCTCATTGTCGTGGCTTCTCTTGTTGCGGAGCACGGGCTCTAGGCACGCAGGCTTCAGTAGTTGTGGCACGTGGGCTCAGTAGTTGTGGCTCGCGGGCCCTAGTGCTCAGGCTCAGTAGTTGTGGTGCACGGGCTTAGTTGCTCTGCGGCATGTGGGATCTTCCCAGGCCAGGGCTCGAACCTGTGTCCCTTGCATTGGCAGGCAGATCCTTAACGACTGCGCCACCAGGGAAGCCCAACATCACTAATTATTAGAGAAATGCCAATCAAAACTACAATGAGGTATCACCTCACACCAGTTAGAATGGGCATCATCAGAAAATCTACAAACAACAAATGCTGGAGAGGGTGTGGAGAAAAGGGAACCCTCTTGCACTGTTGGTGGGAATGTAAATTGATACAGCCACTATGGAGAACAGTATGGAGGTTCCTTAAAGAACTAAAAATAGAATTACCATATGACCCAGCAATCCCACTACTGGGCATATACCCAGAGAAAACCGTAATTCAAAAAGACACATGCACCCCAATGTTCACTGCAGCACTATTTACAATAGCCAGGTCATGGAAGCAACCTAAATGCCCATCGACAGATGAATGGATAAAGAAGATGTGGTACATATATACAATGGAATTATTACTCAGCCATAAAAACGAATGAAATTGGGTCATTTGTAGAGACGTGGATGCATCTAGAGACTGTCATACAGAGTGAAGTAAGTCAGAAAGAGAAAAACAAATATTATATATTAATGCATATATGTGGAACCTAGAAAATGGTACAGATGAACCAGTTTGCAGAGCAGAAATTGAAACACAGAAGAAACGTATGGACACCAAGGCGGGAAAGCGGCGGGGGTGGTGTTGGGATAAATTGGGAGATTGGGATTGACATGTATACACTGATGTGTATAAAATGGATGACTAATAAGAAAAATAAATAAATAAACATTAAAAAAAAAAAAAGTCAAATATGTTCCCACCAAGAAAACTCTAGGCTCCGAGGCTTCCCTATCAAGTTCCATGAAACATTTGAGGTTCAAAATGTTCCAGTTTCACACACTTTCTTCCAGGAAAGAGAACCAGAAGGTCCACTCCCTGGTTTGTTTCGTGGAGCCACTTAACTTTTGCTACGAGAGCCTGGCAGTGAAAACAGGGAAAGGAAAATTACAGATCAGCCTCACTCTTGAGGTGAAGTGCCACCAGGCTAAAGCCAGCCACACGTAGACAGGATGACACATCACGACGAAGACGGATTTGCTTAGCGTTAGAAATCAAGTCAACTCAGCACACGAACAGACCAGAGAAGAGAAATATACAATTGACTCAATGCAGAAAAAAACATTGATGAAATTCAACATCCCACTTACGCTTTTTAAAAATGTAGCAAACTGGCATTAGACTTCTTTAATGTGATAAAGAATGTCTGCCAACAATAATCCACAGGCAACGTCATACTTAATCATAAATATTATTAAGACTTCCCTGGCGGTCCAGCGGTCAAGACTCCATGCTTCCACTGCAGGGGGCATGGGTTGGATCCCTGGTCAGGGAGCTAGGCTCCCCGCAAGCCGTTCGGCGTGGCCAAAAGAAAAAAAATCATAAACATTAAAAGCATTTCCTTTAAGACTGAGAACAAAACAAGGGTGCTCTCTGAAGCCACTGGGTCTCCCGACTGGAACAAGCAGAGAAGAAAGAAATACAAGGCATGAGGAGTGGAAGGCGAGACAGTTGTTTTCAGATAACACGATTGTGCATATAGAAAATCCAAATGAGTATAGAGATAAATTGTTCATATTACTGAGACAATTTAGTAATGTTGCTAGATATAAATTCGGTAATAAAAATCAATGATATTCCTATTTATCAGAACAAATAATGAGAAAATAAGATTTGGAAAAATTATCATTGACAATTACACCAATAAATATGAAGTACTTGGGAATAAATACAACAAAAAAGGAGCAAGACTCCCGATGAGAAAATGATGAAACCCCGTCAGGTGACGTGAAATGAGACCTAAATAAAGAATAAGCGGAGTCAGTGACCCAGTTTCTTCAGCAAACGGATGCCACGGGGGGAAAGGGAAGGGGGGCTGTTTTGAATGCAAAAGCCGTGAGAGGCAGGTCAACCACATGCAAGGTGGGGTTCTTGCTTGGAACCTGAGTCAAGCGAGAAACTGTAAAAGACATTTCTGAGGTAATGCGGGAAAATGGACACCAAGTGGTATTAGATTTTATTAAGAAATCAATGTTAACTTGGCTGGGGTTGATAATGAATTTGTGGCTATGCTAAAAATAAGTTCTTTATCCGTTAGAATTGTGTACTAAAGCGTTTACGGGTGAACTTTGACACCTGGGGTTTTCTCTAAAATACATCAGCCAAGCGCTACAAGTGACAAGCAGTAGAAGCAGCAGGGGTGACTCGATTCTGGTGACCAGTGAAGGGGGGCTGGGCACCCGACGGTTCATAGGACCACCGCTTGGTGAGTGTGAAATTGTCCATAACAGAAACCTAAAAAAGATAAAAGCAATATAAATAAATCAGTGGAGAGATGCACGGTCACGTAACGGACACTCAGTGTTGCCAGGATGCCAGTTCTCTCCAAATTGCTCCACAGAGGCATTAAAACCCCCCCAAACTCCGACAGGGCAGTGTGCGCACGCGTGTGCAAGCGGCGGGCAGGGAATGGACATCTCAGTCCACGTGCTAAGCAGCTGGGCGTCCACCCCGGAAATCAAGTGAAGAGCAAAACTGCTACGGTGGAGGCGGAGGGGCCTTCAGGCCTTCAGGTTTTCTTAAACAAGACGTCAAAAACATTAAGTCACAAGAGGAAAAGCTGATAGAGTCTCATACACTTAAAAACTTTGGTTCAGGGCTTCCCTGGTGGCGCAGTGGTTGAGAATCTGCCTGCCAATGCAGGGTACACGGGTTCAAGCCCTGGTCTGGGAGGATCCCACATGCCACGGAGCAACTGGGCCCGTGAGCCACAACTACTGAGCCTGCGCGTCTGGAGCCTGTGCTCCGCAACAAGAGAGGCCGCGACAGTGAGCACCGCGATGAAGAGTGACCCCCACTCGCCGCAACTAGAGGAAGCCCTCGCACAGAAACGAAGACCCAACACAGCCAAAAATAATAGATAAATAAATAAATATTTTAAAAAGTATAGAGAAAATGTCTTTAAAAAAAAAAACTTTGGTTCAGATGACACCCTAAGGAGAGTTTAAGAAAAACTACAGATTAGAAGATAAATGCAACACATTTCCCAAAAGGTTTACCATCAAGACATGTAAGGGACATCCACGGCTCAACAGAGAAGACGGGCAGCCCAACAGCAAAATGGCGAGACTGACAGGCAGGTTACAATGAAGGACGTTCAAATGGCCTGATTCATGCCTGTTTTCCTGGCGTTATTAACAGTGCTCCCTGTAACTCTTAACAGAGTCCTGGCTAGATGATGAACTGTTTCTTGGTGATAAACCAAAAAAAGTTGCTCAACCTCATTTGTAATCAGGGAAATGCAGAGTAAAGCCACATACTATTATTACACAGCCATCAGACTCGGCAACACATTACGAGCCTGAGTATATACCAGGTGCCACCAAGGACACGAAGCAGTGGGAAGGCGCACACCCTAACGGTGGGAGTGAAAACTGGGACAGGTGCTTTGAAAAGAGTTCAGCATTGTGTCGTAAAGTTAAATATATACACGCCCTCTGCACTGGTATCCTATTGCTGCTGTAAGAAATTGCCACACACTCAGGGACTTAACACAGATGTATTATCTTACAGTTCCGGAGGTCATAAGTCTGAAATGAGCCCCACTGGGCTAAAATCAAGGTGTCGGCAGGGCTGCCCTCCTTTCCGGAGGCTCTGGGGGAGGGTCCATTTTCTTGCCTTTTCCAGTTTCTAGAGGTCACACACGTGCCTCGGCCAAGGCCCCATCTTAGCAACTTCAAAGCCACTAATGTCAGGTGGTCTTTCTCGGGCTGCTTTCTTTCTGGCTCTCCTCCGCCTCCCTCTTCCACTAGGAGGGCCCTCCTAGTTGCACTGGGCTCACCGGGATAATCCACAGCACAATCTCCCATCTCAGAGTCAGCTAACAACCTACATTCCCGGTGCCTGTAACCTAACACATTCACGGGTTCCAAGGGGCAGGACATGGCGGTCTCTGGGGGCCATTATTCTGTCTACCACGCCCTCTGACTCAGCAATTCCTCTCCTAGGCATTTACCCTACAGAAACTTAGATGCTGTATTAGTTTCCTGGGGATGCCATAACAAAGTTATCACAAACTGGCTGTCTTAGAACACAAAAGTATTTTCTCATAGTTCTGGAGGCCAGAAATCTGAAATCAAGGTGCCAACTCCCACTGAAGTGCTAGGGAAGGATCTATTCCAGACTTCTCTGCTAGCTTCTGGTTCCCGGGCTTGTGGCAGCGTAACTCCAATCCATGTTGACAGTCTCCCTGTGTGCGTGTCTACGTCCAAATTCCCGTTTATAAAGACGTCTGTCATACTGGAGGAGGGGCCCACCTTCCTCCAGTATGACATCGTCTTAACCAATTACATCCCCAATGACCCAATTTCCAAATGAGGTCATATTCTGAGATACTGGGGGTTAGGATGTCAACATATCTTTTTTTTTTTGAGGAGACACAATGCCACTCCTAACACACATAAATACCAGGAGCCATAACGAGATTCTAGAGAGCAGTGTTCGTAAGAGCAGTAACTACGGAAACAACCCACAGGCATCAGCATCAGAACAACTGTGAGATCCACACTGTGGCGAGCTAGGTGGTGATGGAGGTGAGTGACCCACAGCTCGTGCAGCAGCGTGGATGAGTCTCTTACACACAACTGAGAGGGAGGAAGACACAAGCACAGGCTGCTTTTCTTCTTGCCCTTCCGCCCCAGGTGGGCCTATGAAACAGGGTCCACAGTGGCCCAGACTGGGTGACAGAGCCTGAGTGGAGGAAGGCAGCCAGTCCAGTGTCGGGTATGAGAGCCCAAGCGGGGGGCGGGGAGAGGGGGTAGGTGTCCACTGTGTGCGCCACTGGCTCAAGCCTGGGAGGGATGACATATCTTCAGAGCCTCAAAGTACTGCCCAGCAAAATACTCGTCAATTACAAAGGGCAAGGTAACTTCCCAGGCGAGATGCTGGCAGACACCACCTTCATCAGGTGATCAAAGCAAACTCGTCACTAATGTGACAAATGGACCACTGTGAGCCACCTGACAGGATGGAACGAGCCGAGAGTGACACGTGGCGCCACTTCTGTGACTTTCCTGCCAAAGACACATAATGGGAATCTGATCACAAGGAAACATCAGACAAACCCAAACAGAGGGGCTTTCTACAAAGTCACTGGCCTAAACCTTCAAAAGTGTCAGGGTCACGAAGCCAAGGAAAGCCTGATGAATGTTCTGGAATGAAGGAGACTAAAGAACCACGATGACTGCTCAGTGCAGTGGGGGGTCCCAGACTGGACCCTTTTGGGTTTGTGACTTTATGGGATCTTTGATGGTCGTGTGTGGTTATGCTGGAGATTGTCCTTATGTGTAGGAAATGCACACGAAAGTATTTGGAGGTGACAGAGCATCACGCAGGCAACTTATCCTCAACTGCTCCGGGAAACAAGTTTTTTATGCTGAACTTGCAACTTTTACATATATTTGGGATTGTTTCAAAAATTTAAAAAATATATACAGCATTTTCCCATTTATATAAGGTTTAAAAACAGGTGAAACAATTATATTGTTTACAAACGGTAAAACTAAAGAAAATCAAGGAAATTAGAATCAGAAAGTCAGCCTATGGTCACCAGGGAAGGGTCTGCGTGGGGCAAGGGAGGGGTAGGTTGACTTGGGGTGCTGACCAGGTTGTATTTCTGGACTTGGGTAGTGACTAGTGATGCTGGCTTTATAACCAGTCCTTCAGCTGTACCTGTGAGTGTACTCGCCATCCGTCTACAGGGATAACCTATCAGGGAATTCTTTGGACTGCGGGTACCAGAGCCGGTCCGCCCATCACCTACTTCAGTACTTGGCTCACGGCAGATGGTCAAAGAGTGTTTGCCAGATACATAATGTGAGCACGTAAAACGAGTATGCGTTTACGGGGAACAAATAATAGAGGTTTCCGGAAACAGGTAACCATTAAAAACCAAACTGAGATGACCTCGGAATTCCTTTCCTCTGCCCGGACCCTCAGAGTCCCCTCTTCTTACCAGCCGTGCTGACCCCTCGTGTTTTGCTCAACGGTGTCCTAGATGTGCAAAGACAACATCGCAACGTCCGCGCGGAGCCGGAGCAGAGCTCGGAACCCAAGCTGCACGGCAACCTGGGGTCCCTGAGACTGGCCAGGGGCGACCCCCACCCCCCGCACTAGCACTTATTTCTCGGGCAGAACTTCCACGATGAAGGCGCTGATTTGTGCCTGGGGCGGGGGGGGGCGGCCAAAGCCCCCGACCCAGCCCCAGGCTCCGGGGCCAACGGACCCACCTCTCAGCAGACCCGCCGGCGTCCGAACGGCGCGGGCTCCGGGCGGAGAAGCTGCTCGGCTGCGGCTGCGGCTGCGGCTGCGGCTGGCTGCGCCGTTTGGAGCGGGCAGCTCCATGGCAACGGACGGCTCCATCGCGGTGTGGGGGTGCCCGCGCCCCCCTTCCCCGCTCGCGCGATGGCTCGGTCCGGCGGCGCGCCCCCGCGCAGGCGCAGTGCGGCCGAGGCGGCCACTTGCGCCCCGAGCGCGGGAGGGAGTTGGGGGCGCGCTACTCCGGTGGTCGCCGCCGGGATTCGCGCGCTGGCCGAGGCCGAGGCCGCGAGCGGAGGGTCGCTGGGGCACCCGGGCCGTGGCGGAGGAGACCAGCGCTGCTCGGTGGCCCGGACGGCGCGCCAGGCTGCCTCCCCTGGTTTGGGCCAAGCCGGTTGAAGTTCGGATTAGTTGTCAATTTTAAAAACAGGAGAGTTCACATAAAATCGGGGTTCCTCACTTTTCTTTTCGAGATGAGAGACTTGGCACAATATGGCACACTGGGCTGGAGCTGAACCGAGCTTTCCCCGCGCATTCTCCAGCCCCCAGCCCTGCCCGGGCCCAGAGGGGTATGTGTTTGCGGCCGAGATGCAGGGATGTGAAGAAGGGTCCCTCTCGCCGGTGCGCTCAGTGCCGGGCCCTGGGCCCCCGAGTGAGTCTGCGTATCCCCCGTGCTTGCAGGGCCCCGCGCCTTCCAGCACCCCGCCTGCATGTGACTTGCAAGGCCGCTGGCCCTGCTGGCCACTGGCTGGCTTTGACCAGTGTTTCCTGATGCCGCAGTGGAGCCCAGGAAGTCCCTTAGTTTCATCCTGGGATGGTGAGAGCCATCAAGCCTCGTGAAAAGCGCAGCATCTCTGAGAGCTGTGGACTTCACCCAGGTGACAGCAGTTACCTCTGCCTTTATCCGCCCGCAACGGTGCCCAGGCCTCTTGCCTTCCGGACTGAGGAACAGAACTGAGTCACCATATCCGCCCTGGACAGTTTTTCTAAGAGAAATTATTCTTCTCTTCACCACCCCACCCAAATTATGGAGCTTCTTGTCAGCTTTGCTTCTCTGAGCCTGTCCATATTAGTGATTAAGGCACTTTCTACTAAAGAAAAGAAGGACAGCAAAAGACTGAAAAGGGCCCCATGTCCACCAGTAAGAGCTGGGTGAGGTGCAGCCGCACAGCGGAAGGGCTGGGAAAGGACTGTTTCTATGTTCTGCCCTGGAGTGATTGCCAGAACATACCGTTAAGGGAAAAACATCAAGATGCAGAACAGTGGGTATAGTATTTTATCTAAGAAGGGGCAGGTGCAATAAGAATATACTTGCTTATTTTCTTACATTATAAAGTAACATAAAAATGGTTACTGACCAGGGGCAGGAGGGTCAGCAGTAGAAACTAGATTTCTCTAAATGTGCTTGTACATTTGGCTATGGAACTGTGTAATAATAAAACCCAAAATAAGACAGAAGACAAAAAACAAAGAAAAAAGTTGAAAACAAAATAATAATAAAAAAAAGAACCTAACTCTATGTCAGTTTGGTGGCTTAACCAACAGAAAAGGATAATTTCAAGTGACTTTAAAACCCAACAGTTTGTACATACCTAGTAGACCAGAAACTATACAATTGTTTGCAGTAATCCTGGTCTTTGTTATAACATAGATATTGTTATTCTGGAATTATACAAAGTGGGGTAAAACAAATAAGTAGTATAGTAATATTAGGAACCAATATTTTTCATTTGGGCGAAGAGATAGAAATATAAGTGGAAAAACCTGTAATATTGGATTTGGATGTGAAATATTAGTATGAATTAATATAATTTTTTCTTTTAAAATATATTTCTTAGCTCTGTTCACTGAGAAGGTCTAGAACTATCAATATGGTAGCCACTGGACACATGTGGCTATTTAAATTTAAATTAATTAAAATTAAATACCTGAACAAATATTCGTACACTCATGTTCACAGCAGCATTATTCACAACGGCCAGGTGGAAACAACCAAAATGTTCATCAGTGGATGAATGGATAAACAAAATGTGATAGATACATATAGTAGAGTATTATTGTGCCTTTGAAAGGAATGAAATTCTGACACCTGCTACAAAATGCATGAACCTTGAAGACATGATACTGAGTGAAATAAGGCAGTCACAAAAGAACAAATATTATTTGATTTCACTCATATGAGGTACATAGTCAAATTTATAGAGACAGAAAGTAGACTGGTGGTTGCCAGGAGCTGGGGTTGGTGTGGTGAAATCTGAGGTGAGTGTTTAGTGGGGACAGAGCTTCAGTCTGGGAAGATGAAAAAGTTCTGGAGATGGATGGTGGTGACCGTTGCACAGCAGTGTGAATGTGTTTAATGTTGCTGAACTGTACACTTAAAAGTGCTTACAATGGTAAAATTTAAGTTCTGTATATTTTACCACAATAACAACATTTTAATTAGATAAAATTAAAAATTCCATTCCTCAGTGGCAGAAGCCCTGTGCGGCTCATAGCTGCTGTATTAGGTGCCACAGATGTAGAAAGTGCCCATCACCGTCTTGGACAGCACTGGTCTAAACACAATCACCAGTCCAGCAGTGATGAACACTATTAGCACCCGGGCTGTTGTCCCTACATGCTGTTTCCCACTAAGAAAGAAAACAGAGCTTCCTAGAAGAAAATGGCTGATTCCTGAGGCAGAAAACGTGCAAGATGATCCTGGAGCATCTTACCAACAGAAAGCAAGGAAATTATCAAAGATTCTAGTGCTGCATCAGAGGATTCATTAGCCAACTTGCGGTCAAAGTAGGGACAATTTTGAGTATCCAAGTGTAGGGGAGATCCCACCGCAAGCCAAGGACAAAAAAGAAAAGAAAGGTAACTATTTACAAAGGATTGAAGCTCATCAAATATGTTAATATCCATGAGGTCATTCTAAACATAGAATCCTCGTTGGTCATCTTTGGAGGATGCTAGGATACTAAGTTACTATTGTGAGAACTTCGTAGCAGCCATGGGGGAGCAGCCCTCTGATCGCCCTTCCAGAAAGGAGTTGCATGTAGCTGTGAAGAGTGGCAGCTGGCCACCCACCTCCAGTTGCAGTGCTGTAGTTGGACAGTGAGCTGATCCCACTCTCTCTCTGGCTGGCCTCTGGGCCCGACCACCTCCCCCGGCGTGGGACTCTCTCATGCACAGCCTCTGCTCCAGAGCCCTTCCATATCCGCTCTGCGTTGGCCAAAACCTTGTCAGGTTTACATTAGAGTTAAGTTCTCCTGCTCAGTCTTGCTTTCCGCCTCTTTCCATCCACAGGTGGCAGATCAGGATTGCGGAATGAAGGCCTTCTCGGCCCATTCCCACTTCCTCCCCTTGATCTTTCATAGGCATGAGCCTCCAATAAATCTTTTGCATTCCTAATTCCCTCTCACGGGCTGCTTACGGGAGGACCCAGACGGACACAGCTGGTACCAGGAATGGTCTCAGAAAGCAGATGGCATGATGGGGATTTGTAACCTGATCGCCCACTGTCCAGCTGGCAAGGAGGAGCCCATCCTGGGTAATATGTGGATGCCCGGAACAAGGTGGCAGTCTGCTGGTAAACTTCCACCAATAACAAATTGGGAGAAGGTGGCTGGTACAATGATTGAGGAGAGTGTGTGTTTGTGGGGGGGTGACAGTACAATGATCTGGCTGTTACTGAGTTGCATTGAGGGGGTCGGAAAAGCTGGAGACACTTAACCAACAATTGAAATTAAGTGTGTTGACACCAAAAGCAAAGGCAACAAAAGCAAAGTTAAACAAATGGGGCTACATCAAACTAAAAAGCTTCTGCACAGCAAAGGAAACTGTCAACAAAACGAAAAGGCAACCTATGGAACAGGAAAAAATATTTGTAAATCATACATTTGATAAGGGGTTAATAACCCAAAATATATAAAGAACTCATACAACTCAGTAGTAAAAAAAACCCCAAACAATCCAATTAAAAAATGGGCAGAGGATCTGAATAGATGTTTTTCCAAAGAAGACACACAATAGGCACATGAAAAGATGCTCAACATCACTAATAATCATGGAAATGCAAATCAAAACCACAATGAGATATCACCTCTCACCTGTTAGAATGACTATTATTAAAAAGACAAGAAATAACAAGCGTTGCCGAAGATGTGGAGAATAGGGAACCCTCGTGCACTGTTGGTGGGAATGTAAATTGAAACAGCCGCTGTGGAAAACAATGTGGAGTTTCCTCAAAAGATTAAAAATAGAACTACCATGTGATCCAGCAATTCCACTTCTGGATATTTATCCAAAGAAAATGAAAACACTAACCCCAAAAGATATTTGCACCCCCATGTTCACTGCAGCATTATTCACAAGAGCCAAGACATGGAACCAACCTAAGTGTCCATCAGCGGATGAATGGATAAAGAAGATGTGATGGGGGGCTTCCCTGGTGGCGCAGTGGTTAAGAATCCGCCTGCCAATTCAGGGGACACGGGTTCGGGCCCTGGTCTGGGAAGATCCCACATGCCGCAGAGCAACTAAGCCCATGCACCACAACTACTGAGCCTGCGCTCTAGAGCCCGCAAGCCACAACTACTGAAGCCCGCGTGCCTAGAGCCTGTGCTCCGCAACAAGAGAAGCCACCGCAATGAGAAGCCCGTGCACCACAATGGAGAGTAACTCCCACTTGCTGCAACTAGAGAAAGCCCGCGTGCAGCAACGAAGACCCAACTCAGCCAAAAATAAATAAATAAAAATAAATAAATAAAAATAAAAATAAATTTAAAAATAATTTAAAAATTTAAAAAAAAATGAAATCTTGCCATCTGCGACAACATGGATGAGGCTTGAGGGCATTATGCTAAGTGAAATAAGTCAGACAGAGAAAGACAAATAGTATATAATCTCACGTGTGGAAGCTAAAGAAAAAAAAAACCAAAAAAACAAAAAAACCCACCACCAACAACGATAAAAAAACCCAAAAAACAAAACAAAAAGCAAACAAACAACAACAACAAAACCCAAAAGACAAACAAGAAAGCAAACAAAAAATCCAAACTCATAGATACAGAGAACAGATTGGTGGTTTCCAGAGGCAGGGGGGTAGGGGGTGGGTGAAATGCATAAAAAGAATCAAAAGAGGTACAGACTTCTAGTTATAAAAGAAATAAGTCGGGCTTCCCTGGTGGCACAGTGGTTGGGAGTCTGCCTGCCAATGCAGGGGACACGGGTTCGAGCCCTGGTCTGGGAGGATCCCACATGCCGCGGAGCAACTAGGCCCGTGAGCCACAACTACTGAGCCTGCGCGTCTGGAGCCTGTGCTCCACAGCAAGAGAGGCCACGATAGTGAGAGGCCCGTGCACCGCGATCAAGAGTGGCCCCCACTTGCCGCAACAAGAGAAAGCCCTTGCACAGAAACGAAGACCCAATGCAGCCATAAATAAATAAATAAGTAAAAATTTAAAAGAAATCAGTCGTGGGGACGTGACGCACAGCACGGTGACTACAGTTAATAACACCGTGTAGCGTATCTGAAAGCCGCTAAGAGAGTAAGTAGGTCTTTGACGTTCTCATCAGAAGAAAAAAATTCCCATAACTATGTTGTGATGGCGGTTACCTAGGTTATTGTGGTGATCATTCTGCAATACAGGCGACTCTTGAACAACGTGGGTTTGAAGTGCTTGGCCCACTTATGCATGGATTTTTTTCAATAAATACCTGCACTCCAGTACTACAGGATCCGTGGAGCCGTGGCTGAGGTGGGGCAGCTGTAAGTTAACCCGGGATTTCCGAGCCCCACGTTGTTCAAGGGTCTACTGTATATGCAAACATGGAATCATCATGTCGTACACCTGAAATATGTACGTATGTCAATCATACCTCAACAAAAAATTTCAAAGTGAAAGCAAAACAGTATCTAAATCATAATGATTATAGCACATAATTGTATTATTTGACAGAAAAGAACTTCTCAAATTAAAAATAATGAAAAAGAAAAAACCCCCCAAAAAACTAAGAGTGAAGGCCGGAGCTGCTTGGTAGTTTATAAAGAGGCTCTTACCTCCTTCTGTGGAGAAAAGGAGGTGATGGAAGCAGGACGAGGACAGACTAGAGATGCTGAGATTCAGAGGTGATGGAGTCCAAGCCAAGGTAGCTTTGCTGTGCCAAGATCAGGTCCTGGGACCAAGGGCAGGTCCGGGGGCCAAGGGCAGCGTCCTGGGTTCAAGGGCAGGGCCCAGGGGCCAAGGGCAGGTTCTGGGTTCAAGGGCAGGTGGGAAATCTTGACACAGGGCGGGATATCTGGGTGGAGGCCCCAGGGTTTTTGGCTCCCCAGGCTGCTCTGAAACTTCAGAGGCGGCAAAGGTGGCTCGCGTCTCCCTAAGGAGAGCCAGCGCTCCCCCCATCTGGAAGGACACCGTGGAGGTCTCCCCAGCAAGGCGACAGGACCCTGCTCAGCATCTGCCCCACGCCTCCCCTGGCTGCCAGGCTGGTGACTAGGGGTAAGTTGCAGCCTCATCAGGTACACGTGAGCCTGGGAGGAGAGGAAGGGGCTAAATGCCAAGGACTTGCAAGAGTGAGCAGCTCGACCCGGCCATGGGGAGGGGTTCCTGAGCAACGGGGCCAAACCCGAGCCTGTGAAAGGGAGAGGTTACAAAGGGCTTTCTCTTGGGATGTGGGGTTTAACGCCTTAAGGAGCCAGAGGAGGCTGAAACACATGCAAAAGTGGCTGCAAATCTTCTAAATCTGATGAAAACTCTAAGCCTGCAGACCCTAGATGCTCAACAAACCTCAAGCAGAATAAATACAAGACAATTACACCAAGACTCATACTAATCAAACTAATGAAAATGAGAAACAAAGAAAAGCTCTTCAAAACTTCCAGAGAAAAGACACACTTTCCCTACAGAGCAATGAAGAAATGTCAACCAGCTTCTTGTGACAAACCATGCAAACCAAAGACAAAGGAACTTGAAAATAAAGGAAGGAAAAGGAGAAAACTAACCCAAATCTTGTCGACCTGAACGTGTTGGAGCAAGTCTCGAGGGGCAGAGCACGTGCGGCTGGGGGGCCGCAGCAGGGGGCAGGGGTCACTGGGTGCGAAGTGAGAAGGCGTCTGCACCAGCATCACCCTGTGAGACTCCAGAAAAGGCAAAACTGTAGGGACAGGAAGCAGGCACCTGTGGTCATCTGGGCCCAGGGCTGGGGTGCAGTCACCTCCTCGGGCGACTGCAAAGGGGCAGGAGGGAACTTTTAAGGTGGAGCAAACGGGCAATGTCGTGATTTCAGTGGTGGTTATAAAACGCTCCATGTATATCAAAGCCATCAAATTGTATAGCTAAATTAGTGAATTTTATTGTATGTAAACTGTATTTCAATAAAGCTCATTAAAAATAAGCTGAACCTGGGCTTCCCTGGTGGCGCAGTGGTTAAGAATCCGCCTGCTAAAGCAGGGGACACGGGTTCGAGCCCTGGTCCGGGAAGATCCCACATGCCGTGGAGCAACTAAACCCGTGTGCCACAACTACTGAGCCCACATGCTGCAACTACTGAAGCCCGTGCACCTAGAGCCCGTGCTCCACAACAAGAGAAGCCACCGCATTGAGAAGCCTATGCACTGCGAAGAAGAGTAGCCCCACTCGCCGCAACTAGAGAAAGCCTGCGTGCAGCAACAAAGACCCACACAGCCAATTAATTAATTAATTAAAAATAAGCTGAACATAGACATCAGTCCGCACCTACTGGACCACACGTGACCTGGCTTCTGCCTGCCTCACTCTGCTGCCCTCCCTCCCTCCCTCGCGGCCACTCTGGCCTGGCCTTGCTCCCGTCTGGACTGGCCAGTTCACTCCTGCCTCAGGGCCTTTGCACATTCCATTCTCTGCCCTGAACACTTACCTGGCTCTTGGTGGGGCTGGCTTTTTCTCCAGAAGGGATAGAATAGAATCCAAACCTCAGCTCTGTTGTTGCCCCTCAAAAAGGTCTTCCCACCCACCCTGTGTACAGTGCCTGTCCCCACAGGTATTCCCCATGACTTTTATCTTGCTGAGATTACACTTGAAATGGTCTCTTTTGTTTGTTTACCCACTGATTGTGCAGGTTTTCCTCCTAGAAGTTGAGGCCACTGGGGATGGGAACCTTTTATATCTCATTCACGCCCAACGTCTAGACCAGTACTTGGCACAGAGTAGGATGAATAAGTCCATAAATATTGGTTAAATGAATATCGACCTGTGTCGGGGCCTTTCTTAAGGAAGTTTAATCAAAGTATCCAAATATCGAACGTGAAAAAGATTACAGCATATCTCCTGCTTTTATTTCTCCAGCATCCTGCCCAGAAGATCAGCTCGTCAGACCAGAGAGTGTCTTGGGGAGCCACGGTCACCTTCCTCAGAGTCCGGGGAGCAGGGCCGCCCGGCCACCATGGGGACCCTCTGCCAGCAGCCCCTTCAGGACTTTCACATCAGTCAATTCAGTCACGCTGGCACCTAAAGGAGAGTCTTTTTCACTTGATAGGCAGCCCTTTGTTAGGTATGTTAATCTGTGTTTAGCATTTTCCATCACATGAAAGAATTCAAATTGCCACTTTAAAAAACATAAAATACGAGAATAGAATTCTGTCTTCTCCTCATTACACGTGAGCAATTGTACTTGGACGTCTGTTTACCTCATGGAGAAAAAATTCTCTAAGTGGCCAAGTTCGGGTGTTTATTGGTTCTCAGGGCCTTGACTACCAAAATCAGCCTCGAAACGCAGCCCCGTTTCCAGCGCATCCTTTGTTTGAGTAGACAGTTGATCTCGGCCCGCTGCAGGGATTTTGCATGTGATCCTTTCTGCTAAGTTGCCTCTGCTTCTCCAAATGAATGGATTCCATCTGGAAATCATGGGATTAATAATTACACTCTAATAAGCTCAAGAAAAATTTTCTGTGTCACTGCCATTTTCTCTGGTGCATTTTCCCAGGAAAATAATAAAACAACCTCACAAATATATCAAGCAGGGATTTTAAAATTAGCTGGTGCAGTTTCCCCTCCTGGGTCCCTGTGACTCACCTGTACCTCCTGGGGCCCATCCTGCTGCTGCAATGGATTCAGGCCAGCTCTCCGCCCAAGCTTTGGACTCGGTGCCATCCCTTCCCCTATGCCGTGAGCATGCGGCAAAGCATTACCCAAAAGAAACAGGCAAAAAAGGCAGCAGGCTGATGATCTCAAGAGTCGAGTACACTCACTGAACACACCTTGCAGCTCCCTAGGTGCTACCTGGGGCATTGTTACCCAGGGAAGTGTTGAGTTGGTGACTCCGGGGGGCAACCACAGAAGTAGAGTGTCCGCACCTTCCAGAGCCAACTGTGCGATGGCCCTGCTCAGTGCCACATGGGGAGAGCATAATGCCTTCCTGCACTAAACAGGATGAAGGTACAGCAGCCGCTGCCCTGAGCCCGTAACCAGAGACTCTGCATGGATGGTCCGCCAGAGAAGCCGTGTTACCTGTGAAATAAGAGGAAGGGGAGCTAGTGGATGAGTTAAGTAGACCTACAGGGACCGAACGCCGCAGGGTGGAAATTCGGGCTTCCTGTTCATCCCTGTCTGCAGGCTCTGGCACCAGGTCCCCTGTCCCGTGCTCTCAGTGCCAGGCCGAGGGGGTGGGGCTGGCAGGTATCTGGGTGAAGAGCACAGACCTCACCTGAAATGGGCAGAGGCCCTTCATCTGATTGATTTGGAAAGTTTCAGCAAAGTCACACTTGGAGGGTGGGGTTCTGCCTTCCCCCCAAAAAAATCACAGGAGTGGAATAAAGATGGGGAATAACTTACACTATTTTCCACAGAAGGGGGGAGCCTGGGCACCTACAAGTTAGACTGTTGTTTTCAATGAAGACAACCCATTGAGATTCTCTGTAATGGGGTTCAGCCTTGTGGACTTCTGGTACCCAGGAGACCCATCACTACTTAGCCCCTCCTTTGGCAAATGAATAAAACAAAGTCGGGAGAAATTACTTCCCTGAGGCCACACAGCCAGTTAGGAGCAGGACTGGGGCTAGTACCTAGAGCTCTGACTCTGGGGACATTTCCTGAATTATCAAAGGGAGGGGAGAAGTGGACCTTTGGCACTTCCCAGGTGTGGACACTGCCACTTCACGGGGCTTGCCTCGGCCGCAGGCTGACCACAGAGAACCAAGGTCCTGGTTTCCTGACCTTTGGTGGGGCTGCCCCGCATAGGCTTTCCCCATCCTGGGACGGCTGGAGCTTGTCTGGGTGGAGGGGAAGATGAGAACCAGGAGACTGACTAGTGACACATCAGTGGAATGCGACCAAGGTTCAGGAGTGCGACGAGCTAATTCTTAAAAAACTCGAGGAAGGAATAATGAAAATGCCCATTCTTGTGATCCAAACTGAAGCCAATTAGCAACAAAACAGAACTAAAATAAAGCTTGCAGACTCTGGGGAAGAAATTAAGCATTTTTTTTTTATTAATTAATTAATTTATTTATTTTTGCTGTGTTGGGTCTTCGTTTCTGTGCTAGGGCTTTCTCTAGTTGCGGCGAGTGGGGGCCACTCTTCATCGCAGTGCGCGGGCCTCTCACTATCATGGCCTCTCTTGTTGCGGAGCACAGGCTCCAGACGCGCAGGCTCAGTAGTTGTGGCTCACGGGCCCAGTTGCGCCGTGGCATGTGGGATCTTCCCAGACCAGGGCTCGAACCCGTGTCCCCTGCATTGGCAGGCAGATTCTCAACCACTGCACCACCAGGGAAGCCCCCAGAAATTAAGCATTTTGATTTAAGGTCGGTGAACAGCCGGGCATCCTAGAGGGAGCTGTGACGGATGGCCAGTGTCATGGGTCCCACGGGTGTGCAGGTCGCTGCTTTACCTCTTTCTCTGTCCTGGCTTTGAAATGTGCTTCTCTCCAGGGCTCGAGGAAGAAAAGGTGATTCGATGGCACCCACCACCCAGGGCTACGGCTGAGATGCTTGTATGGGAGTTTTCCAGTGAAAGCTCAGTATTAATGTTATGCCTCAGATAATAGACAAGAGTGTAGAAAATAGCAATAATCTGGTTCACCCTGAACTAACTGAATCAAGTAATTCAAGGTCAGCAATATTTCTCAGGGGCTATCAGCACCTGGATCTTCTCAGATCCAAGAAAAGAGTGTGACAGTGAACCCAGAGAAAGCACTGGAGCCTGGACCAGCACAGAGACCAAAGCTTGGGCCTGAAAGACAGGAGAGCGAGCGCTGTGCGTGTTCCTGAACACTGCGGTGTCTGACCACACCAGCTGTGCTGGCTTTTGGTGACTCTAAGCCTAAATTTTCCTGCATTTATTAAGCATCTATCGTACACCAGAGGCTGTTAGACACGAGGGCTGCTATAAAGAAGCAGACAGACTAGATCCCAATCTAGCAGAAGAATAATGAAAACGACCCTCGTGAGGCTCAGGGCCCTCACTCCATGCCAGGCCCCGCTCTCCGCACTTTCTTGTGGGTTAACTCCTCAACCTCCGATCAAGCCTGCGCAGGAGGACAAATGGGAATGTGTCCAGAGACACGCCCAGAGCACATGCTCACACACACAGCAGGGCAGTGCTTCCAAGTACTCAGAGGACCCACCCGAGGGGCCAGGGGACCCTCCAGGCACGCATTTTTGCTGGGACCTGCCTGACTGTCTTAGAGCTCGTTTCTGGCTTTAGGAAAGAAGGCTGAGACCCAGGCCCCTTGATCCGTGGCCCTCAGGATTGGACTAGAAATTCCCAGCAGCAAAGCCCTTTCTTTCTTTTCTTTTTTAAGTAAATTTATTTATTTATTTATTTATTTATGGCTGTGTTGGGTCTTCATTGCTGTGCGCGGGCTTTCTCCAGTTGTGGCGAGGGGGGGCTACTCTTCGTTGCGGTGCGCAGGCTTCTCATTGCGGTGGCTTCTCTTGTTGCGGAGCACGGGCTCTAGGTGTGCGGGCTTCAGTAGTTGTGGCTCGCGGGCTCTAGAGCGCAGGCTCAGTACTTGTGGCGCACGGGCTTAGCTGCTCCGTGGCATGTGGGATCTTCCCGGACCAGGGCTCGAACCCGTGTTCCCCGCATTGGCAGGTGGATTCTTAACCACTGCGCCACCTGGGAAGCCCCAGCAAAGCCCTTTCTACACCCCCCCACCCCGCCCCGCACCTGCTCTGGCCAGTGTCAACAGCCACGCACAGGACTCAACCCACTCCGGGACCAGTTTGCCCATTTTTAAGTGTTTTCATGAGACGTTCGCTTTCGGTCCTCAACTGATACCGAGTCCAGAAGTGAATGAATGAGACCAAACGAGAAGAGTTTGTGGTCAGCTTTTTTGGGGAAACTGTGTAGAGTTTTATGTTCAGAAGAGTCACAATAGAGAATGCGGAGGCCTTGGCTTTTCTTGGCGGTTCGCTGGGGGTGGCGGTGGGGTGAGGTGGAGGTGTCGTCTCGTCAGAGCCCAGCCGACGGCCTGTGGGCAGGTGTGATGGAGCCTGACCCGCCAGGCAGAGAAGTCACTGCGTCCCGCGACCAGAGCGGGGTTCCGACCACAGACCTGCGGGCAGCGGCGCTCTGGGAGCGGCCTCCCCTGCCCCTCTCACCGCGCACCCAGCGGAGGGTGGGCGAGGCGCAAGCGCGAGCGTTTTGGAAGGAGCTGCCGGTGCTGGGGGCGCGTCTCGCCCGGTAGAAGGTGAAGGCTTATGGGGCGCTGGCACCCTCCTCCCCCCGAACCAGCTCCCGGGGACCCGTGACCCCCACAAACGGCCCATGGCAGACTCCGCCCCAGGGACCAGGTTCTGCCGCGCCCGTCGGTCCGCAGGCGCCTGGCCGGCAGCGAGAGGCCGCGTCCACGCGGGTCGTGCGCCTGAGTCGCCTCCCGGATAGACGCGCGGAGGGACCCTTTCCGGCCGGCAAGGGCAGCGGCGCTGGGACGGGGAGTGCCGGACCCCCGGCCGGGGGCGCGGGGGTCTGGCGGAGGCGGGAGGGGAGCTGCAGGCGGGGCGGCCGGAGCTGGAGGGGGGGCGGGCGGGAGGGGGCCGTGCCGCGCGGCGCGGGGCGGGGCGGCTCCGGGCTCCGCGCTCAGTCCGCCCTCGCGCCCGCGCCGCGCGCCCTCCCGCTCCCGCCCGCTTGTGCCGCCGCCGCCGCGGCCGCCGGCTAAGCAACTTCTCGAGCTCCCGCGACCGGCCGGACCCCGGCGCCGCCCCCGGCCCAGCGCCCAGCCGGCCGAGGCCATGGACGCGCTGGCCTGGCTGCTGCCCCCGCTCCTGCTTCTCTGCGCGCAGCAGCACCGCGGCACCAGGTGAGCGAGCGCCGGGTCCGCGCTGCGCGGGGGCCGCCCTCGGTGAGGAGTCCCGCGCCGGCCAAGCCCCGGCTGCCGGGCTGGAGCCCCGTGCGAACCCCTGCTCTTCAGGCCCCCGCGTCTGCCCGCACCCACAGGCTCCCACCGTGTCGGTCCCCCATCCCCCCCATGACTCCCCCACCCGTCTCCCCCGCGGGCCCTCCTCTCCAAACTCGCCGCGGAGATGCCCTTGGGCGCGAGCAGCGGCGATGTTCTAGGTTCTGGCAGCCCCGCCGCCCCGGTGCTGTCCGCCGTCCCGGTGCTGAACCCGTGCCGCAGGGCCGGTCGAGGGCGTCGGAGCCGCCCGCAGTTCCCCCGGTGCCCGGGCTCGCCTGCTGAGCTCGGGTTCCTCGCCCCAGCCGGCACTTGGCCGATCCCTGCCTGGCTGGTGCCCTTCCAGGCGCGGTCTGAGCTCTCAGTAGGGCCCCAGCTGCAGGCAGGAAGAAAGGAGGGGTCTGGGGAACACAGGAGGGGAGATTGCTCCCCTTGCTCTAAGAGCAGAGCCTCGGGCGCCAGCTTCCGTTGCCCTTAGCGGCCTGGGGTGGACACGAAGGCGCGTCCTCATGGCAGGTGTGGTTGTGGACCTCCCTTCTGGGACCACTTCTAATGCCATCCGACGCCAGGGTATGCGAGTCGGGGAGCCAGGTGCCCCTGGCAGGGGACAGACTCCGGATTTCTTTTTAACTGTCAGGAGAGGGGATGAGGCGCCCTGTCTTCCCCAGAGAAGGCAGCGGCTAAGAAGAAAGGTCCCTGTGCTGAGGCCCCTCCCTCTGGCTCCCAGGGGCCAGCATGGCCCCAGCTTGCTTTTCGTGTCTCTGCAGACCGGACTTGATGTGGGCCCCGGGTTGCCCAGCATCCTGAGCACTGAGTCTGGCTACCTGCCATAGGAGTTGTGAGGGGCCTTTTTGAAAATCGTCTTGGTGCCAGGGCTGCAGAAAAAAACAGAGCAAAATCATCTCTCCCTGCCCCTTCCCCCCAGCATTCCAGACTTCGTGGTCAACCAACTGATGTCGAGGACTTTAAAAGCCAGAAATCGTTGAACACTGGCCTGTGTTTTGGCTGTAGTCACTCGGACAATATGTAACACGGCTCTGTGTGTGTGTGGTCAGAGCTTACTTGTTGGTGGGTGGAGGGCAGAGCCAGGAAAGCCTGGCTTTGGTTGTGGACGTGGCTGTCATGTCAAAGTCACAGGCAGTGCCGATGTGGCCCCTGTCCCGGGGCCTTGTTCTTTATCAAGCCCAGTGGGCTGTTCTCCTCTCTCCTTTTCCTGCTTCACGGTCCCAGAAAGGGCAAAGCGTTGAGGTGTGGCTGTGGAGGGATGTGCTGGGGGCCAGGGGTCAGCTGCTGGCTCAGGCCCACAGCTGCGTAGCCGCAGTTCTGAAATCCAAGTTGCTCTGAACCCCAAGTCTTAGTCCAAGTTTGACACCAACACTCAGTTGGCGGCAGAGCCTGCCTTGCTTGTTTTGTCTGTATTCACGCTACTCATGGGGCATATTTATACATTTCCTGCTGGAAAATTCTCCAGACACACCCCTCCCCAAGTGCATGAGTGCATTATATTGCCTTTCTAAAATCTGCAGTGTTTTGAACTCCTACCCCATCTGGCTCCTGGGTTGTTGGGCGAGGGGTGAGCCTGTCTGCCGGGGTAGGAAGGCTGAGGCCCCGGGTGGGACGAGAGCCTCTGGGCTTTGGGGGCCTTCGGGGCCTCCTTTCCCATCTGCTCTGCATCCCTCCACTCAGAAACCAGGGGAACAGTGCCTTCCCTTCCCTCGTCCCCACCCCGGGCGGTGTGAGGGGACATCGGGCTAATGGAAGGGCCTTTGTTGCCGCCCCTCAGCCCAGATCGCGGGGCTCCTGGTGGGATAAGAAGGGAGTGAGCTGTGCAGCATTTGTGGGTCGGGTCAAGGCCACGCTTCCCTGAGTCTGAAGATCCGCTCACGCAGCGGCTGCCCAAGCTCGCCGGCTGCCTACCCGAGTGGGTGGCCTTCCGGGGCTGCTGGCACCTCCGTCTCCCTGGAGAAGCTGTGCTTGCGGTGCTTGCCTCGCCCTCACCTCCCGTGAGTGCGATCGTCGTGGTGTTCGCCTTGGTAACTGAGGTGCCAGCGCTGCGGCGGCTGCTCTAAAAGCAGAGCTGTCAGGGATCCGTGGGCTTCGTGTGCACAGGGTCGGGGGGGTGGGAGGATCCTGGGGGTGGGCCTGCTGCCTCGCTCAGCTACACCCACCTTCCCTTTCCATCCCCAGGGGCACAGGCAAGTGACAGGGGTGGGGCTTCTCTCAGGGGGGCCAGGAGAGGGTGGGGGGCCTGACGGTACCCAGGAGCAACCCCAGGAGGGCGGAAGCTGCCTGTGATTTCACAGCACCTGCTTTGTCCCACGAGCTTGAGCCTGGCGTGTCTCTGAGCTTCTGTTCCTCTAATGAAACCCCAACCCTATAGGCCATCGCCGGCTGCCAGGGCCATCAGAGGAGTCAGACGCTCCCTCCCGGGACGTGGGTCAGAGTCCCCACATTCTGACCCCATGCAGAGCCCCCCATGGACCAGGTACCCCGCCTGCCCCACTGACTCTACCTGAACCAGTGGAGGAGGGTAGGGCCCTCCGGGACCCAGAGCACCATGTAGCCCCGCCTCCAGGGCACTCCGGCCCCCGCATCCTTTCACAGCTGCAGAAACGGCCACCTCATCCCAGGTGAGCTGTGGCACCGCGGGAGCCTGTTCCCTTCTCACCCCTGGAGACGGCAGAGCTGGGAACCCAGCAGTGTCCTGACACTTTCAGGCGAGCTTCACGGTGGGCGCTGCCCTTGACCTTGCCTCTGTGTCCCTAAGCGGGTGTGAGGCCCTGGCCCAGGACAGGTGTGCTCACCTGTGCCACCAGCTCAAGGCCGGGAAGGGTGGTGTCTCCTGACGGCCTGGCTCCAAGTGGGCCAGCCGCTGGGCCGGTCCAAAAATAAAGCCTCATTCCAATCCCTTTGCGTCAGACCTTCAGGGTGAACTCCATTTGCATTTTTAATTGTGCTTTACTTGGGGCCAGGGCTTCATTTAATTCCTTCTTTTACTTTGTTACCAAAGCACCTGCCCTGTCCACACGCTGCACCCAGCCTTCACCTGGAGCGACCCTGTGGGCCTGCGGGGAGAGCGGGCTTTGCAGGTCTCACTAGCTGAGGACCTCCTGGGTCACGTTCAACCTTCCTCATGGGCCAGTATGTGGAGCAGACGAGGGGCCCAGGTGCCCTTGCTGGTGCTTCCCAAGCCCCGGCGGCCCCGAGGGCTTCTTGAACCCGCCTGAGAGGACAGCGTCTGGGGCCAGTCCAGCTGGATGCCGAGCCCCACCAACTCAGCGGCAGAACTTGCTCCCGGCCCCTCCCTCCACTGACCCTCCCTTGGTCTGGACCAGGCCCCTTTCTGTCTCCATGGCCCATCCAGCCCATCATCCCCCCAACCTCCACGACGGTCCCCAGTTTATCCCCCCTCTTCCCTCAGGACACTTCCCATGCCCCTCCCTCACAGGCATCCAGGTTTAATCTAATTAATCGAGCAGCTCCTTGTTCGGAGTGCCGGTTTCCCCCTGACCCTGGATGAGCCCCACAGTCCCCCCCTCCACACTCTCCGCCCCATGCCTGCCACTGCCCTGCAGACCCCTCCCAGACCCCACCGCGTGGAGCCCTCGCCCACCTCCTGCCTCTTGCCTTGCCCCAGACTCACTTTCTCTCTCTTCGGGCTGTGATGTCACTTTCTCGGGGAGGCTGTCCCTTTCTCCCCAGCCAGAGGGCTCCTGACCTCCCCTTCCTGTGACCCTCTTCATGCTCAAAGCCCCTTGCTTTGCCACCCCTTGCAGACGCTGACCTCTGCAAGGGCCTGGGCCGCGACTGTCCTTTCCTGGCTCAGTCACATCTCTGGAACAGGGCGGCACCAAGGGTCACACTAGCCAGATGGACGGGTGGATGAACAGATGCGCGATCAGGACAGCTTCCTTCAGGGGCCCGGGGCAGGGCCAGGAGAGGGATGGGGGTTCAGTGGAGGTGGGGGGAATCAGCGTGGGGACATGGGGGGGGTCATAGCGCCGGAGAAAGAGGTGGGGACAGATGGCAGAGGGTCTGGAGGGTCAAGCAGGCGTCTAAGAGGGGAGAGGCTGGAGGGCAGGAGTCAGGGAGCATAGCAGCTGGAAGCAGGCAGGGGACTGGGGCCTCGGGCGGAGGGGGCCGTGGTCTGCGGTGGCCCAAGTGGGGGCTGGTGGGGGGGCGGGACACAGAGGCTGCGCCGACAGGCTCAGCGGTAGCCGGTCCCACTTCCGGAGGGGAGGGGAGGGGCGGCCAGCAGCAGCACCGCGGGAGCCCAGAGGGGTCAGCGGTCTCGTCACGGTCCCAGCTTCTCTGCATCCAGACCCTGGCACATCGTCTCCCCTGCGGGCTCTGGGTGGGCTCGGGCCCCAGGTGACCTGGAGGCCTTCTCTGCCCACTGGGGACAGGAGTGATTCAGAGAAAAGCAAGAGGGTTCCTCCTGAATGTCCCTCCTCGTTCCCTGCTGTCAGGTTTAGGAGAAATGCCCCCCCCCACCGCCGCTGTGGGTTGCAGGAGCAAGGCTGTGTGAGGTTCCCGGGGCTGCTGTAACAAGCGACCACAAGCTGGGGGACTTAAAACAGGGGGAATTTATTCTCTCGTAATTCTGGAGGCCAGAAGTCTGAAGCCAAGGTGTCGGCAGGGTCCATGCCTCTCTCCAGCCTGATGCTGCCGGAGTCCCTGGTGTCCCTCGGCTTGTGGCCGCATCACTCCACTCCCTGCCTCTGTGGTCACATGGCTTCTCCCTGTGTGTCAGTTTCCTTTTCTTCTAAGGACACCAGTCATGGATTTAGGGCCCACCCTAGTCTAGCATGACTTCATCTTAACTAATTACATCTGCAAAGCCCCTGCTTCCCAATAAGGTTCCATTCTGGGGTTCTGGGTGGACATGAATTTGGGGGCTCTGTTTCCCAGAGGGTGGGCAGAAGGAGGGGGGCAGGCAGAGCCACTGGGGGGCTTCCGGCAGTCGGCGTGTGCGGGCCGTGAGACGCCTGTGTCTTTGGGTCCCCCTGCGGCCCCACCAGGGACAAACACGACCAGCACAGGCTGTCAGTGAGGTTAATCTGAAACCAGGGGGCATGGCCCCCAGCTGCTCCGGGGACAGGCTAAGCCCCGGAGGCACGTGGCAATTTGGGGAGCTCTGGAGACTGCCTGGGAAGGGACAGAGAGCAGGAGGCCGGCCTGCAGCCTCCCCACGGGCCCTCGGCCTGGACTGGGTCGCGGGTTTGGGACCTCACCCTCTCTCTCCCTCTCCCCAGCCTTCAGCCTCCTGGTCACATGTCTTTTCTCCCAAGTCACCTCCTACAGGACACATTGCCCTCAGAAGCTGAAAGGGAGGCCATGTGCTCTTGTTGGGGGACCCCAGGGGTGGGGATGCTGGGTGGTTATGGAGGGAGCCGGGGGCCTCTGCCTGACCTGGGTGGCCTCCCTCAGGGCCGAGTGGGTGGGGTGTAAGCTGAGCATAGAGGCCGGTGGAAGAGGTCCAGGAGTCCCGGGCTCTGCACCTCCCGGGGGCTCCCTGTGTCCGGCGTGACTGGTCAGGTCCAGCCCGCAGGGCCTCCTCCCTATCCACCCCTGGCCTAGGTGCCCGGGACAGGCTCTGTCCCTGGCACCCTGCCTGTGACCAGTGGGCCTTGTGTTTCCAGGGCAATGAACGACATTGGCGACTATGTCGGCTCCAACCTGGAAATATCCTGGCTCCCCAACCTGGACGGTTTGATACAGGGCTACGCCCGCAACTTCCGGCCTGGCATTGGAGGTGAGAGTGGCCGTCGGGCTCGGGCAGACCCTGGGTCCAGTGTGGGTGTGAGCCCTGCTTGGCTCTGGGCTGGTGCAGAGGCCGGCTCCCCTGAGGGGCGTGCCCGAGCTCCTGCGCCAGCCCCCAGGGAAACGGCTAGGAAGGTGGATCTGCTCAGGCCTCAGGCTGGTCTGCACCAAGACGGCCTCCCCTGCAAAGCCCCTGGCTGTTCCCTGTCCCGCCTTCTGGGGCATTCGCTGGCCTGGCTGAGCGGCCGGGGGTGCTGGGGCCTGGCCTCAGCCCCACCTGCCTCGGGCCTGGCTCCTTCCTCGCAGGCCCCCCCGTGAACGTGGCACTCGCCATCGAGGTGGCCAGCATCGACCACATCTCGGAGGCCAACATGGTAGGTCCCACCGGCCTCCGCCCCGCCCCCGGCCGCGTGCCCCCAGGAGTGGAGGGGCTGACGGCCGGGCCTCCGCGCCCCCCCGCAGGAGTACACCATGACGGTGTTTCTGCATCAGAGCTGGCGCGACAGCAGGCTGTCCTACAACCACACCAACGAGACTCTGGGCCTGGACAGCCGCTTCGTGGACAAGCTGTGGCTCCCAGACACCTTCATCGTGAACGCCAAGTCGGCCTGGTTCCACGACGTGACGGTGGAGAACAAGCTCATCCGGCTGCAGCCCGACGGGGTGATTCTCTACAGCATCCGGTGAGCCCAGCCGGCTGCCTGCCCGCCCACCCCCCACGGAGCGCAGTGCTGAGAGCTGGGGGGATGGGGGGTGGGGGGTGGCGGTATTTATATCCCCCGGCAACCAGCAGCTGCGCAGGAAGCAGAGGTTGCTGGCCGGAAGCCAGCAGAGGCCGCTATTTGGCTAACGCGTGCCCTTGTCTTTTTAAATTGAGGTGAAGTTCACATAACATCAAATCAAGCATTTAATAGTGAACAATTCCGTGATACTTAGCACACTCCCTATGTTGTGCAAACATCACCTCTACCCACTTGCAATACATTTCGCCCGAAAGGAGACCCCGTGCCCATTAGCAGTCACTCCCCGTCTCCCCTCTCCAGCTCTGCAAACTGCCAATCTGCTTTCTATCTTCATGGATTTGCCTATTCAGCACATTTCACACAAAATTAATCATACGCTACGTGACCTTTTGAGTCTGCTTTTTTTCACTTAGTATAGTGTTTTTGAGATTCATCTGTGTTGTGACACTTATCAGAATTTCCTGCCTTTTTATGGCTGGGTGACGTTCCATTGCATGGATACACCAGTTTGTGTACTGCTCCTCCGTCGACGGACAGCTGTGCTGGTTCCGCATTTGACTGTTGTGAGCTGTGCCGCTGTGAACACACGTGTACGTGTATTTGTTTGAATGTGTGTTTTCTGACACATGCCTTTTAAAAGTGGACTTCATTGCCGACATTTTAAAGATCAGGAGATTTACATAAGAATCTAAATTCTCTTGGAAAACCAGCCTTTTCCCAGGCTGCATGGTCAGTGGGGACGCCTAGAGGCCATCCCCAGGGGCAGACCAGGGGGCTCAGGCTGGACCTGCCTTCTTGGCCCCCGGCTTAGCCAGCCAGCTGTTCTGAAGGACGAGGAAAGTGAATGAAATCCGGTTCTTGATCCCTGAGGAAAGACTCACAGATATCTGTAAAGTGGCCGCAGTTTCCAGTTTCCACCCAAATGCCAGCAGCTTGCCGGCAAGACCAAAGGCAGCCTGCCGCCGCCCCGTGAGGAGGCCGTACTGGCTGGGTGCAGGGGCGTCTCTGCTATGTTGGGCCAGAGAGACGCCGGCTGCCAGGGGCTGGCCTCATCCTGGGGACCCACCAGTGTGTTGTCTGGGCAGAATCACCTCCACGGTGGCCTGCGACATGGACCTGGCCAAGTACCCCATGGACGAGCAGGAGTGCATGCTGCACCTGGAGAGCTGTGAGTGCGGGCTGGCGCGGGGGCAGGGAGGCATGGGGGAGTGCAGAAACAGAAGGAAGAGAAGGGGCCGGAAGGTCCGAGCAGCCTGGCCCTTCTGCTGCGGGTCAGCACCCTGCCCAGGACAGCCAGCCCTGGAGCCCAGACAAGACATGTGCCTGTGTCACTGGGCCAGCATGGCGGCCCCTGCGGGTCACCCTGGCAAGGGTGACCTGCCCTTTGGCCAGCTCATCTGGCCTTGCCCACCTTTCCGAGGTGCCAGGCGTGGTCCCAGGCCTCCTTGCTCCCTGCCTCTGTGTATCGGACTCCCAGCACAGGCAGGGCAGTCCTGCGGGGGCTGCCAGGGGCTGGGGAGGGGGCGCCAGGCTCTGCGGCCCATGTGGGCTATCCTGCAGACGGCTACTCGTCCGAGGACATCGTCTACTACTGGTCCGAAAACCAGGGGCAGATCCACGGGCTGGACAGGCTGCAGCTGGCCCAGTTCACCATCACCAGCTACCGCTTCACCACGGAGCTGATGAACTTCAAATCGGGTAACGCGACCTCTCGTGGCCTCTTCCTTGTGAGCCCCGCTGGTGGTTTTCTAGTGCTTTCCACAGAGCCACTAGCTGGCCCTGAGGGCCCCCGGAGGATACAACTGGAAAACCGCTGGTCGGCGCAGGCTGTGCCTGGCCGAGCCGCTCGGGACGAGCCCTAGTGCGGGCCCGGATCAGGTTTCCTCTGCCTTACTCCTCGCTTCTTCGTTGCTTCCCGGGGTTTGAGGGGTGCCGGGGGGCTCCAAGGCCAAGCCTGTGTTGTCTCCTGGCCCCTCCCGCCCCTGCTGCCCGGTTGTCGGAGCCAGCGAGCCCAGGCCGGCTCTCTCCTCGAGCTTGGCGGTGCACAAGCAGGGCAGGAGAGGGGTGCACCGCGCTCTGGGAGGGGCCCACTGGGCCAGCAGCAAGGCCGGCATCTTTCTCCTCTCCCTCCTCTGGTGGCCCTGCCGCAGGGCCGGCCCCTCTCCTGACCCATCAGGCTGTGGGGGGAGGTGGGGACAAGGGTCTTCCTCTCTTTGGAGGCTGGCAGTGGCCCCAGTTCCCGCTCAGCGCCCCTCTCCCCGAGCACTGCCCTGGGTGGTGGGCCTGGTGCTAACGGGGGTCTCCGGCAGCCGGCCAGTTCCCCCGGCTCAGCCTGCACGTCCACCTCCGGAGGAACCGGGGCGTCTACATCATCCAGTCCTACATGCCCTCCATCCTCCTGGTCGCCATGTCCTGGGTCTCCTTCTGGATTAGCCAGGCAGCAGTGCCCGCCAGGGTGTCTCTAGGTACGGGGCCCTGGCCTCTCCCGCGAGGGAGCTGGTGGAAGGAGGGAGCCTGGGAGCAGGGCCCTAACCCCGTTTGTCCTGAGCACAGGCCTTGCCTTGCAGTCCCTCGGGCCACTGTCCTGGGGCAGTGGCCAGCCAGGCCGGGCCTGGTGAGAGGAGCCTGACCTGCACTCAGGTTGGGGTGGGGTTCCAGCGATGGCACCACCTGTTCCCACCAGGCATCACCACAGTGCTGACCATGACCACACTGATGGTCAGTGCCCGCTCCTCCCTCCCACGGGCATCGGCCATCAAGGCGCTGGACGTGTACTTCTGGATCTGCTACGTCTTTGTGTTTGCCGCCCTGGTGGAGTATGCCTTCGCCCACTTCAACGCTGACTACCGGAAGAAGCAAAAGGCCAAGGTCAAGGTCAAGGAGCAGAGGGCCGAGGTGAGGCTGGGAGTGGGTGGGGCGGGGCGAGGGGCCTCTCATGGTCAGGACGAAGGACAGCGCCCTCACCCAGCACCAGGAAGGGTCAGCATTGCCGGCGGGGCAGGGGGCACTTTTTCCTGTGCTCAACCTGGGACCCTCTGCCGCCTGCTCTGAGGATAGAGCCGCTGGCCTGGGCTGGGGGTCCTGCCCCTCGCTCTCCAGCCACTCAGCCCACCCCTCCCCCTCCCCATGCAGATGGACGTGAAGAATGCCATCGTGCTCTTCTCCCTTTCGGCCGCGGGCGTCACCCAGGAGCTGGCCGTGTCCCGCCGGCAGTGCCGCGTGCCCGGGAACCTCATGGGTTCCTATAGGTCGGTGGAGGTGGAGACAGAGGAGACAAAGAAGCAGGGGGCCCAGGGGGGCCTCCGTGCGCTTTTCAAGCCCATCGACGCGGACACCATTGACATCTACGCCCGTGCCGTGTTCCCGGCGGCCTTCGCCGCTGTCAACGTCATCTACTGGGCCGCGTACACCATGTGAGGCCGGCTTCGCAGGTCCCATGCCCGGGACCTCCTGGGGGAAGGACCCCCAGGGGCTCTGCGTGTTTCACAGGGGGGGAGGACCACGGGCCACATAAAAGGAGAGGAAGGCCTCAGCCTCGCTCAGCACCCCCAAGCTCTGTCCCCACCCTCACCCGGACCCCTGGTCTGCAGAAGACGGCCCAGCATCTCCTCTCCTGCAGCCCAGCCTCCTGACCCGGGAGCCAGGCAGGCACCGGGCCCCGGGGAGCTTTGCGTCTGACTCGGAAAAGGATCCTGAATCTGGGACTTCGCTCTGTGGGTTTGGACCAGGGATGGCGAGGAGGCTGGGCGTGGGAGGTGCTCATCTTCTCGGTGAGAAAGTGGGAAGGCCTTTGGTCCCAGCATGAAATAAAACGGAGCCTTTGGCCGCTGCTTAAATTCACTGTGACCTCCTCTGCTGGAGCCTGGAAGGCTCTCCTCCCACTAGCTCAACGGGCTCAGGACAGAGGGACCTGGGGACCGAGACTTGAGGACAGAGGGGCTGGGGGGAGGCGCGGGGGCTGGAAGAGTCACTCACCCCCAGTCCCTTGGGTGCACGGCCGGGGGTGCCATCACAGTGCCTTCTGTACGTGGTGATGGGAGAACAGAGACCACCAAGTCCCCATGAACACCCCAGCCCCCTCCCACGTCTGCTGCCACCACGGACTCGGGGTGACAGGGTCGCAGCTCTCAGCAAGGGGCCCGGGTCACCCCTGCACCAGAGCAGGGCAGGTCCTCACAGTCAGAGGGGACAGAGGCAACTAGAGGGGCAACTGTGCAGCCGAGCTGTCTGCCGCAGGGTCGGGAATGCCAGGCCCAGTGCCCTGCTGTGATCAGGTGGCAGCCAGGCCACGACCCTGCTGGCCCTGAGGTGCCCCCGCAAACCACCTCGAGGGGCGCGTGATGGTGACTTTGTGGGAATCAGAGAGTGTGCCCTGCTGGGCCCCCTGCCCAGGGTGCGCCCTGTCCCCAGGCCACGGGAGCAGGCGCTGGGGACGCTCACCCACTGCAGGGCTTAGCTGGCAGAGTGACCCCTGAGGCCAGGTGGTCCAGCGGCCCCCCCACGGGAGCAGCCGTGTCCGAGGCCTGCATCCCGCCCAGGGCTCACACCTCGAGCTCGAAGGCCGCTTACCTCCTGAGGACGCCTCCTTGCATCAGGCTGCCCCTTGGGCCGCTGCTCTAAAGGACTAGGGCTGCAGGACCGAGCAGGGAGCGGAGCCTCCGGGCCCCGGAGTGACTGACGTGGGAGCAGCAGAAAGCGGGTGGCCGAGATGCAGCAGAGCCTGGATCTGGGTCGGCCAGGGCCCCAGGCCATGCCTGGCCAGCTCTGACAACGAGGACAGTGAGCCTCTTTCTCCCCTTCCCAGATGGGCGCCCTCTGGCCTGTGTGTCTCCAGCAGTGTCACTGCTCCCTCCTCCTGGAACATGGAGAGTGGCCCGGGGATGGGACGTCCAGGCCCTGGTGGCGTCCTGAAGCTACCGGGCTGGGCCCGAGACTGCCCACAGCACCCCCGCCCCTGGCACCCAGGTTCCGGCCCTAAGGCCTGCCTTCCACCGGGGCCTCTGGCGGATGCGCGGGTGGGTTCAAGGTTCCCGGAACCGCTGTGCTCACCTGGGTCCAGAAGCCAGCGAGCCGACCCTCCTCTGCTGCCAGGACCCTGCCCACCCCAGCGCCCGCCTCTCCCCGCCTTCTTCACGGCTCCCAGGCTGCCCTCCTTCTGCTGCACGTACCCACAGGGAGCTATTTAAAGCTGGGCTTTGTGACTGCCTTGGGCACCCACGCAGCGAGGCCCGCCCGGGCAGGAGCCTTCGCTTGATTCTGCAACGGGCAGTCACTCCCTCTAGCCTGCAGGCTGCTATTTCTGCCCACATGTTTACAGGGCCAGGAAGAGGGACGGGAAGGGCCGATGCTCTTTAAGCGCGAGCTCTATTCCGGTGCTGATGACACGAGCAGATTGAAGGCCAGGGAGGATGAAGGTTTGCAGCTGAGAGGAGCTGGCTTGGGCAGGGGTGGCAGCGCTTCCTGAGCCGGGGCACCTGGGCCAGGTGGCCGGGTGGGGAGGTGGCCTGGGCTCTGGATGCGCCTCGTTCCAGCAGGGACGGTCTTTGGGGGCTGGCAGCTTCCTTGTCTGTGGTCTCCTGTGGAGGCCGGGATGCGTGTGCTGCCACGTAGACTCCTAAATGCTTCCCTGAGCCTGGGACAGCTTCTTCCCCAAGGCTGGAGGGGACAGGGCCCCAGCTACCTTCCGTCCCCTGCAGCAGGGGACGGACCAGCACTGACCCTCCCCTCCCCCTTCCCAGCGAGGCAGAAGCCTCACCGTGCGCAGCCCACACCTGGGGGTATCGTTTGGGTTCCCTCAAAAGCAGAGCTTGAGACAAGGACCTGGTAGAGGAAGTTTATTTGGGGGGAAATTAGTTTCCTGGGGTGACTGTAACAAAGCGCCACAGACCCTGGGAGGCTTAAAACAACAGAAATTCAGGGAATTCCCTGGTGGTCCAGTGGTTAGGACTCTGCACTTTCACTGCTGTGGCCCGGGTTTGATCCCTGGTTGGGGAACTAAGATCCCACAAGCCACACAGCACGGCCAAAAAAAAAAAAAGAAAAACTCATGCTCTTACAGTTCTGGAGGCCAGGAGTCCAAGATGCAGGTGTGGGCAGGCTGGGCTCCTGGAGGCTCTGACAGCAAGCCTGTCCCAGGCCTCTCCCCAGTTCCTGGCACTGCTGGCAATTCCTGGCGCCCCTCGGCTTGATGGACGCATAACCCCATCTCTGCCTCTGTCATCACGTGGCTTCTCTCTGTGTGTCCCTCCTTTTCTTGTAAAGGCGCCTGTCATCGGATTTGGGGCTCCGTAATCCAGTGTGACTTCATCTTAACTAATTATAGCTGCGAAGACCCTATTTCCAAATAAGGTCACATTCTGAGGTTCTGGGTGGACATGAATTTGGGGGGACACTGTTTAAGCCAGTACAGAGGGTGACACCCCAGACGCAGGAGCAGGGTGTGGGGAGCATGGAGGAGGGAGGGAAAGTCTACAAGGAGGGAGGGAAAGTCTACAATGGGCCACCAGGTCCCATTCCACTGGGGACCCCTGCAGAGCCCTGGGGAGTGGGCCCCGAATAGTCCTTTTTTTAAAAAAAATTATTTATTTATTTGGCTGAGCCGGCTCTTAGTTGCGGCATGCGGGATCTTTAGTTGCTGCGTGCGGACTCTTAGTTGTGGCATGCGGGATCTTTAGTTGCTGCGTGCGGACTCTTAGTTGCGGCATATGGGATCTAGTTCCCTGACCAGGGATCGAATCCGGGCGCCCTGCATTGAGAGTGTGGAGTCTTAGACACTGGACCACCAGGGAAGTCCCCCAAATTGTCCTTTTGAAGAAGGAGGGTCTGGGGCTTTACCACCAACTCCCACCCTCAGGGCTGAAGGGCACCCCTGATGCTCTGGAGGGTGCTGGAGAGGCTGCCACTTACATTGGGGGCAGCTGCCGGCAGTCACCCCCGTGGCACTCATGCCTGCTCAGGACAGCACTGGTCCTTCAAGGTGGCAGCTGTCACGGCAACAGCAACAAATGACAAGGAGGTCTAGTGGAACGAGCCACAGTCGGTGCCACAGCTGTGGCCAGCCTGGGGCCATGATCAGAGCCATCCTCCCCCTCCCCCCCACCGTCCCTGGCCAGCACTTCTGCTCGTTAAGGTCACCTCTTGGCGCAGTGACCCAAGCTGTATGAGGGCTGGTGCCACCTCGCTCAGACGGTCCACCCCTAGTCACAGGTGAGCTCCCACATCAATAAACTGTCCCCTGTCCAGCCTTACGTCCACCCTGCCCCTCAATCCAACACCCTCCAGAGCTGCTCCCACATGGCCAAGCACGTGTGAGCTGGAAGCCGCAGGTTCTCCATATATATGCCCGCTCGGGCTGTTGCGACTCGGTCCCGGCTGTCGGTCTGGAGGCAGTGAGGGGTGGGGTGGATTGTGTCCCCCAGGAGATGTGTTAAGTCCTCCTCTCTGGTACCTGTGAGTGTGATATTGGATATAGGCTCCTTGAAGATGCAGTTAAGATGCGGGTTTAGATGAAGTCCTATGGGATCAGGGTGGGCCCTAGATCCAACCCCTAGTGTCCTTATTTACAAAGAGGACACAGTGGGACAGGGAGACACCTTGTGGAGACAGAGGCAGAGAGGTGTCTACAAGCCAAGGAGCCCAAGGATGGCCAGGAAAGCACCGGAATCTAGGGCAGAGGCTGGCGGGGATCCTCCCTGCTGCCTGGAGAAGAAACCAGCCCTGCCCACACCCTCACCGTGGGCTTCTGGCCTCCAGACTCTGGGAATAGATTTCTGCTGTCTTAAGCCCCCGCTCCGGTTTGTGGTCTTTGTTACAGCATCCACAGGAAACTCATACAACAAGCACGCTTTGGCAAAGGCATCCATCTCAGATGTATTTTTAGGGACCCCTGACAAGGGAAGCCCCTTTCCCACAAACAAGCAGGATATGACTCGGGGGAACGAGACCCTTGGGCGAACTCACTCACAAGGGCCCCAAACCTCAGGCACTATCCCTCCCCATCAGGGTCCTCGGGGGGGTCTGTCGCCTCACCTAGGATTGGACCTGGGGCCTGATGGTCAGCACCCCCTGCCATCTTGCTGCAGGAGACAGGGTGGCCTGGAGAACTTTCCGGCTCTCCCTGCCTGCCCTGAGGCCACAGTCGGCTCCAGACGCAGCAGTGGGAGGTGTGCAGGCCGCTTCTCACCTCTCATGTTCCACCAGCGAGGCCAGGCTGTTGTCATGACACCACTGAGCGGCAACCCCACGACTCTTCCAAGACCCAAAAGCAGCATCTGTGCAAGGACTTCAGTGCCTGGGGCGACCTTGGGAAGTGACCCCAGGACGCAGGAGCAAGCAAGGTGGGGAGATGGAGGAGGAAAAGCCAGTGGAGTGTGGTTACTGAGCTGTCACTGCAGGGTGGGGTCTCCATCCCTGGAGCCCCTCTGAGGGGCCCCTCACCACGGTCCTCTGAGGATGGATCAGCCGGGTCCCCTCCCCACCCACCCGCCCCCGGCCGAGGGCTGCCCCCCCGGGACATTAAGCCTCCACCCTTTCAGGCTGCCCCACTCCAGGCTGAGCAGGTCAGAGAAAGTCCCAGGCGGGACAGCGGTGGAGATGGAATGCTGGCCGTGAGCTCGGGGACTGTTCCCCTGCTGCTCTGAGGTTGGAGGTGAGCTGAGGGGACCTGGCCCAGGCATCAAGAGCTGCTACGACCAGGAGGTTCTGGATTCCCAGGGTAACAGGGTGACCGTTTTGGGGAAAATGAGCACGTTTTGCCTCCCCAGGTATGGCCTATTGGTTGAGAAGTCCTGTACACACGGCAGCTGAGAGTGTGGGCTCTGGACTTGAATGCCTGTCATGTAACCTTGGGCAAGTGACCCACCCGCCCTGGGGACTGTCACCTGTTAAATGGGGAAACGATGGTATATGGTTGTCGTGAGTATTAACTGCTATAATTAATAAAAGGCACCTACAGCGGTGTCTGTACCTTGTCCCACTCAGTAGGTGCTACTTATGGTTACTGGTTGGCCCAAGGCACACGTCTGCCTGGGCTGCGAGGCGATTAGCCTGGTACAGGAGACACACAAAAGGTTAGTGTTTGGGTTTAGATTCTCGAAATAAGATTTGCAGTGAAGACAGTACACTTGCAATCCGGGCTGTGTCTTGAAAATTCCCTGCAGTCTCTTAGGTCCCACTGAACACAGCAAGGGCACCTCTAAGAGAGGCTGGCTTATTCCTCTGGGGGTGGGGAAGGGCGTGCTGCCCTGCGGAGGAGGGTCGGTCCTGAGAAATGGGAGACCCCCCCTCTCCCAGCCCGGGGGGCTGCAGGAAGGAGAAGCGGATGGGGGAGGAGGAGGGGGCTCCCCCAGGCTCACGGGAGCTGATGTGTACACATCTGCCTGACTCCAAGTTCAGTGAATTCATGCCGTGGAACTCGGCAAACACTACACCCGGGGCTTTGATTTTCGGGGAGCTGGTGTACCAGCACGGCAAGTGGCGTGTGACACACGGGAGAAGGGACACCCCTGTCCCCATTCCGGACTCAACACAATTTAGAGGTGGAGTGGCAAGGCCAGACAGTGCGATCAGACCAGGCGGGTGGTCCAGCCCACCCCCACGAGCCTCTGGGCTGCCTGCCCTGGTCCACTGAGGCTGAGTGAGGGGACCCTCGAGAGAGGCTGGGGCTCCACTGAGGCCAAGGAGCTGAAGGACAACAAGGCAGAGGCTTGGAAGGGTCGCCAGCCAGGACACCGAGGGCAGGACACCCCTCCTGGGAGGCCTGCTGGGTCCCGCCAAGTCAGGAAGCGACGTCCCGATTTCCCGCTGGGAGACTGCTCTCCACGGGACTCTGGGTCTCTGCACATCTTATGAGCAAGATGCTACCTGCCTTTTGTCCTGCACTGTCTCTCCAAGGAGGTCTGTTGCGCACACAGCTTGGACTTGTCCCGGCAGGGGAAGGGGCAGGGTTTTCTGCCTGGTATAAAATACTTGGTGACTGGACCTCAAGTTCGTCTCCTATAACAGAACCCGCTGTGCATGCGGTGTCCACCTGGGCTGCCTCCCTTAAGGTGGCCCCTCCCTGGGTGGGCCCAGGTGCCCGAGCACCTGGATGGGGTAGCTGTGGGTTTCATGTCCTTGGCCTGGGGTGCCCGCAGCCCCCCCCTCCCAGGTACCAAGGGCCCCACGCCCCAGGCCCGGCCTTCGAGCATTCCTGGGAACCGTCTGGCCAGGCTGGGTGGCTTCTCCTCAGGGTGACCTTGAAGGCACAGCTCTTGGGACTCCCCCGAGGCACCGTGCGGAGGGGGGGCAGATGGGGCACGGAGGGGCCTGCGCTGGGATCTGCGCTGGACCCTGGAAGGTGCTGCATCTCCCAGGGCCGCAGGGCCTCAGCCACCTACCCGCCCGGCTGGGAGCTGCAGAGATGAAATGAAGTCCCATCCTGAAAGCAGGTGTCCACCCCACCTGCTCTTCCACGGCGAGGGTCATCGGGGGTCAGAGAGGGCTGAGGGCTGCCTTTGGGTGCAGCTTGCTGTCCCTTGGGGACGGCAGCCAGGGCCCTGTCCACAGGAGGCTCCTGACCCTGGGTGACAAGGTCCCGGTGATCTTCTCCCTGCGTGGGGAAGCAGGGACGTTTTCCTCAGGTAGACGGGAACCTGCTCGTCCATCTGCTGGTTTCTGGGGCCACCCGGCCGGGGTCCTGGCAGAGCTGCTCCTGCCTGGCCTGGGTGAACACAAGCCCAGGTGTGTGCACGTGTCTGCACACGCATGGACATGTGTGTTGTGTTGCATGTGTATGTGCCTGTGAGTGTGCAACTTTCCATCTAAAGGTCATGCGGAGCCGGTGGCCAGGCAGGTCACCTCCCACGTTTGAGCCTGCAGCTGCTACGGGGACAGCTGGTTTGCAAACGTTTGCATTTCCAGTTCTTTCCTTCAAGCAGATTCCCAGAAGTGGAATGATTGGGTCCAATGATGCAGACGTGTTTTGTGCGCTTGTCTCTGCAAGGTGGCCCCAGCTGCACCTCCCCTGCTGGACGGGGGCCTTCTGCACGCCCCTCCCCGCCCCAGGCTGGGGTTAAGGACAAGCAGTTTAGAAGCAATGCTGGGCTTCAGGCCACGCCCACCTGGGGCCGCAGCCTCACGCTCTGATGGGCGGGCTCAGTGAGGCGGTGGCACCTCAGCCCGGTGGGTCCTGACGCAGGTGGCCTGGTGTGGACAGGCGAGGATGGGCGAGCAGCTCAGGCGGAGAGTGGGAGACCTTTCTAGGCTCTGCCACCGCGTCTCCCTGTGATGCCTCATGCGGCTAAAATAGCGCTTGCTCCGTATTGCCATGGTGACCGTTCTTTGGGTGCTGCCGGCACGGCAGGCTTGCTTTGGGTTGTAAACACTATCCCAGGCAGACTTGGGGACAGGAAAGCGGGACAGACTCCATTTCCCAGCGGCCACAGGACAGGAAGCGCCCCTCCCTCCACGGTGCTCCGACCTGCTTGTCCTAGGCCCTGCTCTGTGGGCATGCCTGGCCTGAAAGGAGAGATGTGCGCCTGTCCCCATTGGCCTGGGCAGGTCTGGTCCCAGCCCTGAGACCCTGGACGAAGCACTGGGCCACCCTCACCCTCAGTGTCCTCCTCCAGAGAATGGGGCACGTCCTAGGGGGTGATGCCTGGCGCAGGGTCTGACCCTGGGGGTGCCTTGCCTCACGATCCTCACCCGTTCAGTGTGAGGCTCAGCCATGAACGTGTGGGAAGTGCCTGGCTCTGCAGCCTCCAGCCCCTCCCAGCCAAGCAGTCAGGGTCCCGCCAGCCCCTCTCCAGCCCTGGACACAGCAACCCCCGTCCCTGCTTCCTGCCTCTGCGGATGCGGCCTCTCCCAGCACCTCCTCTGGCACACGCACACGGAGGCTGTCTGTCTGTGTCTAACCCGCAGACAAGCCTCGCCGTGCTTTGAAACAGGGACCATCAGTGTAACTGACGGTTAAGCTGAGAACGCGCCACTGCCGGGGGGAGACAGGGCTGAGGCCCTCGGAGGGGTGACCTTGGAGCGGCCCCTCCCGGGCTGGACTCCGGCCCCGCCCAGGACCCCGCGAGCGGCTCCGCGCCTCCGGCCGTGTCCCCGCCGCGCCCTCTGCCGGGACCGCGCAGCATTGCGCCCGCGGGAAGGCGCCTGCGGCGGGGGGGGGGGGCTTCGATGCGCTCCACACTCCGCAAGGCAGCGGCCCCGCCGCGGCGACGCACCTGCTCCAAATGCCGGCAGTGCCGGGGGAGAAACCGTCACCCTCTCCTGAAGGAAGCCCTTCGGGTACACACAGGCGCCCCCCCACCCCGGGGTCTGCCCCACGCCGCAGGCCGTCCTGCTCCCGGGGCCCCCAGGGCCTTTCTCAGGCCGCCCGGACCCCTCTGCTCCTGACCCACCCCTCCCGCCCTCAGGCCCCACAGCCAGCCTCCCTTCCGGGGCCCTAGGCAGACCTCGCTCTCTCCGACCAAGCTGCCAGGTCTGCGACCTGTCCCCCGCCAGGGTGCAGCGCCCAGTCGGTCCGCAGTCGACCTCCCTTGAATAAATGAAGGAGCAGGTGAAACGAATGTTGACATCGAACCAGTGTCTCCAAATCTCGAGATCCGAGACGAAGAAAGGAAACATCTGCGGCCCATCCCTCCCACAGCTGCGCGTGCCAAGCGCCTGTCCGCGGGCGTCCCGGGCTCTCCCGTGACCTGCGTGCTCCTTGCCAGGCCCCGCCCGGGTCAGTGTCACACCTGGCAGGATGACCAAACACCCACCCCCACCCCACGGGCCCAAGCAGATGCTGGCTCCGGCAGTCACCTCTTCCTGGGCAGCCCCAAGTGTTGAGTCGGCACAGGTGCCGCCTGTGAGCTTTGATGAGGAAGGTCCCCAGGCAGGGTTCTGAGAAGGATCCCTCAGGAGGGACCACCGACCCCCACGGGAGACCTCTGCTCCTGTCTGATGAGGCTCACCGAGCATAAACTCCACCTGCCTTTCACCTTTCACCTAGAGGAGCTCAAAGTTGTTGAAAGTACTCATAAAGAACATTTAACAAAGAAAATCAGGGGGCGAGCCACACGCTGGGGCCCCACTCTGCCCTCTGCAGGCCCTGCCCACCTCCTCCCCACGGTCCCACAGCGGGTGGGATGCACAGGTTGCAGCCCCACCCTGGGTCCCAGGTGACAGGTGACAGGAGGGGCAGAAGGCCCGGCTGGGTTTGGGGGGGCCGGGCAGGGGGAAGGTCTCCTCTCCCTGCACCTGCCGTGCTGTCGGAGCTCTACAGTGAGCCATTGTCACTTTTCTAATCAGCTAATAACAACACACGTTTGTACTTTTCACTTTGGAAATAATAGGTGTTTGTGATCATGAACGTATATGAGATCTTTGTGGAAAACTGGGAAATACAGAAACTGCCCAGAGTGAAAAGGACCAGCCCGCAGCTGCCAGGCCCCTTGCGGGTCTGTCCCGCCTGCGCCTCCGTCCAAGGGTCACTGCCGCTCCGCCCCAGGTGACATCATTATGCTGCAGCCTGCCGACGGGTGGGCCCCAGAACAGGTCCGGGGTCCTTGGAGGACGACTGGTCCCAGCATTTCTGAGGGGTCTTCACCCATTCGTTCATTAATTCATTCATTCCAGGTGTGCCAGATGCCTGACGCAGTGGGGATACAGCAGTGACCCAGGCTGATGGGGTCCCAACCCCGCCAACTACCCAAACACCCCATGCCCGTGGCCCGGATGCAGGGCAAGAAGTGGATGCCAGGCAGGCACAGCTGCCTGTCGCTCAGTCGGGACCAAGCCCTCTGTCCTCGAGGCCCTGAGAGGGATGGCTCAGTGGCCCTGCCCTCTGGAGGGGGTCTGCTGGCCTGGGCAGCAGGTCGTCGTTTTGCAGAACTTGTTGGTGGGGGGAGGGTCCTTCACCCTCCCCCCTCCAGCGGCCTCAGGGAAGTGTTCTGGGCACCACAGGCAACCCATGTGCCCTCAACCGGGCCTGGGGCTAGACATGGTCAGGGACACCCTCCCCTCCTGGAATACGCCTTTCTCCTCCCCCAACCCCCATGGGGAACAGAGGCCCCACCCTCCAAACCCACCTGACCCTGAGCAGGCAGCTACCGGTGCCCCCTCGGACTTCCTCACCAGTACTGGGTGACCCAGCTTCCAGGACAGAGGGTCCCATGTGGCACTCAGGTCTGCAGGCGGAGGCCAGTACCCACGGGGCCACCTGGGATGCCCAGAGCTCCTACCGTGACCAGGGCTTCCCTGGTTAGAAAGGGCTCTTGTGTCTGGTGGGGCCTTGGATGGGGCATGTCCAGGAGATGGTGCCCAGAGAAGGGACCCTCGCTAGCCTGTGCTACCAGCAGGGGGAAGAGGGCATCAAGGACTGGACCCCCTGGCCCCTCCTCCTCTGCCCTCACCACGCTCTGAGGCAGGAAGTCAGAATGGGTGGGGGGACGGGGGGCGGGGGTGGTGCTGTGGGATGTCTTGCTCTTCTCCGCCCGTCAGGATGTGCCCAAGGCCGTGTGCCAGGCTGGGCTCCCGGTGGCCCAGGGGACACAGCCACAGTGCTGGCCATGGGGCCAGGTGAGGGGCTGGCACAGGGCGCTGCATCCCACACGCTCACCTCTGGGCTGCAGGCTCCTGCTCCCTCCTGTGAGCGCCATGCTGCTCCCCTCACGTGACAAACCCTCGGACCCCTCCCCTTTCTCATGCACCTGACAGCCAGGGAGCTCGGTGCCCATGCCGGCGCGTGGAGGAGTGCCCACGGGGTGGGGTCGGGAGCAGACTAACACGGGTGTCAGGGATGTTGAGACTCAAGGGAAGCGAGGGTCTGGGCAAAGGTGCCACAGCACATGCGAAGGCCCTGAGCCAGGAGGGAGCCAGGGGGCCGGTGTGGAAAGAGCCACAGTGAGGCTGGTGGGAGACCGGGCAGAAAGGCCTGGGGTCCCTGAGGACGATGCAGACCACTGCAGGTCTTGAACACCAGAGAGATGGACACAGATGGACTTAGGTTTTAGGGAAATTGGAGGCTTGGACCAGGTGGCAGCAGTGGAGGTGGTCGACACGGCAGGAATCTGGAGCTGCCAGGATCTGCAGATGGTGGTAGGCTGGGTGTAAGAGGGAGAGGAAGCAAAGGAAAGCCCAGGAGTTTTGAGGTGAGAATGAGGAAAGAAGGGGTGGGCGCCCTGAGGTGGAGGATGGCATGTCAGGGAGCTCTGGCGTGATGAGAGGTGCGATGGTGGGGGAATCAGCCCAGCGGGGCCATCTGAGCTTGGGATGGTACTTCGAGCCCTAAGTGGACACGAGCAGCTCAAGGGCTTGAGAAGCACCCATGACTGAGGCGGGGGCGGTGGGGACGCATTTAGAGGCTGACGAGGAAGCGGCAGAGGCACAAGGAAGAGACAGCAGCGTCCTAGGGTGAGGACACTGCCAAGGGTCAATTCAGAAAAAGCTGACAATTGGCCACTGTACTTAAAACACAGGAGATGGTAGTGACAGTGGCCTCAGAGAAAGTGGCAGGAAAGATAAAGTGGAGATAAGGGCGGCAGAAAGCTCTGGGCAGGAGTTTGTTGTAGAGAAGAGCAGAGAAATGGGCAGGTGGCTGGACGGCTGTAGGGTGCAGAGGACTTTGTTTTTTATTAGGACGGAGAGTTCACAGCACCCTAAGTAGGTGAGAGGTGGGCTGTCAACAGGTTTCTCTGTGCCCATCTCTAGGGAGAATATGGTTCTCCAGGGACACCCAGCACCCTGTACTAGGAGGCGCCAGGAAGCTCTGTGGAATGAAAGAGTGAATGAGAAATCCTTACAATTGTCCAGGTGAAGAGTGGTGAAGGCTTAGCCGGGACTGGAGTCGGGGGGGTGGGGGTGGGGGTGGGGGTGGGGGTGGTCAGAGGTTGCCAACGGGCTGGGGTGGGGTGGGGAAGGGGAGGGAGGCAACAGGGGTGTGGCCCAGAGTAGGACAGGCCTTGGCAGGGGCGGCAGGGATGAGGGGTCTGTAGATCTCTGAGCCCGGGGTGCGCACCTCGTGCCCAGCTGAGGTCCCACAGACTGCAGATTTGGGCCACTGTGGATGCAACCAGTAAGGGATGGGCCCAGGATGCAGGCACCTGGTGGGTGGGGGCGTGGATAGTATTCCAAGGCGACAGTCCGGAACAAACGCACGGTGTTAATAAGACCCAGAGAGGATGTGGATTCAGAAGTGAAGGTCACGGGCGAGCTGGACAAACGCGGCCTCCTAGTCCCGAACCGAGGAGTGAACTGGAGCAGAGGGAGCAGGCTAGCGAGTGTAGACAAACCCGCAGAAGGAGGAGGGCGGCTGCGGCCGGGAGAACCCACTGAGCCCGGACCTGCCGGCCGTGACCTTCGCTGGGTTCTCTGCTCCTCGCAGTCTGTCTCCGCAGTTGTAAGCTGGCCGGACGCGGGTCACGCGGTCCGAGCGCGGTTCGGAATCCAGGGTCTGAGCGGCGGGCCGCAGTCGTCACGGGCGACCCGTCCCCGCTGTCCCCTAGCCCAGCGGCTCGCAGACTCGCGCTCATCCCATTTACCCGGGCTTGTTAGCACAGACTGCTGGAGTTTCGATTCAGCGAGTCTGGGCTGGGCCGAAGGCTTGAATTTCCAACAAGTTCCCGGGGCGCGCAGCGCACGGGCCCCACCTGGGAACCGCGGCCGCGGGAACCCACTTCACCGAGGGATCAGCGCGCGGGGCAGACACGGGTCTTCGGTTGCTGGGCAGAGCCGGGCCGCGCGCGCCCCCATTGGCCCCAGGTGGGGCCGTGCCCCGCCCGACAGGTAGTCCGCCCCGCGCCGCGCCATTGGGCTGCGGCCGTGGGGTCCCCCGAGGATTGGCCCAGGTGGCGGCCCCGCCTCGACCTCATTGGCCGCAGGTGCCACCGCCTCCGCCCCGGGACCGCCCGCCCCGCCGATTGGCCGCCGGCTGGGCCTCGGGTCGGCCATGTTCGGACACCCCCCGCCCCCCGCGAGGCCTGACGCCGGACTCCGTGCGCGCCCCCACTGGCGCGCGCTCGCCGGCCGCGCCCCCGCCCCGCCCCGCCTGCAGCCAAGTTCCGCGGAGTTAGCCGGACCGGCGCTCCTCGGTACCCGCGCCGCGCGCTCCCTTCCGCGTTCCGCCGTCTGCCTCACCTGCGCCCCGGCCCGGCCGCTGGGGCCCCGCGCCATGGCCCGAGCGTCCGGGGCGCGGCGCTGACGGCGGCCGGCGGAGCGCGCCATGCCCAGCAGGACCGGCCGCAAGATGGACGGGAGCGGCGGCCGCGTCCGCCTGAAGGCGCACTACAGCGGGTGAGCGCGAGCGCCCGACGGCAGGGCCCGGCCGGGGCGGGGGGCGTGTGCGCCGAGGCGGCGGGGCCGAGGGCAGAGCCGGGCGCGGGGAGCGGCCCCCGACAGCGCCGGCCGTCGGCGACCGTGTCGTCGCAGCTTCGGGAGGCCGAGGGCTGGGGGCAGCCGGCCGTGGCGCGGGAGGGAGGGGACAGCGAGGCCCCTCCGGGCCCAGGAGCGTCCCGGGAGGTTCGGAGGCGCCAGCGCCTAGAGGCGGCCCTGGGCGAGGCGGGCGCTCCGGGCGCACTTGAACGTCATCGGCGGGAAAGCTCGCGGGCAGGGTGGGGTCGGCCTGGCCCCCCGGCGCCCTAGCTCGGGGTCGCCGGGCCCAGTTCGGAGCGCGCGGCCACGCGGGTCTCTCCGCGCCCCGACGAGATTTTCCTGGGCTGGGACTTGTCCGGAGGGGAGGCGGGCGTCTGGCACGCCCCGCAGCCCCGGGCCCTGTGTTGACACTCTCCCTGGAAAGTTGGCCGAAACATTCAGGCCACAACCTGTAAGGACGAAAGTTTTTGTCAAATTGTGAAGACTGCCGGCAGGTTTTAAAAACCGAGGTTTTCCTAAACTTTTTCCAATGTACCCGACCAGGTCTCAGTTTCAGAACCGTTTCATGACCGGGTGAAGGGCAGGTGCGGTGAGCCGGCTGGTCGCGCGAATGGAGGGCGCCTGGAAGGGCTGGGGCCCTGCGTCCGCGCTCGGCGCCCTGGATTCGACCTGCCTCCCTGTGAAAGGGGGCGAGCCGGCGCCCACAGGGGTCAGTGACCGGAGCGCCTGGCCCGGCCCAGAGAGCGCTCGCTGGATTCTCGGCCGCGTCGGGACAGCCCTGGTGGGGGGGAGGGGCTGCGCCCAGAGGCTGGGACCGCGCTGCGCGCTCAGTGCAGGCTGAGGTCGGAGAACTAGGAGCCTTTGCTGCTGCTTCTTTCCACTGGTGTTGGTCTCCGGGAGCCCCCAGATTGGACTTGGCTGCTCCCAGGGTCGCCTCTGCCGGGGAGTGGGGAGGGGAGCGGACCTTGGCCCCGCAGATGAACTTGGTGGTCTCGGCTGCAGTGGCGCCGGAGGAGGGGCTTTGGGCTCTTGAGCTGGTGAGCGCACCTTGTTGGGGTGTCTGTCAGGCCTCTCCTGCCCTCTGTGCTGTCCTCAGCCTGACCCCCTCGGAACGCAGTGGAGGGGGCAGCGAGGGGAATTGGTGGCAGTGCCCCAGAAGAAGGATTTCTGGGGGGGGGAATGACTGGCCAGCCCACCTGAAGAGGCTGACGGGGTCTTGTCTTTTGGCTGGCAGGGTGGGCTGCAGACTGAAGCTGGTGAGGTGTTAGCCAGGTCCTGGGCCTCGGCTGGTCCGAGGGTCTTGGCTCGCTGAGGTTAAGGAATGGCTGTCATACATCAGAGACAGTCCTTTTCCCTGCCTGGAACCATGGAATTGAGCAACAAGTGACTGAAAATCAGAGTTGATCCTTAGTGAGAGGAAGTCCACACCCGGAGAGGCCAGGGGGCAGGTGGGAACCAGACCCCCAGCCTTCCCCCAGGACGAGTTCAAGTAGGCACTGCGCCAGGGCTGGAAGGCAGACCAGGCAGTTGTCGTGGGCAGAGTTCAGGAGCTCCAGGGAGTTCTGGCTGAGCTGCCTGTCCGTCCCCTCCCCGGGCTTGGGCCCCTGGAGAGCGCTTTGGTTACCGGGGGAAATGTGACCTGTTGAGTCTGGTTTCCCGGCCGATGAGGCCACACCCTATACCCTTCCCTCTACTTTCCCTTCCCAACCTCCCCTCCTTCCTCTCTCCTCCCCTCCCTCTCTCCTCCCCTCCCTCTCTCCTCCCCTTTCCTCTGCCCCTTCTCCGTCCCCTCCTCGTCCTCCCTTCCTCTCCCTGCTGCGGCTTCCTCCCCTCCTTCTCCCACTCTTCCTTCTCTCCCTCCCACCCTCCTCATTTCTGCCCCAGGCTGACCGTTCCTCCTCGATCCCAGCTCCTCACGCCTCCCGATGCTTTCCCGAAAGTGCTCCGCACTGGTGCCTCTCCCTGGGATGAGAGAGTCTGGCGTCTGAGTTGGGAGACAGTCCTTAGCGGGCGTTGACCTGATGCTGGCTCCGGAAAGTGTCCGCTGAGCTCCGCGCTCACTTATCCAAACCCCGTGGGTCCAAGTGAAATTCTGTCCCTGTGCTGCCACTGCAGGTTATTTTTAAGCAGCAGGGCCGGGAGGTGAGGGTCAGATACATTGGAGACACTATTCTTAAAAATAGGGGGTCGTCAGCCGCCCCCACTGGGGATGCCTTCTCCCCGTCGCCCTTTCCCATCCCCTCCCCTCCCCGCCCCAGGCCCACCAGAGGCTTGAGATCACGGTCTCCCCCTCGCCAGCTGGGCTTTTGGAGGGTGTGCAGTCACCGGACTCTGAGGGTGGGTCCGGGGGTCCGGCAGCTTCTGTGTTTTCGGGGGGTTTCCAGGTGATGCATGCTGGGTTTGGAGACCCTGCTCTGCATGCTTTTCTGAGATCACAGGAACAACTTGGCTGGATCTTCCTTCTCTGCAGCTCAAGCTTGTCTTCCAGAACTCTTATTGAGGGCCTGCTGTGTGCAAAGCCCGGGCCTGGGTGCATGGCTTGGGCAGACCCAGGAGTCCCGGGAGGGGCCGTCCAGCAGGCTGTTGCCCCAGCCTGGGGCTCTGTCTTGGCGCCCTGAGCTGGCAGCCTCAGGATCCCGTTTGCTCAGAGATGCTGCTTGATTCGGGTTTGGGATGACATTAAGGGTGGTGGTCAGGGGTCTGGCCAGGGGTTGGGACAGTCCCTCCCTACTGGTGCCAGGGTCATGCGTTGGAGGGAAGAGCTGCAGTGCTGTCACTGGGTGATGAGCTTGGGGCCCAGGGGCGCCTCCAAACCACTGGGGAGCTGCCCACCTGAACTCTAGGCCCTGAAATGCTGGGGGGTGGGGACTAGCTGCCACCTGGGGGCAGAACTGCGGGGGAGGGTCATGGGGCAGGGAGAGGTCAAAGGTGAAGGGATGGCAGACTGACTTCCAGAGTCCCCTGCGGCAGGGGGACTGGTGGATGCTGGGTCATTGGTGAGTGTGGGCAGCGTGGGTGCCAAGTCTGGGTGACCCCAGGATGATGGGGTGGGTGCGATGGGGGCTTGGTCTCTGGGGCCCCCACTGATGAGCCATGTGAGCCCTCTGTGCCCTGGTTTGCCAAGACATCGCAGGCTGTGGTGAGCTCGGGGCCCCGGGGGCAGGTGCTGTGGGTCTGTGAGCAGATGGGGCCAGTTCCAACGAGAAGGGGTGGGTGGCTGGGGGCCATATCCCCCCACCCACTAGGGTGAGTGACCCGTGGGCCGGGCCCCAGCTGTGGTGGGCGCCCAGCAGACAGGTCTTGGTGGCCCTGGATGTTACCTGGTGGACAGAGACTCTTTATAAACACACGTTTGATAGAATTCAGCAGCCAGCAGTGTTAACGCCAAGCAGATCCTGCATTTCTCTTGTATGGGATGTTTCAGATCTTTCTTCATACGCTCCACGCCCTTGTGTCAGTTGTTGGCAAAATTTCCCCAAAACTTGAGTGTATTCTAAAGTGGTTCTTGCTCAGAGTCTCAATAAGCATACCCGAGTCAGTGCCATCCCTGCTTTGGGTGGTGGGTGATGGGAGGGGACAGTGCATGGGGGGGATACCCCTCCCTCCCTATCCTAGCGGGGGTCGAGCGTTTCCCTCGTGCTGACTTGCCTCGCCCCCGAAGGGCCAGCCCTCAAAGGCTGACCGTGAATCCCTGAGCTGTCTCCAATGATCCAGCTTCTACTTCCCTATTTTGGATGAAAAGATAAAAGGTAGTGACATTCTGGGACTGGCTTTTCCAAAAAACCGAACCTGGAATTGTGTTGTGGCCGCACCAAAGGCAGTCGAATGGTCCCTCCAGGGTTTCAAGAAGCTGCGGCCTTGGATTAATAAGTTACTGCCTTCTGCCCCCACCCCCCCAGTTTCCGTCTTCTGAAGGTATATGACGTGGCCCTGTTGGCGCCATGGAGGTTGGGGGACGGTGTAATGAGGCCGGTGGGCTTGAGATGAACGGGCTGTGTCCAGCCGCCCCACCCTTCTTGGCTGACCGTTCTGACAGCCTCACTCCTGGTGTCCAAGCAGGTCTGCCCGGCCTCCACGGGGGGGTGGGCAGTGCTTTCTGCCGTGCCCACCCTGGTCCTTCCGCCCCACTGAGGCACACCCAGGCACCCAGATAGATCTTTCTGCACAAGGGCACTCATGGTGGTAACTTCGTAGACTGCGGGCAGTGGTTCTGGGACAGGCTGTAATATTCTCTTTGGGGACGACATCGCTTCATTTATTTGATCAGTAACTTGGTTAATCAATCATCAGTACTTCATGTGGCTTAGATATGCTCCATGGTGAGACCTGTGCATCCTTTCTGCCCCAGGGACATCCTGATCACCAGCCTGGACTCCGCCACCACCTTTGACGAGCTCTGTGAGGAGGTGCGGGAGATGTGCCACCTGCACCAGGGCCACCCGCTCACCCTCAAGTGGGTGGACAGTGAAGGTAGCGCCTGGGCGTGTGTCGGTCGGTCGGGTTGTGCACCTCTGAGTCTGTGCGCAGCCCCTTCTGGGGGGAGATGGACAACCCTGGAATTAAACTGGTTAAATTTAACAAGCTTCCCCACTGGGGTCGTTGGAAGCTGTTTCCTGGGAAGAGGCTGCGACAGGTGCGTGGGTGGGGGGTGGGGGGTGAGCTGCCCCTCTGGGGGGGCCATCCACCCCCGCAAGGCCAGCTCTGGTCTGGGCGCTAGGGAGAGGCTGCAGGGTCTCCACACCTTGCACGGCTCCTTACCCTCCTTACGTGACCTTCCTTCCTCATATCCTGGGTTTTTCTGGTGGGTGATTTGGAAGCTGAGCTCTTCATTTTCTCGGGGAAGTGGGGAGGGTAAGGGTGGCCGGGGCCCCAGGGTCCATCTCTCCTTCCCTCTCCCTCCCTCCTCTTCTCCCTCTCCCTCCTTCCTTCTTTCCTGCTGCCGGACACACTTCGGAGAAAGCGGAGGGTTTGGTAGACCGTCCAGGAGAGACTGCCTGGCAGCTCTCAGCGTGGACAAGGGGCAGGCAGACCTCTAGCCGCGCCCCTTCCCTCTGGAACCTGGCCGCGTGGGGCGCTGGCTGTCTGTGGATCTGTGCCCCTGTCCAGCCGCAGCGGGCAAGGAGCCCTTCCCTCCGCTCTGGGACTGGCTAAGAGTGTGCTTACTCTCACCCTGGCTGGGAAACCTAGGGCGCCTTAGCTCCCCGCGTGGCCTTCTCGGGCTGCGGGTGAACTCATTGCCCTTCTGGGCTTGACTGGTTCTGATGTCGGGCCCTGGCTGGGGTGACCTGCTGGTCAGGCTGGTCGCTCTGGGACCGGTCAGCTCTGCTCTGGGCAGCTGGTCACAAGCAGTGGGACTACCCTCCCAAACTCGGGTTCCCGCCACCGTGAACCCCTCTGCCTTGGGCCTGCGGTGGCCTCATCCATGTCTCATGTCCACCAGGTGACCCTTGCACTGTGTCCTCCCAGATGGAGCTGGAGGAGGCCTTCCGCCTGTCCTGTCAGCGCAAGGACGAAGGGCTCATCCTTCACGGTCAGTGCCGGCCAGAGGGCCGTCTGGGGAGGTGTGGGGGGGGGTCAGAGGGGGGCGGGAGGGCGTGGGCGCTTTGTCGGACCAGGAGCCACATGGAGGATTGCAGTTTAAGATCTTAGGATGCCCGAGAATGTAAGGATGTGGAATAGGATGCAATGGGGGTTTTTTCTCTTACATTTTATTATCCAGATAAAATTGCTCTTGTAAGGAGAAGCCCGGGTCCTGGAGGTGGTTAGCCCTCACTGCCCTCGTTTCCTGGGGGCGGCATCGCTCACCTGCCCCCACCTTTTCGGGAGCTCCGAGGGCCTGGGGCCCACGCGCCTGCGGGCAGAGCAGGGACAGTGCCGCAGCCCTGCCCCAGGGTGGACGAGACCTTCCCCGTGGCTTTCTGCAGGCTCACAGCCTTCCTCCGCTGGTTAAGCTCAGCGCGGGGTAGAAATTGAGTAGCGGGAAGTGTTCCTTGCTATCGTGTCAGTATCGTCTTTAAATCTCAGGTTTTCAGACTGTGCCCCCCAGCACTTTGGGGTTCTGCAGGGTGTCTGCAGAGAGAGCATAGTTCTGGCAGCTGTGGCCGCGCTGCCACATCTGCATCCGCTTCTAGTGCAGCTTATACTCTGGCGGGGGCCGTGGACAGCTGAGCCCAAGAGCCAGGACCAGCGCATGAAACCATCTACAGTGTTCTTTTTTATTTTTTTAAATTTAATTTATTTTTGGCTGCCTTGGGTCTTTGTTGCTGCGTGCGGGCTTTCTCTAGTTGCGGCAAACGGGGGCTACTCTTCGTTGCGGTGCACAGACTTCTCGTTGCAGTGGCTTCTCTTGCTGCGGAGCATGGGCTCTAGGCATGTGGGCTTCAGTAGTTGTGGCTCGCGGGCTCTAGAGCGCGGACTCAGTAGTTGTGGCGCACGGGCTTAGCTGCTCTGCGGCATGTGGGACCTTCCTGGACCAGGGCTCGAACCCATGTCCCCTGAATTGGCAGGCGGATTCTTAACCACTGCCACCAGGGAAGACCCCGTCCACGGTTTTCTGTTGGACCATCGTTCTCTCTGACGCTGGACTAGTGGTTGGTTAAAATACCTAGTTTTTGTAGCCCTTTGTATGAACGTGGATTAAATGTCAAACCTACGCTCGTCCACTGCATGGTGGTCGTTAGCACATCTGTGTTGACTCGACAGTGAAAGGTTTGGTACTTTCAAAATTCACTCTATTTTCTAGATTAAGAAAGAGGTCATTTTAGCTAGGTTTTAATACGTTTAACTTTCTTCTCTAGTAACTTATTGTGGAAGCCCAGGGTATATTTTAACATGCCTAATTTTGAACTCCATTTTGAGTGTAAAGAAGTGGAATGAAATGTGCTTTCAAAAGTCAGTTTTCAAGGGAATTTTGGTTCTTTCCCATTTGCATATGGACTTAGTACACATCAGGAGTCCTTTTGGGACGGCTCTGCTCTCGGGACCCCTCTGGTTGCTTTTTCCCCTGGATTTTTCCGTGCAGCTCTGTGTCTCATCACAGGGAGTTTGGCACACATCGATGTGCTGGGTTTCCAAGGTTTTGCCTTAATGAGCATCTCCCAAGAGCAGGCCCTCATCGCAGTGGGGGCTTTGCGGGCAGCCTGACTCCAAGCAGGACTTGTCACGAGGCCGCAGTGGGCACTGACATGCGCTCTCTCTCTCTCTCTCTCTCTCTGTGCAGTTTTTCCCAGCATCCCCGAGGAGCCAGGCATGCCCTGTCCGGGAGAAGACAGTGAGTACCGCCTCTCCCATGACGTGTGTCACGGTGATGGGTTGACGTGTCTGCTCTGCAAGGCGGGGAGGATGGAGCTTGGCGGCCCGAGGCTTAGGTGCTCCTCGCGAAGTGTCTGAAAGCAGAGTGGGCAGCTGGTGTGGCCTCGTGTGGGGTTTTCACTGGTGTCCTCGCCCTTGGCTAGGGATGTATCCACCATCCGACAGGGCACCGGCTCGGTCAGTGGTGCCATGAGGTAAAGCCCAGGAGAAGCCCTGATGTCCCCGGCGGGAAGGGCCCTGGCTGGGATGGCTGGACACTGCTCCCGTGTGTCTGTCCCCGCTGCGGCCACCCCCAGACCTGGTCATCGGCCCCTCCCAGTCCTTCCTGGGTCCCCCAGGGAGGCACCCGTTCCTCCTCCACGGCAGGTCTGTTGGTTGGAGATGGAGTCCCAGGGGCCGTGGGTCAGAGGAGAGCTTCTGACCACGCCCCGGAGGCCCCCCGACCCTGAACAGTGTGCCTGCCTCGTCTTTCAGGGCAGGGCCCCCACTGGGTGGGGCATAGAGAAACTTGACACCCATCACCAGACCCTCCTCGGGCCCTGGCCTGGTGCTGAGGGGCTCTGGACCACGGTGGCTGCTTGTCCAGTTAGGGGGGCTTGGCTCAGCCTCCTGCCAGCCGGGGTCCCAGGGCGGGCTCCGGATCAGGTCCCTGGGCGCGGCCTCTGGGTGCCAGCAGCGTCCTGTGTGGGGTGGGAGCGGATTTGAGCAGAGGCCGGACTGTCTGTGGTCTGTCAGACCCAGTGAAGCTGTTCAGTGGGCACTTGGGTGCATGAGTCTTGCATTTCGGGGAGCAGTCGGGGCTGAAGAGAGGTTTGGGAGCCCTTAGCATAGAGAAGACTGTTGAGGCCACGGAGGGTGTGGCCAGTGATGAGGGCCGGGCCCTGGGGTCTCCCAAAGAGAACAGGGGACCCTGGAGGAGCAGTCAGCAAGGCCATGGAGACATCCCGATCGTGGAGTCCTGCCGCAGCAGCCCAGGGGCTGGTGGGAGGTGCTGCCCCAGGGGGCGGACATGAGGGGCAGGTGTGGGCTGGGGGGAGAGTGAGGAGTCCCAGCGCATCCTGGCTGGGAGGCAGATGTCCGCCGGGGGTAGATAAAGCCAGAGGTGGGGGGCGAGCCTGGAGCTTCTGAGGCCTGGAAGCCGCCCTGAGAAGGCGGGCGGGGGGGAGTCAGTCCCACGGGTAAGACTTTCTGGCGCCGCCCGCCCCGTCCAGGACAGCAGTCTCCTGTGCGCATGTGCGGTTTTGCTATGAGCGGCCCTTGGACCTGCCAGGACGTGGGTCAAGGCAGGACACTGAGGGGGTGGGGAGTGCGGCCAGCTGGGAGCAGACCCCACGCGCAGAAGCCCACCCACAGGAGCCCCAGGTGGCCAGAGAGGAGCTCGTCGGTGGGGGGCTCGGAGGCGGGTGGGCCTCCCAGGGGTCCTCATCCCCCGCGGGGCTGCCCCTCCCCGTGACCCCCCGCCCCGGGGTACCCACGTCTCACGGAAGGGGCACACTTTTGATAGTTCACGTTGTCTTTTCAGACATAAAAGGATAAAATAAGGTAGACCTTCCTGCTGGAAGGAGGGTCCCCTCCACTGTGCTCTGTACGAGGGGTCCCCCAGCTCGTTTCTTTGCCCCCTTGATGGCTCTCAACCACAGTGACAGGCTGTCTGTCTGCCCAGAGCCGTCGCCAGCAGCCCGTGCTGGCCCGCGGTGCGGGTGTCGCCCAAGCATCTCTGCATCTCGGGTCTCCGGCTGCCCAGCCATCAGCTCAGGCCAGGGCCCCGGCAGCGCCGCCCCGAGGGCCTCGGGCCTGTCCATTCTGTCCCCGACTCAGTGCCCTCCTGGCTTCATCCCCGCGTGGATGCCGCCCTGTCTGGGGCCTCATGTAGGGGATGGTGATGGGGGTCGGCACAGCCGATGCGGTGCCCTCCTGGGGTCGTGGGGGTCATGGGGTCTCTGCTGGAGGGTGACGTGGGCTGACGCGTGGGCAGGGGCTGCATCACCGCGGGGGAATGCAGAGAATGTGGGGCCATCCCCACTCGCAAGCAGGTCCTTGAGATGCTCACCAGGGGCGGCTCCGAGCTCCCGGCCACTCGCTTTTGTTGGAACATTCCAGCAGCCTCTCCACGGCCGGTGGAGGGTGGGGGTGTCGTCCCCTCCCCGGCTCTGCTCGTCCGGCTCGATCGTGACGCTGACCTTGGGCAGTTAGGACGGCCCTGCGCTGGTCCCCCGATGGCCCGGGTGCAGGCATGATCCTGGCACCTGCGTGGGCGTTGGTGTTCACTGCCAAGGCCGGGCGAGTGAGAAGGGTCAGGGTGGTGGGACAAATGGCACCCTTGACCCGGGTCAGGACCGCATGCAGATGCTGGCGGGTCTGACGGGCGGTAGCCAGACAGGGACACGCGGCAGAGATGCAGCCTCGAGGTCATGCCTGGGCATGTCCGGCCGGGCCTGTGTTCGTGGCAGCAAAGCCCCTTCCAGCACCTTCTGTGCAGGTTGTCAGCCTGAATTTAATCGATTCTATAGGGTTTTTAAAAAGTGGTGTAAAGTACACCTAACATAAGATGTGCTATTTTAACCACTTTAAACTGAACAATTCAGTGGCATTTAGTAGGTTCACCACCTCTGCCGTTTCTGAAACACGTTCAGGAAGAAAACCTAGTGCCCATGAGCCGTCACAGGTCCTCCGCTCAGTGCCCGACGGCCACCAAACTGCGCCATCTCTACGGAGTTACCCGGTGTAGACCTTTCATGTAAATGGAATATATGATGTGTGGTCTTCTGTAACTGGCTTCTTAGCGTGATGTTTGTGAACTTCATCCGTGTTGTAACGTGTATCAGAACTTCAATCCTTTTTTTTTCCCCAATTTTTTTATCACGGTGAAATACTCATAAAATAAATTTATCATCGTAACCATTTTTAAGTGTATAGTTCATTGATATAAACTGAATTCATATTGTTGTGCAGCCATCATCACCATCCGTCTCCAGAACTTTCTCATCTTCCCAAACCAACGCTCTGCCCGCCTGAGACGCTCACTCCCCACCCCTCCCCCAGCCCCGGCCCCACCCTCCTACTTTCTGTCTCTGTGAGTGTGGCTCCTCCAGGGACCTCACAGAAGCGGGATCACACAGAATGTGTCCTTTTGTGTCTGGTTTATTTCACTCGGCATCATGTCCTCAGGGTCCATCCACGTTGGAGCAGGTGTCAGAATTTCCTCCCTTTCTAAGTTTGAATAATATTCCGTTGTATGGATGGACCACGTTTTGTTTATCCATCATCTGACGATGGACACTTGGGTCGCTTCTGTGTTTTAGCTGCTCTGAATAATGCAGCTATGAACATGGGTGTAGGAATATCTCTGAGACCCTACTTTCAATTCTTTTGGGTATACATGCAATAATGGAATTGCTGGGTCATATGGTAGTTCTATTTTTAATTTTTTGAGCAACTGCCATACTGTTTTCTACAGTGGCAGCACCATTTTACATTCTCACCAGCAGTGCACAGTGGTTTTAATTTCCCCATATTTTTACCAATGCTTGTTGTTTTCTGGTTTTTTGATAGTAGCCATCCTGGTTGGGTGTGAGGTGACATCTCACTGTGGTTTTGATTTTCGTTTCCCTAATGATTAGTGATGTTGAGCCTCTTTTCATGTGCTTGTTGGCCACGTGTATGTCTTCTTCGGAGAAATGTCTACTCAAGTTCTTTGCCCATTTTGAATTGGGTTGTTTGTTTTGTTGCTGTTGAGTTTTAGGGTTTCTCTACATATTCTGATATTAACCCCATATCAGATATATGATTTGCAAACATTTTCCCCCATTCTGTGAGGTTTTTTTTGTTTGTTTGTTTATGGTGTCTTTTGGTGCACAAAATTATAAAATTTTCATGAAGTGCAGTTTTGTCTATTTATTCTTTTGTTGCCTGTGCCTTGGTGTCATATCCAAGAAATCATTGCCAAATCCCATGTTGGGAAGCTTTTGTCCTTTGTTTTCTTCTAAGAGTTGTATAGTTTTAGATCATACGTTTAGGGTCTTTGCTGCATTTTGAGTTAACTTTTGCATATGATGTTAGACGAGGGTCCAACTCTGTTCTTTTGCATGTGAATATCCAGTTTTCCCAACACCATTTGTTGAAAAGACTGTCGTTTCCCCATTGAATGGTCTTGGCACCCTTGCTGGAAATCATTTGACCATATGTGTGAGGGTTTATTTCTGGGCTCTCTGTTCTATCCCATTGGTCTATATGTCTGTCTTTATGCCAGTACCACAGTTTTGATTACTGTAGCTTTGCAGTAAGTTTTGAAATCAGGGAGTGTGAGTCCTCCAGCTTTGTTCTTTTTCAAGATTGTTTTGGCTATTCTGGGTCCCTTGAGATTCCATAAGAACTTTAGGATGTTTTTCTGCAAAAAACATCATTGGGATTTTGGTAGTGATTGCACTGACTCTTCAGATCACTTTGGGTAGTATTGATATCTTAACAATATTAACTCTCCTAATCCATAGACATGAGATGTCATTCTACTTATTTATGTCTTGTTTAATTTCTTTCAGCACTGTTTTATAGTTTTCAGTGTACAATCTATCACTTCCTTGTTAGATATATTCTTAAGTATTTTATTCTTGATGCTAATATAAGTGGAACTGTGTTTTTAATTTCCTTTTTGGGTTGTTCATTGTGAGGATATAGAAATGCAACTGATTTTTATGTGTTGACTTGGTACCCTGCTATCTTGCTGAATTTGTTTGTTCTAACAACGTTTTTGTGGAATCAGTTTTCTGTGTCATCTGTGAACAGAGATAATTTATTTCTTCCTTTTCAATTTATATGCTTTTTATTTATTTTTCTTGCCTAAATGCTCTGGTTAGAACCTCTAGTACTCTGTTGAATAGAAATGGTGATAGTGGGCATCCTTGTCTGTTCTTGATCTTGAAGGAAAAGCTTTCAGTCTTTCACCATTGAGTGTGATGTTTGCTGTGGGTTTTTCGTGTATGGTTTTTCTTGTATTGAGGTGGTTACCTAGTTTCCTTCTAGCGTATGAGAAATGTATGTGGTCCTTGTCCCTAGCTTACAGCGAGGAGCTCCTAAAACCCTTGGAATTTCCTGAGTGATAGGAGTGTCTTGTCATTCATTAGGAGGTGATTTAGGGTGGGGGCCCTGATAGCCTCAGGATGGGGCTGGTCACTGGAAAGACAAAGAGATTAGAGGCTTGGAACTTTCAGTCCCACCCCCTGACCTCCAGGGAGGGGTGAGGGGCAGAAGGTTGAACTAATCTCCAACGGCCAATGATTTAATCAATTGTGCCTACGCAGTGAAGCCTCCATAAAACCCCAAAAGGATGGGGTTCAGAGAGCTCTCAGGTCAGATTTGGGGGGAGTGGCTCCTGGAGAGTGTGGAAGCTCCGCGCCCCTTCCCCGTGTCTCGCCCCGTGCATCTTCCTTCTGGCTGTTCCTGAATTAATCTGGGAAGTTAAATGTTTCTCTGAGTTCTGTGAGCTGCTCTAGCAAATTAATCGAATTGAGGAGGGGGTGGTGAGCCTCCCATCTATAGCCGTGGGTCAGAAGCACAGGTGTCAACCTGGACTGGCAATTGGCATCTGAAGTGGGGTGGTGGGCAGTCTTGCAGGACTGAGCCCTTAACCTGTGGGATCTGACGCTACCTGCAGGGAGATGGTGTCAGAATTGAGTTAATAGCTTGGTAGTATGGGAAAAAAATACCAGGTACCTCCCATTCCTAGTTTGTTGAATGTATTTATGGTAAAAGGATTTTCTACTTTGTCAAGTGCCTTTTCTGCATCCATTGATATGATCCCATGTTTTTCTTTTGTTCTGTTAATGTGGTTCATCACATTGATTGTTCATCTTTTTATTCCAAGAATAAATCCCACTTGGTCATGGTGCATAATCCTTTTAATATGCTGCTGAATTTGGTTTGCTAGTGTTTTGTTGAGGATTTTTGTGTCAGTATTCTTAGGGGACATTGGTCCTTCGTCTTCTTTTCTTGTAGTCTCTTTGCCTTGCTTTGGTGTTAGGGTAAGTTGACCTCCTAGAATGAGTTGGGAAATGTTCCCTCCTCTTCAGTTTTTTTGGAAAAGTTGGAGAAGAATTGATGTTAGTTCTTCTTTATATATTTGGTAGAATTCACCAGTGAAGCTGTCAGGTCCAGGACTGTTCTTTGTCGGGGAGCTTTTTTTTTTTTTTTTTATTACTGATTTACTCTCCTTACTAGTTATAGGTCTATTCAGATTCTCTGTTTCTTAGTGATTTAGTCTTGGTAGATTCTGTGTTTCTAGGAATTTGTGCATTTCATCTAGGTTATCCAGTTTGTTGGTGTACAATTGTTTATAGTACTCTCTTACTGACTTCTGTGAAATCAGTAGTAATGTTCCTACTTTCATTTCTGATTTTAGTAATTTGAGCCTTTCTTTTTTTTTCTTAGTCCATCTAGCTAAAAGTTTGTCAATTTTGTTGATCTTGTCAACAAAAATGGTTTCACTGATTATTCTCTGTTTTGTTTATCTCTGCTTTAATCTTTATTATTTCCTTCTAGCTTCGGGTTTAATTTGTTTTTCTAGTTTCTTAAGTTGTATAGTTAGGCTGTTGATTTGAGATCTTTCTTACTTTTTTAAAAAAGTTTATTTAATTAATTTATTTATTTTTGGCTGCGTTGGGTCTTTGTTGTTGAGCGCGGGCTTTCTCTAGTTGCGGCGAGCGGGGGCTACTCTTTGTTGTGGTACGCGGGCTTCTCATTGCGGTGGCTTCTCTTGTTGTGGAGCACGGGCTCTAGGTGCGCGGGCTCCAGTAGTTGAGACACGTGGGCTCAGTAATTTTGGCGCACGGGCTTAGCTGCTCCACAGCATGTGGGATCTTCCCGGACAAGAGCTAGAATCCGTGTCCCCTGCGTTGGCAGGCAGATTCTTAACCACTGCACCACCAGGGAAGCCCCGAGATCTTTCTTACTTTTTAAGGAAAGCATTTATAGCTGTACATTTCTCCCTTAGCTTCGCTTTCTCTGCATCCCTTAGGTCTGGGTATGTTGTGTTCTTGTTTTCGTTTGTCTTTAAGTATTTTCTAATTTACAGTGTGATTTCTTCTTTGATCCATTGTTTAAGAGTGTGTCGTTTAATTTCCACACATTTGTGAATTTTCCAGTTTTCCTCCTCTTGTTAATTTCTAACTTGATCCTGCTGTGGTCGGAGAAGATATTTTGTATGATATCTGTCCTTTACAATCGATTGAGACTTACCATGTGGCCTGACTGTTGGGAGGGCAGAGTCTTAACCACTGCGCCACCAGGGAAGTCCCCCTCTTGGGTGTTTTGTCACATCTTGTGTATCCATTCACCTGTTGTTGGACATTGGGTTGTTTCTGCGTCTTGGCTATTGTGGACATTCATGTACAGATTATAGGTTTTTAAGATACTGAATTGGTCATTTTGTTCTGGCCGCAGCACAAAGAATTTTTCGAGTCTGTGTATGTTGAAGCATCATCAGAATAAACTGTCAGCAGGGCCCGGGAGATGCCCCACCTTAAAGGGTTCTGGCTTCTGTCCGGTTCCGCGTCCTGCGCAAGCCAGCTTGGTTGCCCTGCATTGCCCGCGAGGTGCAGGTGACGGAGGTGAATGTGCCGTCGGCTCAGCTGGGAGGCCGCGCTCCCTGCTGTCGGTAACGGGGGCCTGATGGCAGCTGGGAGACCCGGGAGGCTCCCTCCCACCAAACGGAAGCACCCTTCCAGGGCCTTCCGGGGCGCTGTGGGGAGAGCTGGGCTGGCTGGTGACGTCCCCGGGGCAGGCGGGACCTGCAGCTGGTGGCCGTTGGTGGCTCTGGGTGGCTTACTGGAGTCCAGGAATGACGTGGCAGCACTGGGGCCTGAGGGAGGGCCACCTGCTGGCTCTGGGCAAGGCGCCGGGCAGCCCAGGGCCAAGCACGGGGCGGTGGCAGTACAGAGGGGCTCTGTGACCTCATGGGACTCCCTCTGTGCCTTGTCCATCCTGCTGGGGGTCCTCCTCTGTCACTGTCCTGCCTCTGCTCACACGGAAGCGTTCATGTTTGATTTCTGTGCGTTCAAACCTGTTTCACGTTTTCCTTTCTGGCTTCCCCAAATGGAAGAAATATTTTGTTTCTTGCATTCTGGTCTTTGATCCGTCTAGAACGTACGGCTGTGTCCCAGGTGGTGTCGGCCTGGGTGTCTGGCTGGACGCGTCTCCTCTCTCACCACATGAGTGGCCAAAGCTCTCGGGCCCGAGATGCAGCAAACCCAGGTCTCTGCTCTGCCCCTTGGGCAGCGGGACTCGGGGAGCCTGTGAGATGCAGCAGATGTCGTACCTGGGGGCGGCGGGGACGCGGAGAATGCGCCGCACACGGGCCTGGGCCGTGGCTCCTCCAGAGCAGACAGTCACGGCGACAGACAGCAGGCTGGTCCCCGCTGGGATTGCCACAGTGGGCATCAGGGTCACACCCGGGCGCTGTGCGGGGATCCCGTCAGGGACCCTCCTCGCCTCCCCTTTGCCGTCCCACCCGCATCAGGAAGGGAGGGCGCAGGACCAGCAGGCGGCCGGCCCCTTCCGGGCAGGGTCCCTGAGTGCCCACTGGACGGCCTGCTGTAGGCTCTGCTGGGCCACTTGTCCTCGCAGCCCCGAGGCCCGACGGGAGGGAGAGGCCTGGCGCAGGGCAGCGGGGACTTGGGGGTGTGCGGTGCTGCTGGGCGTGTTAGGTCCTGGGCCTGCGTGACCTGGTACCCCGAGCTCAGAACAGCAGGAGACGGAGTCTGCAGTGGGAGCTATGGGGGAGAAAGGTCTGGCTCTTCTGGCCGCCCACTCCTCCCTCCGGCTTCATGGGCACCTCCCCTCTGTGTCCGCCTGTCTTTCCTCCTCTTCTTACAAGGACATGTCATTGTATTTAGGGCCACCCAGGTAACCCAGGATAATCTCGAGCCCCTTACTTCCTCACGTCTGTGAAGACCCTTTTCCGGGTAAGGTCCCATCTGCAGATTCCAGGGTCTAGTACGTGGACATGTCTCAGGGGCCCGCCCCCAGCCCCCTGCAATCCACTACACTCAGGTCCGATTGCCCAGTCTCCTCGTGGGGCGATGGGTGGTCCGATCCCCGCCACACCCTGTGGGTGTGGTCTGCCCCCGGGAGGTGATCTCTGCACAGGGTCCCTGCGGGCCTCTGGCGTGGAGCTTTGCGGCAGACACTGTGTAGGTTTGCAGGGAGCCCAGGGCCCTCGCAGTGTTCGGGTCGAGGTTCCGTGCGGAGCTCTGAGGGGTGGGACCCTGGGTCGGGCGGTGGGAGGTGGATTCACACCAGCCCCCCTCCTGACATGGGGTCACTGCAAGAAGTGTGGGGGACGGGGACCTGTGGGCTGAAGTTTGTGCTGCGGCCAGGCTGGCGGTCAGGTGCATCGCCTGGGCCGGCTTCTTGCGCACAGATTGTGGGTCTGGGTGGCATGTCCGTGGGTCTTCCCGCAGGGAGCAGGCCCAGCAGGGGCTAAGCGTGGCCAAGACCTTCAGCCCTTCTCCCAAGGACAGTGGGGTCCTGTTGCCCACTGCCCCGTCGGCCCCCTCTGACGGCCGCTGTCCTTAACATCTGGCCGCACTCCCCTCAATGTGACCGGACCCCTGTCAGCCACTCCTGCTGGCCCCTCCTCCACAGGGGCTCTTCCTAGGGACCTGACTCCGGCCTGGGGGGCTGGGGGTGATTGTCAGCTGGAGCGAGCCCCCAGCAGGGCGGCCGAGGGGTGGAGTGGCCTCCCTGGGAAGGTGCGGGTAGTGAGTGTGTGTGCCTGGCTGGGAATCAGGCAGGTGTCCAGGCAGCAGCTGCGGCTCTGCCAGTGGAGCAGATGACAGACCCGTTTAGCTACTGCCTTTCCTTACCTGGAAAATGCGGTAATGGGACTGTGGATCAGACACTGTTTGTAAAGCGCTGAGACCATCATGGAGCGAGTGGTTGTTCAGTGTGTTTTAAAGGACAGTTGGGGGCACTTACAGGGCAGAATAAACGCAATAAACGAAGCGCTCTCTGTCACTCGGGAGTGTCCCTGTGGGTGGTGAGTTGGCCCCAGGAGGGCTTCCTGGGGGAGGAGTCTCGTTGGAGGCCCTGTCACACAGAGTTAGCCATGGACACTGCAGGCGCTCTGGTGACCCCCGGGAAGGGGTGTGGGAAGGAGGGCTGCAGCGTCAACATCAGGATCCGGCTGGGGCAGGGCTGGCGGGTCTGGGCTCAGCCGGGCTTCTCAGTCCTTAAAGGCCTCGGAGAAAATGCAAATCTGGGGGTTTGGTGCTGGATCCCGTCTTAAAAGCCAGCGGTGTCCTGCGAGGTCCTGGGGACCTGACGCTGGCAGCCTGTGTGCTCCGTGTCATCGGTCCTGGCCTGTCCACACGCTCAAGCGACAGGGGTGTCCCTGGACTGTTGGGTGGGCTGGCTGGTGTAGGAACCCCCCTCCAGCCCGCTCCCGGGGAGAGGCGCCCCACGTTCTGGGGGGCAGGCGGTGCTGCAGAGGACCCTGCTTGTTACCTGGGTGGCCCTTGTGTGGCTCTGGGGCCAAGCCTGGCACCCAGGGCAGGACCGCCAGGGTCGGGGAGATTGTATCTGGGCCAGGAGCCTGTCCAGCCTCACCCCTCAGGTCCGGAGGTGGAGTCTGGCTAGGAGGGTGCTTGACTGCTGGCTTTGTCTGCAGCTGTGCCCCGTGCCGGCCCCTGTGGGCTGGGCCAGGCTTCCTCACCTGTCAGGAGCCCCGGGCCTTTGGGGGCTTTCGAAGCCCTCTTACTCCCAATCAGTGGCAGCGGGGTGGGGATGACAGCCTGGCCCTGCTCTCCCTGAAGCTGGGCCCCAAGCCATTTCCTCTTCTGTTCTGGGGCAAGAAAGCTTTCACAGCCTGAGGTGTTAAAGGCAAGTACCTGGATACATGCGAGTCAGCCTATGGGAGAGTGAGCGGAAGGGAGACTCACCTGGGCTCTCACCTGGGCACGTACGTCCAGAAGCCCAGAGGAGTGGTGACCACGGAGTGGGGCCGGGTTGGGGCTGGTGGGGACAGCCACGGGCTGCAGGGGCCACGGTGGGTTGCAGAGGAAGGGGCATCCCTGCCAGGGGCTGTGGGAGAGGAGGGGGCTCAGGCTGGGCCCCCTGCCCACCCGCCTCTTGTTCACGCTCCCACCCAGTGTGCCCGGAGCTGCTGTCCCGCCTGTTCTCTGGCTCTGAAGCTTCGCGTGCTTCCCGGACACACGCTGGGCAACCGCCCAGAAGCAGAGCGGGTCCTGGAGCGGCTTGGCTGGGGCACGTCTCCCGCAGCCACGACCCACCCAGGGAAACCAGGGGTCGCTCCGTGCGATGGTGGCGGCTCCTGAACGCACGTGTGTTTGTGAGAGCCCAGAGGGCGGTGCCGCCGTGCTGCCGGGTCCAAACCCCGGCTCTGGGCAGGTGGGGCAGCTTCCTGTGTCTCGGTTTCCCCTGCTGTGAAAGGGGTCTGGAGTGACCGCCCCCTTGGGTGCTGTGTGGGCACTAGCAGAGCTAGAAGGGCTCCGGGAACAGGCTGAGTACCCAGCTCGCCGCCTCCCCTGCCCGCCGCTGGTGGATCAAGGGCGGGGAAGTTGCCCCCGTCGTGCGCTCAGGGCCACCCAGTGTCCTCAGAGTGAGAGGACGAGAACGAGGCCCAGCGTGGGTGGGGGGCTGTGGGTGGGCCGGGTGGTCGAGCAGGCGTGGGTGGCCCGGTTACCACCGAATCCTTCCAGGAGAACGGACGCCTGTTATTCCCTGGTGTTTATAGGTGTGTGTACTGCTTTATTAAAAATCCAGTTTCAGGAAATTCCGTGGCGGTCCAGTGGTTAGGACTCTGCTGGGGCCCGGATTTGATCCCTGGTCGGGGAACTAGGATCCAGCAAGCCCCGCAGAGTGACCAAAAAAAAAAAAATGAAAAAAGAAAAAAATCCAGTTTCGTTCAGCTTTGTCTCAAATTATTTGCAATAACCTGGAACAGCTACTTTTCCACCTAAAATGGACTTCCAGTAAAATGAACAGTCTCCCGGTTCAGCTTGGGGTTTCTAGAGTTCTGCAAAGCTGGATGTTTGGAACGACTGGAGGAGAGATGGCTGGAGGGCAGCAGCTGTGACACCAAGCTCATCTTATGCAGGTTTTCCCCTTGGACTCAGGATAAATTTGCATTTCCCATCGAAGCCCACTGTAGATGTGATGGTTCCGCGATTTTATGATTTTATAGTCTTAGGGTTATGCCAACTTTTCCCGTAAAAGCCAAACGATAAATATTTTGGGCTCTTTGGGCCATTTAGCCTTTGTCTTGGGCTCTCCGCTGCCGTGTGGTGTGAAAGCAGCCCCAGTGCGGCAACGAGGGAGCAGGGCGGTGCTACCACGAGGTGTTATCGATGGATACTTTCACGGCTTCTGGGGACCTTCTACTCCAGTGGCGCTTCTGGAGTTGTACTGAGTTTCAAACACACTCGCACGGCCACTCGACGCCAGGTCAGAGAAGCTCCAAGGTGACTTCAGGCCGGAGCAAGGGAAGGAGCTGGAGTCCAGACCCAGAGCTTTGGCGCGGACTCTGTGTCGGGAACACGGGTAAGCGTAGACTCCTGAGCCGGCTGCCTGCCTAGAACCGATCAGAGGAGGGAAGCCGGGGCCGGGGCCGCTCGCCTCCCCAGCACAGGTGCCGGCCTGAGGGTGGGGGAGAGAAGTTTCCAGCATCTTCCGTGCCCCCTGCGTGAAGCCTGGCCACGCAGGCTCAGCACAAGCACTGGGGGCTCCAGGGAGGTGGGCCGAGTCCCCTCGTGATTTTGGAATTGGAGGGAGAAGCCGGCCAGGGCTGGATGCCGGGTGTGGTGGGGCCTGGGGCGGGTGTCAGAGGTCCGGGGTCCACTCTGACCGCGGCTGGCATGACACAGGCCGCGTGGGGGGGGCCACCTCCCGCCTCAGGCTGGAGCAGGTGCGGTTCCAGGCTGGTCACCCCGATACTCGCCTCCTTGGGAGCTCGGTTCCCCCATTTTTGCCCTTCCCGCTGGCCCCCCCCAACCCCCCCAGAGTAGCAGCAGCACCAAGACACACCTCCTGACCTGGGTTCGCTGCCTCATTGACCGGAGCCAGGCCTTCTCTCCTTCCCCTCCCGCCGGGCCACGGTGCCCAGGGCTTGGGACCCGTGAGCATCTACGCTGGACCCATTCTTGGCCTCAGCGATGCAGGTCGGAGGTCACCCGCACTCTGGTGGCCGCTGCATCCCCGCATCCCGGCCGGTGAGCCTGATGTGGCGGCCCCAGGCCCCGCCGGGCTCTGTTCCCCACGGGCGCTGCGTTTGAGCAGCTCCGGGAGGCCGAGCCGCTGCCCCGGGCTCCCTTCAGGTCCATTTCAGTGCAGAGATGCTTGTGGTCCTGTGACGTCAGCTCCTCGACATCCAGGCCGTGTTTTAGCTGGTGCCTCAGCTGCCGGCTCCAGCTTCCCAGGGGAGCCGGGTACCACCCGGGCCTGGAGACATGAGGCGGCAGGGATGTGAGAGGCGGGGGACAGGCCGGCCAGCCTTCCTTTAAATATCTGCCCTGGTGTGTGAGCCCCCCTTGCCTATTGTCGGGTCCAAGGGGAGCAGGCGGCAACGTCGGCGCGTTCAGGGAAGGAGGATGCCTCCTTTCATGCCCACTGCTCCGTAGAGCATAAAGGATCCGGCCGAGGAGGCAGGGGAAGAAAGCCCGGTAAGTGATGCGCATCTCCCGGCGGGGCAGCCGCGATGGTCCTCCTCTCGGCCGTGTGGCGCCCGGCCTGCAGCCTCCCTGCCGCACAGATGCTCCGAACACAGGCGCGCCGGTGCCACCGGCCCCGGGCAGGGACGTGGCCGCAGCAGCTCCGAGCGCGCAGGGGGGGCAGCGCCGAGGGGTGACAGGTTTTAGAAAAACAAGCCCCAGGGGAGCGTGCCCAGCGAGGGATGCGGCTGACGCGGGGGGAGGGGCGGGTGGGGAGGAAACCTGCCCCTGAAATCGGACGGTGTGTGACCGAGGCCCGGCCGCGCGGCTGGTTGGCTCTGGGAGCAGCCTCGTTTTCATGTGGCAGCCTGGCCGGGGGCCCTGCTCTCTCCCTGGGAGTTTTGCTGCCGGGGCTTAGCGGCGGAGGGTCTGGAGCGAGCGTGCATGTGTGTTGCCTGCTCTCCGTTCCGCGTTGCTGCCGCCTGCGTGTGGGCAGTGCCACGATGGGGCCGCCCGGGGCCCCCGGCTGCCCAGGCTGCCCGCGGCCGGCACCTGTTTCCCAGCCCTGAGCCCCATGCGCAGAGCGGCTGTGCTCCCGCAGCCCCGGCGGTCCTGGCTCCGGCTCCGGCTCCGGCTCCGGCTCCGCGTTGAGGGCAGGCAGGTCGTGTCGGCGTCTGGCTTCTACGCCCGGGCCTGGGAGGTCGGCGGCCGGGTCCCTGTTCTGACATGGCTGGAGGTAGACTCGGACGCCCCGGGGCTGCACTTAGCTCGCGGGGAGGTGGGGATGTGGGTGCTTTTCTGACGTCCGTTTTGCAAAAGGTGTTTTTGTAAAAACCAAAAACACCAGCAGGCAGCCCCCGCCCACCCAGGCTGGTGGGGAGCAGGGCGGGTGGGCTGCTGGGGGGTGGGTTCCCCACCGTGTGGCCGGTGCTGGGGTGACGGGGAGGCTGCTCTGGCAGAGCCGCCCCTCCCCCAGGAGCAGGACTGTTGAAATACCGGCCACCCTGCAGCCAGCCCGGGACGCGGGGGTGACTCATTTGTTTTGGATCCTAGAATCACAGAACGTAGGGTGCATTGGAGGGGTGCACGGGAAAGGGAGATGGAGCGGGTGTTGGCGCACACCTGTACCGGCCAAGGAGCGGAAATTAGCTGTGTCATAGTTTCTTCGGGATGTCTTGGCCTCTTTCCTTTCACGCGATCACACGCTGCCCGTGCAGGGCTGGTGGGACCCTCAGGGCAGACACGCTGCCCGAACACCCAGGACGTGGCTTCCGGGCCTCGGGGTCTCGGCTGGGTTTAGTCAAAGCCGTGAATGGGGGACAGGTGGGAGGAGTGAACGCCCCCGAAGCCACAGCCATCCTGTGTTGGTGCTGCCAGGTGGGGCAGTGGCAGGGCCCACCTGTATCCGTGTGGCTTCACCACTCTCCTGTCTCTGCTGCGTCAGCCACGACGGGCCGCCTTCACAAAGTTCAGAGCTGCTGGCAGTTACGTAAGGAGTGTGAGCTCCGTAACCTTCCAGACTTTACTGCCAGGGCTGCCTATTCATCAGTCGGTCACACGGAGCGGCCAGGAGCCCCTCCGGGCGGATGTCACCCTCCGCCCCCCTCGCTGGGCACCGACCTGGGGGCCCCGTCAGGGTCGTCTGTGGTCCCTGCAGAGACGTCCTGCTTCAGAAGCTCCCCGTGTTCTCGTCTTGTTCCCTTTAACATTTGAGCAGTGGGGGGGGGGGGGGCTGCGTTTACCCCCCAGGACGGAGCGGATCCCATGGCAGTCCAACCCTCGGGAGGCCCATCCTCCTTGAAGCTCCGGTCGGCGAGCGCCTGGCTTCAGGCTCCAGACCCCACTGAGCATCCGAAGGCCTGGGGAGCAGTTGTTTCCTGCCGTCGTGGGGCTGTCATGGGGCTGCCGTGGGGGGAGGAGGACGCCCTGAGCGCTGCCCGCCAGAGCCAGGGCCCAGCGACGCCCAGCCCCGCGGAGGACCAGCCCTCTTTCCGGGTGTCATGTCTCTGTTTACATCAAAGAACAGAGAACGATTCTTTTCCATGTTTCCCTGCCTCACTCTCTGGGAAAGACGCGTTTGGGGGCCGGCGGGTCTGGCCCCCCCCCCCGCTTGGTGGATCCCTGCTGCCGCTGGACCTTTGCTCATCTTTTCCCTCCACTCTTGCAGGGCAAGTGGCACTTGGGGCTACGGCTCCACAAGGGTCGGATGGGCATTTCATGCTCTCGTGGGGTCCCCGGCTCCCAGCCCAGGGGTGGGCACCAAGCAGGCTCTCTGTCCATAAAAGCTCGTTGCTTTGTGGGAGGGGCAGGAAAAGCTTTGTCCAAAATCAGCCGTCTGAACCAGTTACTTGCCCAGTGTTTGAGTTGTTTTGGTCACGAAATCATGGCTGACATCTTCCGTTCAGGAGGTGGCACCGCAAAATCCCCGCCGTGTATCTGGACGTGGCGGTTTATTTTTAGGATCATCCTAAAATGTAGAGTAGGCCACCTCGTTCATGCCTGGCTGCTTTTCCTCCGTGTCTCTGAGGCCTCCACCCAGGCCCAGCCGGATTCTGATCCCCCCCAGATAGCCGAACCATGAGCTGGTGGGTCCCCGTTTCCTCCAAGAGAGGTTCCAGATCAGGAGAGGCAAGGATGCCGAGTTGACAACTAACGAGCCTTTCTCGGTAGTTATTTCAAAGGTGCCGAACCGTGGTCTGACAGCTGTGGAGGCTCTTTCAGCTTCATTTCAGTCCATGATCGTTTATTGGGTGAACAGGAGATTGTACACGCGATGCTGGGGGCTGGGGTGGAGGGGACCCTGAATTTGCATTTGATTGTTTAATTCGGTAGTTTGCATGTGTCTGGTCTTTTTTTTTTTTAATTAATTAATTAATTTATTTATTTATTTATTTATTTTTGGCTGCATTGAGTCTTCATTGCTGTACGTGGGCTCTCTCTAGTTGCGGCGAGTGGGGGCTACTCTTCATGGGGGTGCCCGGGCTTTTCATTGCAGTGGCTTCTCTTGTTGCAGAACACGGTCTCTAGGTGCGCGGGCTTCAGTAGTTGTGGCGTGTGGGCTCAGTAGTTGTGGCGCGTGGGCTCTAGAGCACAGGCTCAGTAGTTGTGGTGCACGGGATTAGTTGCTCTGCAGCATGTGGGATCTTCCCAGACCAGGGCTCGAACCCGTGTCCCCTGCATTGGCAGGCGGATTCTTAACCACTGTGCCACCAGGGAAGTCCCTGGTCTTTTTTTTTTTTTTTGATAAGTTTATTTATTTATTTATTTTTGGCTGAGTTGGGTCTTTTTTGTTGCGGTGCGCGGGCTTCTCATTGCGGTGGCTTCTCTTGTTGCGGAGCACGGACTCTAGGCGTGCGGGCTCAGTAGCTGTGGCTCGCGGGCTCTAGAGCGCAGGCTCAGTAGTTGTGGCGCGTGGGCTTAGTTGCTCCGCGGCATGTGGGGTCTTTCCGGACCAGGGCTCGAACCCATGTGCCCGGCATTGGCAGGTGGATTCTTAACCACTGCACCACCAGGGAAGCCCTCCCTGGTCTTTTCAAAGTTTGCTTTTTTGCCTGTCTCTTCTTTGGGAAGTTTAAGAGAAGTTGATTTGTGGCAGTGGGGAGCATCTCAGTGTGTGGGTGCGGCGAAGAGCGCCTGGGAGGGAGAGATGGGGTCAGCATCCCAGGGCTGCCCTGGTCAAGTGGCCCTGTGGCCCGCTGCCCTGCGCCTGTTTCCTTATCTGTGATGTGGGCTTGTTGGGAGGATGGAACAAGGTTGTGTCAAACATGGAGGGGCTGGGCATCCCGTCCTGGTCAGGAGATGCACATGTGTACAGTTTGCGTTGTATATTGTTTTCATACCTTGGATTTAATTTTGAGTTTTATGTGTTTCTATTTTAAGGTGTTGAATAGTCCATGTGGTTTAAAGAGAGAGAACAGGTGTCGCCACCCCTCCGCCACCCTTGGCGTGTATTTCCAGATTTCCGGATCACACTTTTCCATTGGGGGCGTTACTTGTTCCGCTCTGCCTCTGGACACGTCAGCTCAGCTCTCCCTCCCTCCCTCCCTCTGCCCCCAGTAGGGTTGTTTTGTCATTGACTGTTTATATCTCGTGGTCATGAGCCACCAGCATTAGATTTCCTGTCTTGTACAACTTGTAGTTTTTCTTGCTGTTAATACTTGTCTTGATTTTCATCCTTGGAGTTTTCTAGAAGTCCTGCCTCATATTTGCCTGTTATCTTCCCAGCGCAGGGACAGCCCTCCCGGCGCCCCCCAGGCCCTGAGCAGCATGCCCAGGACCTCCCTTTGCCTTCATCCCACCATCTCCTGCCATTCTGCTCTGCCTGCCGCCTCCATCCCTGGCTCCCCCGTTCCCTTTCTTGGCTTCATCTCTGTTTAAGATGTCCTCCAGAGACGTTCTGAAAGAGGGGCCCCGGGGTTGGGGGTGGGAGGTAAGTCTTTTGAGACCTGGAGTGGAAGTGCTTTTACTTGAGCGGAACATGGGTGATAGTTTAGCTGGGTATGGAAGCCTGTTAGAATCGCCCCCCTCGGCACCTTGAAGGAACCCACCGTGGTCCACTAGTTTCTGGTCTGATCGCAAAGTCAGAGGCCATTTTGATTGTTGTGGGTTTTTTTTTTTGTTTGTTTTTTGTTTTCTGCTGAAAGTTTCTAGGAACTTTTGTCTTCCATATTCTCAGGTTTCACGATGATGTGCCTGGATGTGGACCTTTTTGTCTCTTGTGCTGGAACTTTCAACGTGGAAACTCAAGGCATTCCTGATGGGAAGGTTCTGTTCAGTTGTTTCTTTGATGGTTCACTTTTGATGGTTCTGTTACCTTCTCTTCCCACTGATGGTTTGTTGGGACTCCTGGACTGGTCCTCTGATTTTTATTTTCCACTTTTTCTATTTTATTTTCTAGGCGATATCTTTAATTTTTCTTGTCCAAACCATCTACTAAGTGTGTTGTCTTGTCCTTGTTTTTTAATTTCCAAGAGCTCTGTTTTGTTCTCTGAAGGTTCCTTTCTAGAATCGGCTGTCCTGCTCTTGTTTCAGAGCTGGACGATCACAGAGTTTCTTTGAGGTTATTAATTGTGGCAAGAGGCCCCATCGTGTAAAGTGACTACGTGAGTCACTGAGCACTCCTCTGGCTTTAAGGCTTCACAGGCATGAATCCTTTAATCCTCACGCTGCCCTATGGGTACCTGCTATTATTGTTTGTGTTCCGTGGAGAGAACGCCACCCAGGGCACAGAGAGGTCAGGTCATTTTCCCAAAGCACACAGCTGTGCCTGGTGGAGCTGGGGTCCATCCCCCGCAGGCTGGGCCCAAGTCCAGGTTCTCTGCCAAGGGTCAGGCCCCTGCTCAGACCCTCGTAAACGGAGTGTGATTGTGGGTGAGAGTCCCCGCCACTTCGAGAATCAGGTGCGTGAACGAGGCGCTGGTGCCCGCGGCCAGGTCCGAGCAGAGCAGGGCAGGTGCAGGAGGAGCTGGTGTCTTCCTTCTAAACGTGTTCTTCTGCCCTTCCCACTGCGTGTCCACCCAGGTGCTTTTTCTTGGCTTGTTTTGCTAGGAGGTTTCCCCCGGCCCCCATGACCTATGGTCACCTGCCCGTGGGGATGACTGGTGCGGCGTCCTGGCTGGGCTGCCCCTGGGAGGCCGGGGGTCTCAAGCTGGGTGACCAGGCTGCCGTCATCCCCCCCAGGCCGGGCCCTCATTCTGCCCGCCGCCAGGGTGAGGCCAGGGGTCTCCTCCTCAGAGACCAGGAGCCTCTGAGTTGCGGCCTTGGGGGGGCTCCGCCCTGCCCCGTCTCCTGTGACCCCCGGCTGGCCGCCCGTCTCCCAGGGTGCCACGTGGTGCCCCTCCTCCCACCCCCCCCCACCCCCGCTCCTCTTTGCTGTGACGGGTTTATCGGTGCTTTTCTTCCTTCGAGTGTGGTCTTGGGAGGGAACGTAGGAAAATGATTGTGTTCCTGCTGCTGTGTTTACCTGGATACCATGTAGGTGATTCTTTCCTGAGGCTAAATTATGCAGGAGAACCAGCGCTGGGACAGGCCTTCGCGGGTGGATGTGGGTGAGCGTGGGCACCTGGAATCAGCCTGTCCGAGGGCCCGAGTGACCGTGGGACGGAGGATGTGGGGCTGACGACGGGGTGGGGTGGGGTGGCCCCCGGCGAGGGGCAGCTGGAGGTGGCAGGGCTGGCGCATCGCGGGTGCTTCCCAGCAGTGGTCTGTGCGTGTGAGTTGATAGACTTTTATGTTTTAGAACAGGCTTGGGTTTAGGGAGAATTGGGACGGCGGCACGGGATCCGGTAGTACCAGTGTGCACGTCAGTCACAGCTAATGATCCCATGTAGGCACGTGTCCACAAGCTCGAGCCCCACCTCACTCGGGTTTCCTCAGTTTCCCCTCGTGTCCTCTTCCCACCCGGGACCCCACATGACATTCAGTCGTCATGTGTCCTCGGGCTCCTCTGGCTGCGACAGCCCTCAGATGCCCTTTGTTTTTGTGACCTTGGCCGTGTGCAGGAGTGCTGGCCAGGTGTTGGTCGACGGCCCCTCTGTTGGGGTTTGTCTAATGTTTTTCTCACACTTAGACTGGGGTCAGGGGCTTGGGGAGGACCCACGGAGGCGCCGCCCTTCTCATCACGTCACGTCGGGGCACCTGCTCTCACATCACCAGGTGACAGGGCCTCACTCACCTGGCTGAGGTGTGTCTGCCAGGTGTCCCCCTGCAGAATCCCTCTTTCTCCCTTTGCATCCTCTCCTCTGAGGAAGGCTGTCAGCACAGCCCGTCAGGAGGGGAGGGGCGTCTGCGTGGATTATCTGGACTCCTCCGCCTGGGGTGTTTGATGTCCCTTCCATTTCTTTCTTTATATCCGTCTGGACTCACAGATGGTAGTTTTGTACCCGGGATTCTCATCCAATATGACTTTCTTCTTTTGTTGCCCACATTGTTCCAGCTTCGGCCACTGGGAGCTCCTCAGGTGGGTCTGGGGAGCGTGAGGACCAGACCGCCCCCCAAGAGGGTGGTGCTGGGGGCTCAGAGGTGTGAGGTGGACCTGGAGCCCCCGTGGGCGGTGAGGCAGGGGGATCTCTGACCCCCACAGGTGGGGACACAGGCTTTCCCTCCGTCCCTTCACCCAGGAGAGACGGTGAGGGCAGGAGGGCACGAAGGGCAGCACGATGGTCGGCCTCTTACGGCGGCTCAGCTCCCGCCGTCGGACACGGGATCTTCCCGGCGAGCATGGTCGGTTCTATTCCGTCCTGTCCTTCCGTAAAGCAGTGATGGTGACACAGGCCCAGCCCCAGCCATCGCGGCTCCAGGTGAGGCCCCAGGACGGACGCCGCGGCAGTGCTGCCCTGGGAAAGCCCAGGCGTGTTTCTGGCTGCTGACCCGTCGGGCCTGACCCGGAGCAGCTGGAAGTGGCTCCAGTCAACCTTGGTGGCCGCGCCCCCCGCTCTGGCGCTATTTGGGGAGGGGCCCCCGTGCGGGTGACCATGCGGGGGGGCTGGGGCTGCCGAGCGGCCGTTCAGGACGGACCCGGCAGATGGCACCTCTCCAGGAGCAGGTCCGCCGGCGCCGTGTGTACCTTGGCCGCTGCGGAAGGTGGCTTCACGTGGAGACTGTAACTAACCGACCCGTGAGTGTGAGGTTCGCTGGTTGAGCGTCCAGTGACTGTTTTGTGATGTCAGCAGCCGAGCGCTGGGAAAGGCCACGTTCATGCTGGTGTCCCTTCTGCCAGTCTCCCTGGTGTCAATGCTCCCACCGCGGCCGACCCCCAGCCGCCCAGTGACCCGACCGCAGGCAGAGCTGGGGGAGACACGGGGTCATTGGAGAAGGTCAGCGGGGTGACACGGACACCGGGTCCCAGCTGGTTGATGACCGCAGCTCAGAAAGTGCCACCTGTCCCCGGGCTCCGGGCCGGCCTCCTTCAGAGTGGCACCCGTGGCCTTTGATGGTCAGCGGGGGAGCCAAGTAGCGAGCGGCTCCCGGGAGCGGCCCCACGGACAGCGGGCAGGGGCAGCACGCCGACCATGGTGACAGGACCGAATGTGAAGCCGCGGTGAGGGTTGGCACACTGTGGACTCTGGTCTTAAGCACCTCCTTCCCGGGTTAGCGTTTCACGTCTCGCCTGAAAGCATTTGGGTCTCAGAACGGACCCCCGGACCACACACACCCTCGCCTCTCGCCAAACTGTGCTCTCGTTGATCACATTTTTTCCAAATCCTTTGTCATCGGAGCTGCCTCTCCGAGCCAGTGCCGCCCACCAGCGGTCCTGCTGCCAGCACGGGCGCCTCTCAGGTCCACGGAACGAGGGGAGGTCCGCGGTGGAGCCTGTGGCCCGTGTCCCCCCACGTGGTGTCGGCGTCCGTGGGAGGGTTGTTGCTGTCGTGGAGCTCCCGTGGCCGTTTTCTCTTTCCATCACTCCCTCTACCGATATCAGTTGGCATTTTATGCTGTAAGAAGGAGCCGTCCTGCTCCCCTTCCTGTTTAAAAACAGCGTCGTACCCGCATGGGGTACGACATTGAGGGGTTTTCTAGATCGTGAGTTTATTGAAATTCATTTCTTTTTTTTTTTTTTTTTAAATTATTTATTTATGGCTGTGTTGGGTCTTCGTTTCTGTGCGAGGGCTTTCTCTAGTTGCAGCAAGCGGGGGGCCACTCTTCATCGCGGTGCGTGGGCCTCTCACCATCGCGGCCTCTCTTGTTGCGGAGCACAGGCTCCAGACGTGCAGGCTCAGTAATTGTGGCTCACGGGCCGAGTTGCTCCGCGGCCTGTGGGATCTTCCCAGACCAGGGCTCGAACCCGTGTCCCCTGCATTACCAGGCAGATTCTCAACCACTGCGCCACCAGGGAAGCCCTAAAATTCATTTCTGTCATTCCTTTTCAGCCCCTATTTGGCCGGCAGAGCCTGGGGAAGCGGCTCCCGCCGGCTTGGGGCGCGTTCCCACCAGCGTTTGAGGGCGTCCCCACTTTCTGGCACGGTCACCTCTGGGGTCAGCAAGCACGGTCCCGCTTCCAGCCCGGAGCTGCTGTTGTCCTGAGGACCTGGCCTCCCCGCGGTGGGGGAGGGCCTTTAGAAGCAGGGCTGGGCTCCGTGCGCCCCTCACTCCCGGGAGTGGGACCCGAGCTCGCGCTCTGACCCTCGCGCTCCCACCGGGGCTGGAGCTGCGGCAGCTCCGCCCGCCTCCGTGCCTCTCGGGCTCGCTGCCCACGCACCGGCCCGGTTCCCTGGCAGCCTTGGTCCTTGGCCTCTGGTCCCCCGACGCTGGTTCAGTTCGAGCGCGGCTCCCAGGGGTTCACCTAGGTTCCGTTGTCATCGTCCCCACGGCTGTGCCGATGTAGTAGTCAGTCGGGTTTATTTATTTCTGTCTGCACTCAGTTTTAGGGTATGTTCCTCATCCTTATTTGTTTATTTTATAGAAGGGTTGTGTAACACATGAACATGATTCAAAAATAAACACTGTGCGCAAAGATTCCTGTTCATGTACCTTCGACCCATGTGCACCCAATTTCATTAATTTTTTTGGCTTATTCTTCCTGTGTTTCGTTTTGTAAAAATAGGTGTGTGTGTGTGTTATTTACCCTTTTTTGTTGCATAAAGAGTAACCTAGTACACGTATTCTTCTCTGCTCGTACTTTTCTTACTCTTGTCTGCTTTTATACATACACGTGTATATGTATTTAGAATGAGAATAGAAATATAAATAAATGATAACTTCTAAAATACTGACAGCATCCCAAAATCTAGAAAAATCACTAATTAGACTCACCATTAAATATCTGCTTGGCATGGTTCTATAATACGTTTCTCCCAATATGTTCTAGCTGCAAACATTTTGATTGCCTTCTCAAATGACAATTTTGCAATATTTCCTATAGAGAAACCTCAAAGATAATTACCTCCGTCTTTCCTGTCATATAGTTGACAAAATTTTACTTTTTGGCCATTTAGAAAATCTTCTTTTTGGCCTCACAAATTATTATTGGAAACATCACGTCAATTTTTAGGATTGTTTTCAAATTTGGGAAAAACCTCAGCTTCTTTCATTTAAGATCTGTAAGACTTCAGAACAGTTCGAATTTTCTTGTACAGTGACTCATCTTACAGATTCTTCGAGATGATAATCACGCATTTACCATTTTGCTGTCCAGGTCCTCGCTGTAGACACACATTGTGTGAGTTTTGTGTAATCTTCATTCATGTTGTAGTTTTTAGAGATGCTTGAAACGTATGACTTGACTCAGTATTTCTGTAAATGCGTGAAGCACAGTGCGTCACCCAGAACTGCCAGCAGCCCCTAGTCCTGCTGCAGGTTTGTACCCACAACTGTGATGATGCTTTAAAGCTCTGACGGGGGCGCTGGTCATCGCCCTGCGGAGCATCTGGGACCGGTCAGACTCCCGAGCATCAGACACCCCACGTCCACCCACATCCCTGATACATCTTCTTCAGTTAGCCGTGGCCAAATAACACATGGTATAAAAATTACCATCTCAACCCTCTCTCTGATTCTCTTTATTAAGATTTTATGTTCTAGAGCAGTTCTAGGTTCACAGCAAAATTGGGAGGAAGACACAGAGAGTTGCCATACCTGCCCCGCCCCCAAGCACCCACCAGAGGGTACACACTTGTTACAACCCACGAACCTACGTCGTCACCCGGAGCCCGTGATTTACACTGGGGGTCACTCGTGGTGGTGTGCATTCTGTGTGTCTGGACAAATGTATGATGACGTGTACCCACCATTACAGTGTCATACAGAGTAGTTTCACTGCCCTAAAAATCCTCTGTGCTCCCCCCGTTCACCTCTCCCTCCCCCTAACCTCTGGCAACCACTGATCCTTTTACTGTCTCCATAGTTTTGCCTTTTCCAGAATATCTTATTGGGGGAATCATGTAACGTGTAGCCCTTTCAGATTGGCTTCTCTTCTTGAGTAATATGCATTTAAGATTCCTCCATGTCTTGGGGCTTCCCTGCTGGTCCGGTGGTTAAGACAGCATGCTTCCAATGCAGGGGGCACGGGTTCGATCCCTGGCTGGGGGACTAAGATCCCACATGCCACGTGGCATGGCCAAAGTAAATAATTAATTAATTTTTAAAAAAGATTCCTCCATGTATTTTCATGACTTGATAGTTCATTTCTTTTTAGTGCTGAATAAAATTCCATTGTCTGGAAGGACCACAGTTTATTTATCCATCACCTGCTGAAGAACATCTTGGTTGCTTTCAAGTTTTGACAGTTATGAATAAAGCTGCCATAAACGTCTGTGTGCAGGTTTTTGTGTGAACGTAGTTTTCAGCTCCTTTGGGTAAATACCAAGGAGCATGATTGCTGGATTGTCCGGTAAGACTATGTTTAATTTTGTAAGAAATCACCAAGCTGTCTTCCAGGGTGGCTGGTCTGTTTTGAACTCCCACCAGCAACGAATGAGAGTCCCTGGTGCTCCACATTCTCACCAGGTTTGGTGATGTCGTGTTCTGGATTTTGGTCATCCTAATAGGGGCGTCTTAACCGTTTTTAGCGTGTGGTTCAGAAGTGTTAACCGTATTCTTGTGTTCTACAACGGATCTTGAGAACTCTCTCATCTTCTCTTCTGCTTTTAAACGAAGAATTCTGTGAGAAACAGGAAATAAAAGATAGGTTTGGAGCATGATGGCTTATAGGGTTAAGGCTTTGTCGTGGGCTAACCGTGTCCACAGCTGGGAAGGGCCCCACGACCAAGAGAACAGTGACGTTAGCACCTTTGGACAGTGGCCTGAAATGCCAGGTGGTCCTTGCAGCTTACATGCCACTGATAAGACCTTTGCTCGGAAGGATTTGAATGATTCCCTTATTTTTGCATAGTTGTTGTTTGTTCATTTTGTTCTGTTTTGGTCTCATCATCCAGAAAACGTTGGTGTCGCTACCAAAGGACTATGAAAAGATATCCGAGCAATACGTGTATTATGTCATCAAACAGATTTACTGTGGGCAGAGTGAGTAACTCAGAGGTGGTTTTTCCTCTGAAGCTGGCATTTTGTGGGGTCGGGGGTACCATCTTTCTGCTCCTGTGTGTGGGGAGGGCGTGGCTGCTGGAAGTGACCTGCCACGGAAGAGCGTCTGACCTAACGGGCTGGGCACCCGTCCCGTCCGGCCGCCGAGGAGCTGGCACTGGTGGGGAGGCGGTGAGGGCAGCGTCTGGGCGGCCGCAGTAGCGGGCGGTCCGGCCTCGAGGTGGGGCTGCGGGGACAGCGGTGAGGGGCGGGCTGCTTGGTGGCTGGCACGTGCTGGCCGCCTGGACACGTGGCTTGAAGGCGCCCTTTGTTCTGATGGGGCGGAGCCAGTGCTGAATAGCGGCTTTCTCTGCGGCGGGCGCAGTGGGGACTCTGCCACCCGCTTCCAATTCCAGTTCTGCTGCTTCCCTCCTGTGTGGCCTTAGGAAGGTCGCAGCCTTTCCTTATCTACCTGGCCCAGGCTCCGCCTCCCTCATCTGGCTGACCCTGGCCCCTGCAGGCGGAAGGGGCCTGTAAATGGGGTCTCACTGGGCCGTAACCCCCCGTCACCACCCCACCCCATCTAGCCGGGCTGAGGGGGCCCTCGCTGCGGGAGCCCCACCTCCCTCTGCAAAGGCAGCTCACGTCAGGAGGGCTGCAGGCCTCCGCCCTCCCACCCCCGTCTCCCTCCCCATCCCATTGCACACCATCCTTCCCTCCACCCTCCACGAAGACTCACACCGGCACCCCCCCCCCGTTTGTCCTCTCCCCCAGCACCCAGGCTTTTCTGCTGCCCCCCACCCAACCACCAGGGTGTGGCCTCTGTGAGGGTGGGGTCCGCCTGCATCCACCTCAGGTGTGTCCTCCCTGGGCATTCACTGAACGGACTCCCACGAAGATGTCCCCTCCTTACACCAGAGGTCCCCAGACCCTGGGACCGGTCAGCGATGGGCTGCACAGCGCTGCCCGCTGCCCAGGAGGACTGTCAGCCCCGCTACGTGGGTCAGGCCGCCGGAGCCTCGAGCCAGCCCGGGGCCGGGTCACGTGTGCCGCTCGGCGTCTCGGGAGGGTCGCTGGTGACCGTGAGTGGACGGGAAGGCAGCACCGGAAAGACAGGACTGTCCACTTTGTATTTGAAACAGCATTTCTGGTTGAAAAGCAGCACATGTTGAGTACAGAAAATTTGAGACACGCAATGAAATGGAAGGGGAAAAATTTGAATTGCCCCTTATGTCGCTCCCTGGCGAGCGTACCATTTTAGATTCTATTCTAGCCTCGCGTGCTTACTAATATTAAAGAAATACAGAGGCGTCAGGTTAGTTAAAATTCCTCCCTGTCTTCAGCTCACGGTTCGGGACTTGGCCGTGGGTGGGCAGGCGCTGGGGTTCGGGCTGTGCATGCGGTGGCCCCGGGGGCGGCGGGTTCCCCTCTGCCGCTGTGCTGCGCCGGCCCCTCTGGTCCACCCTTGGTTTCCTTGGTGCAGAATCCCAGATGAGCAATCACGCCGTCAAAGGCTGTAAACACGTTTTTATCATTTAAAGTCTCGTGAACCGGCGACTTCCCTCGCGGTCCGGTGGTTAAGGCTTCGCCTTGCAATGCAGGGGTGCGGGTTGGATCCCTGGTCGGGGAGCTGGGGTCCCACGTGCCTCGGGGCCAGAGAACCAACACATCAAACAGGAGCAATACGGTAACAAATTCAATATAGACTTTAAAAATGGTCCACACCAAAAAAAAAAAAATCTTCAGACATAAGTAAATAAAAACCTCGTGAGCCGCTGGCACCTGTCGCGGTGCGTTTGGGTGTGCTGTCGCCTGAGCGCTGGCATCCGCCTCTCGGCTTGGGAGGTGGGACGCAGCGACGGTGGTCCCCGGGTGCCACCCCCCACATTACCTTTTCAGTTTTTATTCCCTTCCTGAACTTTCTGCGTGTCGAGGAGTTGACTCTCCAGCCGGACAGTTGGAGAGTCCATCACGCGTCGGCGTCCTCATGTGGGTGAGGGGCTGGGCGGGTGTCTGTGCCTCTGTGCTGCCGTCCATCATCTGACCGATCCCCGGGGACTGTCCTGTTGCAGGGGCCTTTGAGCCGCAGCCTGGCCGGGGGAGGCCAGTGCTCCCCTTTCGTCCCGCGCCTGCCCCGGCCAGGGGAGGAATTTAGCCACTTGCTCCCGACCTTTCTGAGACGTGGCTTCTACATGTAAACTGCGTGTGGACCCTGGGACTCACGGGTGTGTGTGGGAGGGGGCGAGGGGCAGGTGGTGGGAAGAGGACCCACATCGCCGAGTTCATTATGTGAGACCCTGTTTCAGCCCTGTGGGGAGAGGGGCCGGGGAGGCTGAGGGCGAGTCTAGGGATTTGGGGCCTGTCTCCGTCAGCTCAGCTGCTGTAACAAACATACCCCAGGCTGGGCGACTCAAGCAACAGGAATTCCTCACGTTTCCGGAGGCTGGGCGTCGGAGACCTGGGTCAGTTCCCGGCAAGGTCCTGCTTCCCGGGCTCCCGCTGTGTCCTCACGGGCCGAGAGGGCTAACTGGTGAATCTTCCTCGAGTTTTAAGGGTGCTGATCCCATCATGGGCCCCACCCTCATGACCTCATCTCACCCTAATCGCCTCCCAAAGGCCGCACCTCCAAATACCACTGCACTGGGGTCGGGGCCCTACAGATGGATTTGGGGGACACGGACATTCTGCTCATGGCAGGCGTCCAACCCAAAGGCACCGGGAGGGTGTGGGGGGTCCAGGCGGCATGTCTCCAAGGAGCAGGGATGGGAGGGAGGGGCCTTGGAGAGCAGAGAGGTCACCAGGACACGCGCTCAGAGGGGCTGCGTTTTGTGCGGTGTTGGAATGAGGATGTGAGTGTGCGGATGCCCAGGGGCTGAGGTCAGCCGTGGAGACTCCAGGCTCCGGGGGTTGCCTCCCGTCCTGCAGCCCCTCCCCCGTCAGGGTCTGCTTCCTGTTCCCCCGCTGCTGGGGCAGGGCGACTTAAGCCACCCGAGTTTATTCTCTCTCAGTCTAGAGCCCGGTGTGGGCAGGCTGGCTCCCTCTGAGGCTGAGGGAGGGCCCATCTGGACCCTCCTGGGCTTGGAGACATCGTCACGCTCACACGGTGAGCTCCCCCTGCGCCTGTGTCTGAATTTGCCCTTTTTATAAAACCACCAGTCGTTTTGAGTCAGAGGGCACCCTGTGACCTCATTTTAACTTCAGACATCTGCAATGACCCTATTTCCAAATAAGGGCACATTCTGAGGTGCTGGGGGTCAGGACTTAGCACTTGGATTTGGAGGGACACAATTCGGCCTGAACAGTCCCCGCAGAGGTTGAATCCTGGGGTCCCCATAGGCTCACAGCCTGGCAGGTCTGCAGTCTTCATGGCCAGCTGCTTTTAGTGTCCTCTCCTAGTTGGGAACCAGAAGACCGCCTGAGGATTTATAGTGGACGGTTCGTGACCAACCATAGGACCCCGCTGACCAGGGCCCCAAGCGCAGTGTCCCCACAGGGTCCATCACACCACCCGGAGGACACGGCTTGGCTGTGACATCCTCCCCTGCGGCCACCCCTTCCCGGACAGGAGGCCCTGGTCACTGGGCAGTCCTGAGCTCACATGGTCTTGAAGAAACACCCAGTGCTTCTCCAAGGAGGCCCTTGCACATGTAGGAATGAAGCTTCCAGCCCCGTTTCCTGTGCCCAGTGTGTGGTTTGCTCTCTGGACCTCACGCAGCTTAAATATCCAAGATAGAACCCGCCCAAATATTTCCACGATATTAATTTAACTTTCCGTACGAGTTACAGAACGTCGTTTTTCTTGACGTTATGATCTAAGCAGATTATTGAATATACCTTGTAAATACTGCTTTTAAAGACCACCCAACGTACCATCACATGGATACACTTTAATAAAAGGGTTGGAGAACTATGGGCCGCACACCAAATCCAGCCCACCGCTGTTTTTTGTTGTTTTTTTAAAAATTGTGGCAAAGTACACTTAATGTGAAACTTACCGTTTTAACCATTCCTAAGTGTACGGTTCAGTAGCGCATTCACACTGTTGTGTAACCATCACCACCATCTGTCTCCAGAACTTTTTCATCTTCCCAAACGGACACTCTGCCCCCATTAAACACTCTTCAGCCCCTCTCCCAGCCCCTGGCCCCCACCCTTCCGGCAGCCACCGTGTGAATCTGAGTCCTCTGGGTCCTCGAGAAGTGAGATCGTACAGTACATGTCCCTTCGTGTCTGGCCTTGTTTCAGCATCGTGCCCTCAAGGCTCATCCACATTGCAGCAGGTGTCGGAATTTCCTCCTTTTTAAGGTTGAATAATAGTCCATCCTGTGGATGGACCACATTTCACTTAACCATCATCCACTGATGGACACTTGGGTTGCGTCCATCTTTTGACTGCTGTGAATAATGCTGCTCTGAAAATGGGTGTACAGATACCTTTTCGAGTCCCTGTTTTCAATTCTTTTGGGAATATATGCACAAGTGGAATTGCTGGATTGTATGGTAATTCTGTTTTTAAGTTTTTGAGGAACCACCAGACCATTTTCCGCAGGAGCTGCACCATTTTACATTCCCACCAGCACGTACAGGGTTCCAGCTTCTTCACATCCCCACCAACACTTGCTATTTTCTGGTTTTGTTTGATAGGAGCCACCCTATTGGGTGTGAGGTGGTGTCTCGCTGTGGTTTTGACTTGCGTTTCCCTGGTGATCAGTGACGTTGAGCATCTTTCCTCGGGTTCATCGGCCATCGGTCTACTGTATCCCCTTCGGAGACACGTCTATGCAAGTCCTTTGCCCATTTTAGAATTGGGTGGTTTGCCTGTGTGGCGTTGGGTCGTCCTGGTCAGTGTGTAATGACAGACCACATGCGTGCACATTGGGCTCAGCCTTCTCCAGTTTAACCCGATGGTCACCATGTCACCAGAGCAGAGCAGGGGCGATCCAAGGCATTGGCTTCCGGGTGGAGAGCAGATGTGCGCCTGCGATGTCAGCGCGAAGGTGGACGTTATTTTCCTTCTCTTTTACGTCTTCTGATATTTTCCAAGTCTTTCATCAGCTTATTTTTATAGCATACAAATTCATTAAGAAGGAAAAAGGCTTTTGTGTGGAGGAGGAACTCTTGAATCAGAAGGCACTGGAGGGGCTGTGAGTCACTCCATCCCCACGAGGACGTGGGTCTGGGGCAGCACGTCTGCAGGGAGACGTTTCCCTGCTGCCCCAGACCCTCGTCCTCCCGCGGGGTCCGCCCGGTGGCGGCTGCACCTGCCCGGATGCTGCGTCATTCAGCACTCCCGCGCCCCCAGCATGTTTTCCTACGTGCGGCGACTCCTGGGAGAACAGAACGAGATGGAGCAAACTTGGGGCTCTGGGCCGTCTGTGGGATGATGGGGGAGCCTGGGGGCGTTGCTCAGCTGCGAGGAAGGCAGGCAGGCAGCGGGGTCCCACTTCGGGGCCGGCCCGGGGAAGCGGAGCACGGGGCAGCCGGCACCTCTCTCTGCTCCCGGCCTCCCTGGGAGCGCCTGCTGGTAAGTGCAAACCACCTTCTCCGCTTCGGGGCCTTAGGAAGCACTGGGGTCCTGTGCACCTGAAGGTCACGGGCTCGTTTAGGACGGAAACTTCCCTGAGCTCCACGCTGATGTCCTTGGAAGTGAACAGAACAAGCATAAATTATTCACGGGTTTTAGCTGATCTGTTTTTGTACAAAGGGAGCTTTTAAGTTTAATTATTTTTAAGCACTAAAGGATGGTTTAGCTGGAGGCCTGGTTTTCAAGGTGAGCAGAGGGCCAGGGCCGTGGGGGGCGGGTCGCGGGCCTGGGGTCCAGGCCCCTGTGCTCAGGAAGGAGGGGCCGGGCGGGCTGGCGGAGTCGGGCGGTGGCTCTGAGTGTCAGTCCCAGCCGAGACTTTGAAACTCAGCTCCAGTATCGTAAACCTAGCGGGCCTCAGATGCACTTGCTTCCCACGTGGGTGGGGGAAACACCCGCTGCTCTCGTTTCCGAGCGTGAGAACCAGGCGCTGCCCTGCTGCTCCCGGTACAGACCCGGCCCAGGATACGCAGGGATGCCGTGCGACGAATCATCGGAGACAGACGCACAGAGAAGTTGCGGCGCCTGCGACGGGTCTCCTGCTCTGAGGGAGGCTGCAGCTCGAGGCCCGGGACCCCCGGCCGGTGGGGCGGAGACGGACGGCCCATGGGCTGAGCTGGCAGCAGCTGTTCCCTTGAAAAGTGTCTCCTCCTGGTTATGGACAGGCACGGGCGGGTGTGGACACGTGCGGACATGGCGTGGTCGGGCCTGGATGCTGTGTAGACAGGTGTGGGTGGGTGTGGACACACTGTGGATGTGGATAGACAGATGTGGACGCCGTGGACAGAGGGACCTGCGGCACTTGGGGCCCCCTGTTCCGGAGACCTCCCCGCACTCGGAACTGCACTGGGCACGGCAGCCTTGGCGGGGTGGGGGGTGCCAGGTAACCGCAGGTGTGGACACATGCTCACCTGCAGGCAGGGCTGTGGGCACGAGGTGGAGAGGTCTCGGTGCTGGGTCCAGGTCCACGTGTCCCTCTCCCAGTCTGACTTTGGGGCCACATCTCCTGCTGGACACCTCTTTGTCCCCACCCCCTCAGGTGACCTCCCAGCTTGTCACATCGGTGCAGCCACGTTCCCTGGGAGCCCACGCGTCCTCCGGAATGTTCCCTCCGATGTGCGGTGTTGGGGTTCTCCTTTGCCGTCACCTCCCCCACCCCCAGGGGCAGCACCTCTCTCTGTGTCTGGACCCCGTCTTTGGCAAGAGACGGAAGAAACCTGGTTCCAGTCTGAGCTGCACGTCCCAGGCCCGTGGCCTCGTCCTTGTGTGTGAAGGTGCAGGCCCACGGCGTGGACAGCAGTCACCGCGGGGTATCGGGTCTTTTCTGAGGCTCCTGACGTGGCCTCCTTTCCCACCCTCGGCCCCTGTCTCCCGTCTCGGCTGTTCTTGGCCTTGAATTAATTCCTCGCTTTCCAGTCATTTTTCTGAAAGCTCGGTTTTGAGCTCTCTCACTCTCCTGTCTATAACCAGCTCTGCCCGGATCCCCCCGGGCCCCGCACCCGTTTGCATGGTCTCCCCAGGCCACCCCCGAGCAGGGCCAGGGACCCCGGCCGTCAGCATCTGACTCCCTGATGGTGGCCGTGGAGAAGCGGCTCCCTTTGTTCCTTCGAGCCTGGGACTGCATCCCTCTGATGGGGCAGGGTTTCTGTGTGCCCGGGACGCTCACGCCAAGATCATAGGTCCCTCAGGGTCAGGGCAGCGCCGGAGGCCCAACCGCCAGGAGGCCCAGAGCACGGGCCTTGGCATCCAGCAGCCCCTACTTCCAACTCTGGTCTTGGGCGAGTCACCTCTTCTCTGGGCCTCCGTTTCATCTCCAGCTGGCAGATGCGGACACAAGGAACTGAATCACGTGGATTTTGTGGGGATTAAATGCAACGGTGTGTAAACATACTTGGCACCAAGCGTGTCTTCAGTAGGTGCCGGAGCCAGTGTGCTAATGTTGATGTATTTCTGAGTGGTAGGTGACGGTTCTGGAGGAAGCGGCTTCGGTGCGCTGCTGCCGTGGTGGTTCCACGGGGATCAGAACGGTCCTGGGCTGTAAGTCGCGAGTCAGGGAACGTGGGGCAGCGTCCACTGCGGACGTCAGGTTTGCTCCTGACTCATGGCTTCTCGCAGACACCCAGGGGTCCACTCTGACCTCAGTCTCTGCTGAATCCTCAGCCGGAGTGTCAGCGCGCGCACGCACGCACGCGCGCACGCACGCACGCACGCACTCACGCACACGCACGCACGCACGCACCAGGGTCCTCACGCAGACGGGCTTCCTTCCTTCCACGTACCTGAGCGGCGGCCCCCGGATGCCAGGTCGGGCAGATGCTGGGAAAACCAGTGACCTGGAGGATACACTCCCAGTCTCTCCTGGTTAATGAGCAGATGTGCAAAACCAGATAATTTAAAGTTCCAGGTTGTAATTAATATAAGTGGCACCAAGACGGAAACACTGGGTAGTGGGGTTGGTGCCGGGGGCTCAGGAAGGCCTGGGGGGCGAAGGAGGTGCCGGGGCGGGGCGTGGTGTGACCCCTGAGGCGAAGCGCAGAGGACCGCCGACATGGCCGTGGGGCGGGTGGGGACCATGGCTGGTCAGAGGAACCGGGAGGACCTGCTGGCGGAACCGCCCAGAGAGGCGAGGGTGAGGGTGGGGGCCACACAGGAGTCTCCGGTCACCCCTTAGTTGTGCATTTTGTGAGCCTGTAAGGCGTTTGTTCAACAAAACTGCATCCTGGGTGTGACCAGTTTGCTGTTCCAGTTAAGCTGGATGTCACTTGTCCACATCCAGCTAGATCAGATGACTTGCAAGGAGCAGAAAGACCTTGAATTGCATTTTCGAAGTAATGAAAGTGAGATGAGGACGCTCGCCGTGGGAGGAGACAGCCCTCGGATTCCGCACCCTGGTGGCAGCGAGCTGCGTGCTCTGCGTGCTCTGCTGGTTCAGACCCCGAGTCCTTTCTTGTCTTCGCGAAGCGCGTAGGTACCCCAGGGTCTTCCTGAGCCCGTGATCATGGCCCAAGGGCAAAGGAGGAGCCGGTCTCGGCCCAACTGCAGGCTGCAGTCTTTTCTGTGGTTTAATTTTATTTTGCAGTGGTAGAGGCTGTTTTGCTACAATCATTTCAAAATCTGCCACCTGGAAAAACACGTCCATCAGGGGGACCATCTGCAGGACCCAGGATTCCACAGAGGCTGCAACTTTTGTGCTGGCATCTAGCTTTGTCATCCTGTTCGCCCAAAGGTCACCAGCTGCCACCAGGACCTCTCCTCGGTCCCCACCCCCGTGGCCCTGAGCGGCCCTTTCCTGCTGGTTGCCTCCCTGGTTTCCGAGCTCTGAGGTTTGCTCCCAGGCCTCTGCCCCTGGATCCGAAGGCTGTGTCCCGTCCTCTCCGTGGACAACCTCGTGTGGTCTCTGTCGCGAGGGTCAGCTCCCGTGGACGAGGATATCTTTGTGTCACGTTTCGGCAATTCTCACAATATTTCAAACTTCATTATTACTGCATTAGTCACGGTGATCTGTGATCAGTGATCTGTGTAATTGTTTTGGGGGCACCACGAACCACACCCTTAGAAGATGGTGAACTTAATCCACGAATGTTGTGTGTGTTCTTACTGCTCCAGTAAGAACCGGAACCAGCCGTTCCCCCTCTGCCTCCCGCTCCTTGGGTCCCCGTATTCCCTGACACGACAATATTGAAATTAGGCCAGTTAATAACCCTGCAGTGGCCTCTAAATATTCAAGTAAAAGGAAGAGTTGCACGTCTCTCACTTTAAATCGAAAGCTAGAAATGATTAAGCTTAATGAGGAAAGCACGTCAGAAGTTGAGATAGGCCGAAAGCTAGGCCTCTTGCACCAAACAGCCGAGTTGTGAATGCAAAGGAAAAGTTCTTGAAAGAAATTAAAAGTGCCGCTCCAGTGAACACATGAATGATAAGAAAGCAAAACAGCCTTATTGCTGATGTGGAAAAAGTTTTTTTTTTCTTTGTTTTGGGGTTTTTTTGCCTGTGCCGTGCGGCATGCAGGATCTTAGTTCCCCAGCCAGGGATGGAACCCATGCCCCCTGCATTGGGAGCACGGAGTCTTAACCACTGGACAGCTAGGGAAGTCCCTGATATGGAAAATGTTTGAGTGGTCTGGATATAAGATCAAACCAGCCACAATATTCTTTTAGGCCAAAGTCTAATCCAGAGCAAGGTCCTAACCCTCTTCAATTCTGTGAAGGCTGCGAGAGGTGAGGAAGCTGCAGGAGAAAAGTTTGAAGCTGACAGAGGTTGGTTCATGAGGTTTAAGGAAAGAAGCTGTGTCTCCATAACAACATAAAAGTGCAAGGGGAAGAAGCAACAAGTGCTGACGTAGAAGCTGCAGCAAGTTATTCAAGAGATCTAGCTCAGGTAGTTCATGGAGGTGGCTACACTACACAACAGATTTTCAATATAGATGAAATGGCCTTATATTGGGAGAAAATGCCATCTAGGGCTTTCATAGCTAGAGAGGAGAAGCCAATGCCTGGCTTCAAAGGACAGGCTGACTTTCTTCTTAGGGGCTAATGCAGCTGGTGACTTAAAGTCGAAGCCAATGCTCTGAAAATCCTAGAGTGCTTAAGAATTTGGCTAAGTCTACTCTGCCTCTGCTCTGTAAATGAAACAACAAAGCCTGGATGACAGCACATCTGTTTACAACATGGTTTACTGAATATTTTAAGTCCGCTGTTGAGACCTATTGCTCAAAAAAAAAAAAAAATTCCTTTCAAAATATTACTGCTCATTGACAATGTACCTGGTCACCTCAGAGCTCTGATGGAGATGTGCAACGAGATTAATGTTGTTTCCATGCCTGCTAACACAACTTCCATTCTGCAGCCTGTGGATCAAGGAGGAATTTCAACTTGCAAGTCTTACTATTTAAGAAATACATTTTGATCAACTATACTTCAATAAAAGTAATTTTTACAAAAATCAACTATACTTCAATTTTTAAAAAAATTTAAAAAAACAAACAAGAAACACATTTTGTGGGGATTCCCTGGTGGCACAGGGGTTGAGAATCCGCCTGCCGATGCAGGGGACATGGGTTCAAGCCCTGGTCTGGGAAGATCCCACATGAGGCGGAGCAACTAAGCCCGTGCGCTACAACTACTGAGCCTGCGCTCTAGAGCCCACGAGCCACAACTACTGAGCCCGTGCGCCACAACTACTGAGACTGCGCTCTAGAGCCCACGAGCCACAACTACTGAGCCCGTGTGCCACAACTACTGAGACTGCACTCTAGAGCCCGCGCACCACAACGAAGAGCAGCCCCCGCTCGCCGCAACCAGAGAAAGCCCGCGTGCAGCAATGAAAACCCAACGCAGCCAAAAATAAGTAAATTTTAAAAAAGAAAGAAAGAAATCGCTGCAGCCACCCCAGCCTTCAGCAACTACCACCCTGATCGGTCAGCAGCCGTCAACATCAAGGCAAGACCCTCCACCAGCAATAAATAAACAAATAATAAAATAAAAAGATTTGCTGAAGGGTCAGATGATGGTTAGCATTTTTTAGCAATAAAGTAGTTTTTACTTAAGGTATGTACATTTTTTAAGACATAGGCTATTGCACGCTTAATACACTACAGTCTAGTGTAAACATTATATGCACTGAGAAACCAAAAAATTCGTGTGACTCGCTTTATTGGGATATTTGCTTTATATTTGCTGGAACCAAACCCCCAGTATCCCTGAGGTGTGCCTGTACTGGTATGTAATCTTTACTCCGTGCTTTCCTGGGGGGCTGTCCTGCGATGCCGTCCCACCCCCTGGAGGCCTAGGGCTCCTGACTTCCTTGTGTCCGACTTTCTAAGATGAAAGGGACAATGAGGAGATAGTTACTTTTCGTAACTAGTAAAAAGACATTGAAAGAGTCTCCCTTGTGGAGGGATCCCGAGGGGGCTCCTCTGGTGCTGGCCCTGCCCCCCTCTTTCTCGACCTTCGAGTCCTCCTCTCGATATGTAAATCCCGCATCAGAATTCAGTTGTGACAACGTGGGCTTTCCCCCCAGTAAATTCTTAAAGCCTTTCAAAAGCTTAATCTCAAGGAGAATCAGGCCCTTTTGTGTGTTTAATTACCAAAGCAGTTTTGAATCTCAAACATGATTGAAGAGACCTAAGAAACTGCACCAGCTGAGTCCTCCACCTGCCAGGAGGCCGGTGGGCATCCCCCTCCCCCACTTCTCGGGGTGGCCCTGGTCGTGAAACCCCAGGGACAACCTCCAGTGGGGATCTGAGGCTGATCTCCTTGTTCTCTCTTCAGCTTGTGTGTTTCTTTCATTCATTCATTCATCCCAGCTCAGCTGTCACGACCACGAGCCAGGCACCTTGGGCTGAGCTTGGCCCGTGTCACCACTGGCTGCGGGACCCAGGACAAGGCTCCCCATCCTCAGTTTCCCTTCTTGTAAAATGGGGGGCAGGCGTGGCTGCCTTGCAGAGCTGGTATGCGGGTCCAGCACCTGCTGCCGTGCTTGAAAGCTCCTCTCCCTGCTCTTTGCCGTTCTTCCCCAGCCGTGGTCACAACTCCCCGACTATTTATCCCTCACCCACTAGAACGGGGCGCTGGGACGAGAGCTGTGCACGGGGATGCAGGCCTCGGCCAGGTTCGTGGGACTTCTGCCATGAGCGTGTGTTTTCCTATCCACTTTGTGGCCCTCATGTCTGTTGCTGTGTTACTTGGGGGTTTAGGCTCAAGAGCTTTGGAAATACCGAAGCGACCTGCAGTCCGGATGCTGCCTTGTAGGCCTGCCTGTGAAACGGAGAGGTCAGTGCCTGCCTCTAGGAGGCCTGTGAGGGGACAGGATTCAGCGTGTCCTCGGCCTGGACCAGCATCTGATACAGAGTGGACACGGGGTGGATATGTGGTGGACATGTCCCATATTATGTGTAGCAGAGACAACAGGTTACACCATAGACACGTAGTAGATCCGGAACAGAGACACCATAGACACTTAGTAGATACGGAGCAGATATATCATAGGTATGTAATAGATACATAATAGATACAGAACAGATACGCAGCAGAAATTCACATGTAACAGACAAGTAATGGGTACACCATAGCATCAACACATGCTAATGGTGTATCAAGAGTGTCCCGCCTGGGGTTCACTTCGCTGTCTGTGGGATCCTTTTCACAAGGGAGGACTGTTATAGGGGTTTGGAAAAACAGTCCAATTTTCTTTCCCTCTCTCCCCCTTTTCCTTTTTTACCAGACACAGCAGAGCAGCGTTTCCTGTCTTGTGGGTGGAGGAGTGTCCTTCTGGGTTGGGCCCTAAGGAGGGCGATGGGCTGGGGGAGGGGGTGGGAGGGTGGTCCTGGAGCCAGTCCCCCCCACCCCTTGCTCTGCCCCAGGAATCTTTTGAATTTATATTTTTTCCTCAGAGTCCGGTGTGGGCTTTTCGAGGTCTGCTTACAAGTTTTTGTTCTGTTTTTGTTGGTTTGTTTCTAGACTCCTAGAAATTTCTTGTATTTTGTTCTCTTCTTTATGACAACGTTGCAGAAGTCTAAAGATGCCCCCCCCCACCGCCTCACTAAAGGGTCCCAAAGCAAAGGCGTGCAGTCAATTGCGAGGCACGACCCCACCCTCACTTTTTCTTTTCCTGTTTTTCTCATAATTAGGCCTCTCTCTCTGGGGAAGGGGCAGTGCTTCTCTTGAGGGAGGGTGGGATACACTGCTGAGATGTGGAGGAGAAGCAGGTGTATCTGCGGGGCCTTGGAGATGCTCTCAGACCCGCTGGGGGAGGCCCCCGCCTCGGCCCCAGCCTCGCTTTTCTGCCCCTCCCCCCATGCGCGAGGCCGTTACGAACACGTGGCCCCTGCACTCTTTCTAACCATCTCTAATCGATTCATATCAGCGTGACAAATCTTTAATATCATGAAAAAGTCGAATAAGTCGTTTTCTCTGGGAAGGCTTCCCCATCGGGTGGGGCTGCAGTTTGCTTCTTAGTCCCTCTTAGAATGGGGCGGGGGGTGGGGAGTATGGGTACTTGAACATCAGCCGCTTTGTCCGTTTAGCCGTTGCTCCGTGAGACCCACCGTGAAGAGATGTGAATATGGCCTTCTGTGTGCAAGGCCCCTGGTGACCGTGTCTGGTTCAGGGACTGGGATGGCGCCACCTGTCCGCGTGGAGTTCGTGCTCTAGAGGGAGGGAAGGCACAGGCGCGTGGCGGGACGGGCCCTGGGAGGGCTGCTTCCGCGAGGAGACGCTGTTTCAGCCGAGGTAAGGGGTAGGGGATCTGGCTCTGCCCAGGCGGGAGGGGGCGGGGGTGGGACCGGCCTGGGCCCTGGTGTGGACGGAGCTCGGACGCTGAGGGACCTGGCATGGCTGGAGGTGGGGGGAGGAGAGGGAGGCTGGGGCCCGTCCTGGAGCCGTTGTGAGGTGGGAGCTGCGGGGTCAGAGCGGACCAGGCAGGCGCTCCATGCTGAGTGGGGTGGGTCAGGGCCAGCAGGCCTGTGCAGCCCACTGCTGCCCACAGGGCCAAAGACACGGCAGCAGGGGGTCAGGGAAAGGGGGCAGGGGTCCAGCGCTGGGAGAAGATTGGCAGGACCTGGGAGGACCAGGAAAGGGGGAACTGGAGGGTGGGTCCCACGTGACGCATGTGGGCAGGTGAGCGCAGAGAGATGAGTGTGGACAGGGGGACGCAGGCAGGTTAACACGGTTGTGGGCAGGGGGACGCGGGTAGGTGCACGGACACCATCTTCTGAGTGAGGGGAGCAGCCTTCAGGATCGGAAGTATTTACTCTCCACTGAGTCTCCGCTCGTGGTCAGACACGTCCAGGTACTTAATCGGCCAAGGAGGCCGACAGCTGCTCGGCCGACCCCGGGTTTACTGCTGTTCATCCGCGCGGCCACGGTGGGCATTCGGGCATCACGGTGCTATTTCGGCCGGGATGCTGAGGGCACGGAGGACACAGCGCTCATGGGAAGGTGGGCGCATCACGGTGCCAGCCTTTCAGGCACTGAGGCCGTGTCCTGTCGCGTGGCTGCAGAGGGCGTGCAGTTGTGTGTCGTGGCCTCGCTGCCCCTCTCCCAGGTCTGGCGCTTCGATCCCAGAAAGGAGGCGGCGCTCTGGCCTTGTGCTCGCAGACGACCAGGAGCTGGCTTGTCCCTGGCCAGGAGAAGCGGCCCGCAGGCTGCTTGCAGACGTGGACCCGGAAGGAGCTGAGGGGCGGTAGGGGGGAGCCGTGGGCGTGCCCAGGGCTTGTGGTCGATAGGACGGGGATTGTGCTGGTGTGTGCGGGTCTCGCTAAACGGCCGTCCGAGCAGGATGGATTTGGGACGAGGTGATCACGTGGCTGAGAGCCGCGAGGGAGAGCTGGCGGCTGCTTTGAGACGTGGTGTGGGGACAGGAATCCTTCCTCCAGGGTGGGCAGGGCTGTCCACGAGGACTGGGATGAGTCCAGGGCAGGGGGAGGGCCCTGCCCGGTCCCCAGCGTGGTCCCAGGACAACAGCAGGATGAGGGAAGGGAGGCCCCGCCTTAGTCATCTCTCTGTCTCTCTCTGTCTCTGTCTCTCTCAGAGGCCTCCCTCTCGTCCCTTGTTGGACCAAACACGGTTGGGGCAGGCGAGCCGCTGGGGGCCAGGCTGAGTGAGAGGCACACCTGAGGGCTTCCGTCGTCACATCTTCCCTCTGACTCTGACCCTCCTGCCTCCCCTTCACGAGGACCTCGTGATGACACTGGCCCCCGGATAATCCAGGCTCATCCCCTCGCAGGGTCCTTACCTTAATCGCGCCAGCGGAGTCCCTGTTGCCGTGTAAGGTGGCACAGGCACAGGCTCGGGGATTAGGACGGGTCATCTCTGGGGGTGGATACTCAGCCGACCACAGGGGCTCCCTGGCCCCCTCCAGAGGGATTCCTGGAGTGAGAGCGAGACCCAGACGGAAGGCGCTGGCAGGCACACTGGGGGTGGGGCGGGGGCAGCCTGGGCGCCCCCTCCAGCTCTCTCCAGGACCCCTGGCCTTGGATGGCCTCAGTTTGCTCATCTGTAAAGTGGAGTCCACGGTAGCTGCCCCTTTCTCCTCTGATGATCAGAGGTTGTAACGGTTATTAAAACACCCTAGTCACAACCGCTGAACTGAGCTTCATCAGGGTGCCCGTGGAGCGGGCCGGGCGTGGGGCAGGGAGAGGGTGCTGGCAGCAGCTGTGACGCAGGGGCTGATAGCGGCTCACCCTCGGAGCCGCACCTGGGCTCGGCCTCTCGGCAGCCCTGTTCACAGACCTTCTTACAGACCCGCCCGAGGAGGCAGGGGGAGCCCAGATCACGGCCTGCGGGTCGTGTGTGTCCCTGAGATTTGATCGTGTCGGTGTTGAGAGCCACACAGGAAAGGCGATGGCTTCCCAGGGCCTGGGCTGGGGACGGGGCAGGGAGGCCGTGGCCAGGCACAGGCAGGAGGCGTGGGGAGAGTCCAGCCTCAGCTAGAGGCAGAATTGGTGGACTTGGTCACTGGCTGGGCATTGAGAGAGCACAGGTTTCTGCCAGGGGGGCCCCGGCAGGGGGAAGAGCCGGACAGGAGGGGGCGTTTCCTAAGGGCTTCCATGAGTGACCAAGAACTGAAAACAGATTCTCTAAAACTGAGGCAGGAGACCCAACAGCTAGGACTGACCCCGGCTCATCCTCGGGCGGCCGGACCTGCTTCTCTCTCTGCAGTGCTTGTTTCCTCAGAGGGGCTTACCCTCCGTCAGGCGCCTCGTCAGGGTCCCCGGCTGCTGGGTCACACCACCGCCTCGTGCCCTTGGTCACTCGCCCACCTTCAAATCATCACTGGTGGAAAGCCCTGCACGTGGCCTGGCCTGGGCTGGTGGGCGTGGAGCCCTGCGGGGGGAGGTGTAAGGAGAGGGACCCCACCCCCACCCCCGCCCCAGCCTCTTTCATCTGGTTTCCGATCTGCTCCTAAGGGCTGGTTTATCCAAGAGAGCCACCCTCCCCGCCGCTTGCTGCTGCCACTGTGGGTGGCCACTGGCCTGCATTTGGGGACACTCACTCTTGAGCGCTGCCCCCGGCGCCCGCCAGCTCACCACTTGGACCTCAGCCCTGCCTGGGACAAGTCCCAGCCCCGCCAGAGCCTCTCTGAGCTCCTGCTTCGGGGGGTCCAGATCCTTTCCCCAGTCCTCGTTCCTCATGATCTGATCGTCAAACTCAGGATTTACAAGAATTTGGCACGTGTGTGTGTCCAGCCTCCTGTCCAACCATCTGTCCATCGAGGCTCCCAGATCTCCACCCGAGTGGAAGAGATCAGCGCAGGGTGAAGGGCAGGCTGGCTTCCTTTCAGGAAGGCCGGGAGCCTCCCCGCACACACCGCGTTCCGTCAGTTCTAGGACAAGCCTCCCGCTTCCTAACATGGCTGAAATCGGGGTGCATGGGGCAGGTCTGGGTGTCCCCGTTTAGCCGGCAACGTTTTCTTTCTTTCTGGTGCATAAGATCACGGTGTTTCTGTCAGTTGATGGCCTCTTAGGTTGGATGAGGAATGTCACAGAGGGGGGCTGGCGTCAGGCAGAGGGAAGGTTGGGTGCGGGCACGGACGCAGGCCTGCACGTGGGCGATCCTGAGGGATGTAGGTCTGCGGTGTTGATGAGGACAGGGAAGGTTAAGGTCACTGGTGTTGAGCTAAAGAGATGGGGACCTGTGGCTCAGATCTTTGAGGGCGGGGGAGATGGTGTTGAAGTGTGGAGAGAGGGGAGGGAAATGGCTGGGGGGGCAGCCCACCTCCCGTCCCTCTCCCCTCCCCAGAGGGCGGGTGTAGGGCCGAAAGTTCCAGCCCTCTAATTATGCCTTGGACCGTGACGACAGCCCCCAACCTGAAGCCAATCTCATCAGCTTACGGAAGACACTCAGGACTCCTAGGGTTTTAGGAGGCGTGTGCCAGGAGCACAGTTGTGGTAACTGCGTTTCCACCCTCTTCTCGGGCTGTAGGGGTCCCGCTCACACGTCCTCCAGCACACGGCCTTGTCAGAAGCTCTTTGCAAGCAGAGCACGTGTGAATGGTCCCACATCGTGGCCTTGGTCTGATCTCCTCTTTACCCCTGAGGCTAAGTAAGCATCTTCTCACTAACGGGCTGTTTAGGACCCGCCGCTGTCGGGTGCCCGTCCAAGTCTTTTGCTTAGTTTCAAAATCAGGTTGTTTAAAAACAACTTAATCAGCTGTGCGTCTGTTTTCCTGCTTTGCAGGAGCTCTTTGTGTGTTGTGGATGTGACACTGCCAACATCTGCCCGCACTCAGCGGCTTGCCTTTCCACTCTTGATGAACAAAAACTGGACGCTCACTCTACAATTAGTGCTTTTTGTATCCTGTTAAAGAAATATCCCCTTAACCCCAGGTCCTGAGTATTTTCTCTCCTGCCCAAATTGCAACTTTTCATTAGTCCTACATCACCTGGGAGTGAGTTTTGTGTATGGGGTGAGGTCGGGGCTGAGGTTATCCGCCCCCTCCCGCCCCCTGCCATCGTGATAACCAGTTGATCCAGGACCACTTAACAGCAAAACCCATCCTTTTCTCACCACGATTCAGTGACATCCTTATCATACATTGTCGGGGGTGGGGGTGGGCTGTTTCTGGACTTGTTCTGTCCTGTTGGCCTTTTACACCAGCATCACACAGTTTTAACTCAGCTTTTTTTTTTTTTTAATTAATTTGTGTACTTATTTTAATTTTTTTGGGCTGTGTTGGGTCTTCATTGCTGTGTGCAGGCTTTCTCTAGTTGCGGCGAGCAGGGGCTACTCGTCATTGCGGTGCATGGGCTTCTCATGCAGTGGCTTCTCTTGTGGCGGAGCACAGGCTCTAGGCACACAGGCATCAGTAGTTGCAGCACATGGGCTCAGTAGTTGTGGCTCGCGGGCTCTAGAGCACAGGCTCGGTAGTTGTGGCACACAGGCTCAGTTGCTCCGTGGCATGTGGGATCTTCCCGGACCAGGGATCGAACCCGTGTTCCCTGCATTAGCAGGCGATTCTTAACCGCTGTGCCACCAGGGAAGTCCCCTAACTCAGCGTTATAATAACTCTTAATATCATTGTGTTTTAAGTCCTGCAATTTTGTTTTTCTTCAAGAGTATCTTGGTTGTTTTTTGCTTTTTCCATTTCTATACGAATTTTACAGTTGGTTATAAGTTTCCCAAAACCCAGTGAGATTTTTTATTTGGATTACATTTGAGTTCATAGATCAACATGGGAGCATTGACATCTTTACAGCATTGAGGTTTCCAATCCATGAAAATAGATTTAACTTTTCTTTAAATTCTTTCAGTAACATTTGTAGTCTTCTGTGTAGCAGTCCTGCACAATTTTTGTTAGATCACTTCACTGCTGTTTACTTTTTTATTTTTTAAAGAATTTATTAGTGTTTGTTTGCTTCTGGGTGATTTTTAAAATTATTATTATTATTTATCTATTTTATTTTATATTTGGCTTCATCGGGTCTTAGTTGCCCCGCGGCATGTGGGATCTTAGTTCCCCAAACAGGGATCGACCCTGCGTCCCCTGCATTGGAAGGCAGATTCTTAACCACTGGACCACCAGGGAAGTCTCTGCCGTTTACTTTTTAATGCTGCTTTAAGTGGTTTTCCTTTTATAATTTTGTTTTCTATTTGTTTGCTTATAAAAATGTATGGAGGGGCTTCCCTGGTGGCGCAGTGGTTCAGAGCCTGCCTGCCAACGCAGGGGACACAGGTTCGAGCCCTGGTCTGGGAAGATCCCACATGCCGCGGAGCAACTGGGCCCGTGAGCCACAACTACTGAGCCTGCGCGTTTGGAGCCTGTGCTCCGCAACAAGAGAGGCCGCGATAGTGAGAGGCCCGCGCACCGCGATGAAGAGTGGCCCCCACTCGCCGCAACTGGAGAAAGCCGTCACACAGAAACGAAGACCCAACACAGCCAAAAATAAAAATAATAAATAAATAATAAATTAAAAAAACTAAAAAAAAAAAAAAATGTATGGAGAAATGCAGTTGATTGTTGATATTGAACTCTTGTCCAGCAACCTTGTTAATTCACATATTAATCCTAGTATTTTGGGACTTCCCTGGTGGCACAGTGGTTAAGAATCCACCTGCCAATGCAGGGGACACAGGTTTGATTCCTGGTCCAGGAAGATCCCACATGCCGTGGAGCAACTAAGCCCTTGCGCCACAACTACTGAGCCTGTGCTTTAGAGCCCGCGAGCCACAACTACTGAGCCCGCATGCCACAACTACTGAAGCCTGCGTGCCTAGAGCCCGTGCTCTGCAACAAGAGAAGCCACCACAATGAGAAACCCCTGCGCACTGCAACGAAGAGTAGCCCCCGCTCGCCGCAACTAGAGAAAGCCCGTGTGCAACAACAAAGACCCAACGCAGCCAAAAATAAATAAAATAAAATAAATTTTAAAAATAGTCATATTTAAAAAAAAAATAATAATAATAATCATATTAAATATGAAAACCAGCTTTTAAAATTTATCTCCACGGTGTATTTTGTGACAATGGCGGCTCAACGAACCCAACGCAGCAATAAATGAATGAATGAATGAATGAATGAATGTAAAAATTCTAGTATTTTATCTGCAGGTCCCTTTGGGTTTCCTATATACACTGCCATTTCGCCAGTGAGTTTTATTTCTGTTTCCAAACCTTCAGCTGTTGCCTTGTGGCACTGGCACTGTTTATCTTTCCAAAACATTGAGCCTGTGTCCAAAACATTGTGGAACAGAAATGCTGACAACCGGCATCCTCTCGTTCTAGATTTCAGTGGAAAATTTTCAAAATTTTACCATTAAGGATGTTGTTTGCTGAATGACTTTTCTTTCCTTTGTAAATTCCCATCATCAGATTAAGGAGGTTCTATTTTATTCCTAGTTGAGGGTTTTTATCCTGAATGACATAGAATTTTACCAGATGGATTTTTTTTTTCATCTGTTGACATACTTTTCCCTTTTATTCTGTTAATAAAGTGAATTACATTATTTGGCTTTGAATGTTAAACCAACCTTGCATTCACTTAGTTCACCCTGTTTGGCTATAATGTGTTATCCTTTCTATATTTTGCTGGATTCAGTTTGCAAATATTTGTTTGGTATTTTTGCAACTATGTTTATGAGAGAAATTGACCTATAATTTTCTTTTTTTGTAATGTCAGAGTTAAACATGGAGGTATATTGCCCTTAAAAAATTAATTGAGCTTTTTAAAAAAATATTTATGTATCTATTTTATTTATTTTGGCTGTGCCAGGTCTTAGTGGCAGCTCACGGTCTCTTCGTTGCAGCATGCGAACTCTTAGTTGCGCCATGCATGTGGATCTAGTTCCCCGACCACGATCAAACCTGGACCCCGTGCATTGGAAGGCAGATTCTTAACCACTGAACCACCAGGGAAGTCCCTGAGCTTTTTTTTAATTCTTGGGAAGATTTACATTAAAATTGATGTTATTTCTAAATTAATTATTTGGAAGAATTTATAGCAAAGCTCCACGAGCCTGGAGTTTTCCTTGTGGGAACATTTTAAATTCTAGGTTTAATTTTTAAAATACAAATTAACTATTCAGATTTTGTATTTCTTCTTTTGTCACCTTTAGTAAGTTGTGTTTTTAAGGATATTTTAAAGTCTAAATCATACTTATTGACATAGTACATATCTTTATTATCCTTTAAAATATCTTTAATATCTATAGGTATTAAATTATTGGAAATTTGACTTCTTCCTTTTGTTTTCCTTCATGTGTTTTGTGCTATATTAGGTGCATACAGATTTAGGATCATTATATCTTCCTTTTGAATTGACACTTATCATCGTGAAATGTTGCTCTTTTAGATGAAAAATATTATTAGCATTTATGTCTCCTTTGTCTGACGTTAGTATAACTATGTCTCTGTGTGTTGGGGGGGAATGGGGGAATCTTAGTGTTTATGTGGTATATTTTTTCCATCTTTATACTCTCAACTTTTCTGTATCATATTTTGGAAACAGCTCTTATAAGCAGAAGTTAGTTGTTGTTTTTGACCTAGTGTGAAATCCATGTCTTTTACTGAAGCATTTAGTTCATTTACATTTAATGTCATACTGATAAGTTACAGTTTAAATCAATCATCTTACTATTTATTTTGTAATTGACCTATGTGTTCTTTCTTTTGGCCTTCCTTTCCTGCCTTCTTTTGGTTTAATCAAGTGTTATTTTTCTATCACCCCACTCCGCCTTTTATTAGCTTTGTTAAGTAATACTTTTAAAAAATATATTTAAAAAAATATTCTAGGGACTTCCCTGGTGGCACAGTGGTTAAGAATCTGCCTGCCAATACAGGGGACACGGGTTTGAGCCCTGGTCCGGGAAGATCCCACATGCTGCAGAGTAACTAAGCCCGTGTGTCACAACTACTGAGCCTGCGCTCAAGAGCCTGTGAGCCACAACTGCTGAGCCCGTGTGCTGCAGCTACTGAAGCCCGTGCACCTAGAGCCCGTGCTCTGCAACAAGAGAGGCCACGACAATGAGAAGCCCGCACACCACAACAAAGGGAAGCCCCTGCTCGCCAAAACTAGAGAAAGCCTGCGTGCAGCAATGAAGACCCAATGCACCCAAAAAAAAAAAAATTCTAGCGGGACTTCCCTGGTGGTCCAGTGGTTGAGACTCCGCCTTCCAATGCCGGGGACACGGGTTCGAGCCCTGGTTGGGGAACTAAGATCCCACATGCCATGGGGCAACTAAGCCTGTGTGCCGCAACTACTGAGCATGCAGGCCACAACTAGAGAGGCCACGTGCCACAGCTACAGAGCCCACACGCTTTGGAGCCTGCGTGCCACAACTAGAGAGAAGCCTGCACACTGCAGCAAGGAGCCTGCACGCCGCAGTGGAGGATCCTGCGTGCGCAACTAAGACCCGACACAGCCAAAAATAAAATAAATAAATAAATATTTTAAAAAATAATAGGGACTTCCCTGGTGGCGCAGTGGTTAAGAATCCGCCTGCCAATGCAGGCGACACGGGTTCGAGCCCTGGTCGAGGAAGATCCCACATGCCACGGAGCAACTAAGCCCGTGTGCCACAACTACTGAAGCCCGTGTGCCTAGAGCCCGTGCTCCACAACAAGAGAAGCCACCGCAACAAGAAGCCCGCACACCGCAATGAAGAGTAGCCCCCGCTCCCCGCAACTAGAGAAAGCCCGCGCAGCAACAAAGACCCAACACAGCCAAAAATAAATAATAAATAAATTATTTTTTAAAAAAAATAATAATAAATAAAATAAAATAAAAAATATTCTGGCTACCTTAGGAATTTTAAGAAACATTGTTGGAATGCACCTTAAGTTACTACTTTTACTATTTCCGGGTAATGCAAGAACCTTACTACGCTTTAGTCTTATTTATCCCCTTATCAATTTTTATGCTATTGTTGTCATGTGTGTAAATTTTACTTATATTTTAAACTCCACAATCATTGTTAGTGTTGTTTTAAATAGTGTTCATTCAGATTCCCCTTCCGACGCACACATTTCTTCCTGCAGCATTGTGCTTACGTCCGAGACCATCTTCCTTCCCGAAAAACTCCCTTTAGTATTTCTTCTAGCAGAGGTTTGCTGACAACTAATCGGTTTTTGTTTCTGCGCACACATCTTTCTGTTGCCTTCGTTTCTGAGGCCATTTTCTCTGGGTGTGGGGCCCAGGTGGGCAGTGATGCTCTCCCAGCACGTCTGCTGCGTCATCTGGCCTCAGCCGTTTCTCTTGGAGACTCGCCTGTCCCCCCGTTATTCCCTTGGATGCTTCTCTTTCTTCTCTGGCTGCCTTAAAAATGGTCTTTGTTCTTCTGTTTTAGCAGCCTTGCAAAAGAGGGGGAATATTGCATTTATCCTGAGGTTTGTAGAGTTTTTCGGATCTGGGGCACAGTGTCTTTTGTCTCCGCTGTAATATATCAGCCGTGTCCTTTCAGGTGGTGCCCGTCCCCTGTCCCTTCGTCCCCCAGGCTCCACATCCATGTCTTTTCACCATGTCCCATATGCCCTCTTGCTCTTTTCTGCACTTCCTTCCATCCTGGTTTTCCGCCCACTGTGTTGCAATCTGGACCTTTTCTGCTACTATCTCTTATTTTGTCTACCCTGCTCTTAAATCTGTCTCCTGAATTATTCACTTCAATTACTGTATTCTCACTTTGAGAATTTCTAAAATGCTCGGGTTTTTAGAATTTGATTCCTTTTTTAATAGATCCAGTTCACAGGTGAAATTCTCTCATTTTACCTGTCTTTTTCAATATATGCTGAATATCTGAATCTCCTGGGAGTCCATTTTTATTGACTGTTTGGTCAAATGCTCCTATTTCTTGGCCTTCCTGGTAACTTTTTACTGAATATCAGATACTGTGTTTGAAAAACTGTAGGAGCTCTGAGTGATGTTATTTTCCTCGTGAAAGGATTTGACTTTATCCCAGCAGATGGAGTGTGGGTGAGTCACCTTGATTCCATTGAGGCTGGTCTGTTTCTCATTTTCCTTTAATATCTTTTAGTAATTGCAGCTGGAAAAGTCGGGGGGGGGGGGTCACCAGGACCCCAGTCTCCAGCTTTTGTCTCCCCAGCACTGTGAGTCAGCCAAAAATCTCCACCGAGCTTTTTTTTTTTTTTTTTAACCTTTTAGCAGCTGCTTTCTGCTTGATTTCTTGGCCTTTTGCCCTGGACTTGTGCAGCGTAGGACTCAGCAAATGCCTTGAAGGGCAGCCTGGATTTTTGGTTCATTTCTCCACATTCCCCTTTCCTCTGGGACTTTGAGAGAGCCTCGTAGCGGGGGTCACCCCACCACTCCAGTGAGGCTGGAGGGCAGAACATGAAACCAAAGAGGTTATTCTTGAGCCTTAAAGATCTGGCAAATTTGTCTGGCCACGTTTGGGGCTTGCTGGGGACCTGTTGCTTTCGCTCCTTTTCTGTTTCTCCTTTTGGAGTGGGACTGACCATCCTATGCCTATCCCAACATTGCATTTTGTTTTCGTTTTTGTTTTTGTTTTTGTCTTTGGCCGCTCCATGTGGCTTGCGGGATCTTAGTTCCCCGACCAGGGATTGAACCTGCACCCTCGGCAGTGAGAGAGCCAAGTCCTAACCACTGGACCGCCAGGGAAGCCCCCCAACATTGCATTTTGGAAACACACAACTTTCCCAGGCCCAGGCCGGGGGCGGTTTTCTTGAGGACAAATTGCCCCTTGAGTGTCACCCCCCTGGTCTAGATGATGTTTCAATGAGACTTTGGACGTCAGTGTTGCTGCAGGAGTGAAGGCTTCGGGGCTGTTGATGGAGTGGGTGTGTTTTGCGTGTGAGAGGGGCATGAATCTGGGGGGACCAGGAGCAGATTGTTTTGGACCAAACGTGCCCCCCAAATTCCTGTGTGGAGGCCCCGACCCCAGGTGTATGTGGCGATGAGGCCCTTTGGGAGGTAATAGACGGGGTCGTGGGGAGGGGTGCTTGTGCCACAGGAGAAGAGACCCCGGGAGCCCCTCTGCCAAGTGAGCTGGGAGAGGCCGTCGCCAGAACCCGGGCCCTCCAGCCCCCAGACTCTGCTGCAGCCCGTCTGTGGGCCTGTCGTGGAGTCCCAGGAGGACCCAGGCGGCCCCTGGGGCTGGCTTGTCTCGGCTGCCCTGAACCCCAGTTTTCACCTGCAGTTGGATCTCCGCTTGGCCTCCCGGGAACCAGCCTCGTCTCCCATTCTGACCCGCACGTCTGGCCGTGATACCGGCCCGTCCTTGTTGTGGTCCAGCCGCCACTGGCTGTCTTCGGAGGGGCTGCGTCCTCAGTCCCCTCCCATCGTTTCCCCCGGCACACTCGGGGTGCCCGTGTTCCCGGCCCGAGGTCTTCTCCCGTGGGCCTGGCCCTGTGCTCCGGGCCGCAGGTGCAGCGGGCCTGGGGGGAACGCGGGCCCCTGCGGCACAGGTGGGCTCTGAGCGGCCCCAGGACTCGTGCTGTTTATAAGAAGTGAGTCCATAAAGGAAGACGTCTGCATGGAGGGGAGGTGGTTCAGCGGAACCCACTTGCAACAGATCGCTTGCAAGTTGGTGTACGTTTTTCCAGAGAATCTTTCTGAAAACGTCAGTCAGACATTTCATCAAAATTCAACTCATTTCATGACAAATGTGTATCTTTGTGATAAAAGCTGTGAGAAAGTTGAACTGTTACAATATCCCCCGTCCCTCTCAAAACACCTCTTAGGGTTGGGTTTCTTGACTGATGGTGTTTGGTGACAAAGGGACAGCTCTGGGTTGGCCTGCCCTTTCTGGGAACCCCTATGGTGTGGCCCTGGCCTTGCACCCCCTGTGCCTCGTCGAGGTCTGTTCCTTAACGGGGCGTCTGGGGCCCTGTGACAGCAGCCCGAGGCAACAGGGATGGGCCCTCGGGTCTGGATGGCTTGGTCGCCCTGAACCCCGGTGTTGGGTGCTGGCCGGGCCCCTGCTGTACACGGAGGACGCCGTCCGGTCCTCACAGCTCCTGTCCTGGGAAGCAGAAGACCTTTCTTTACTTAAGCATTCTCTTTACAAAAATCGGGAACCTGGTCCTTCGCTGGATCTCTTGCACGGGGCTGCCCCCTGTCCCTCAGAGCCTTTATGAGAGTGAATCCACCACTCGGGGCTCCAGCGCTGGGTCAGGGTGCCTTTCTCCTCCCCACCCCCCGCGGCTGCTCCATGGCTCCCGTGGCCGCTCTCCTGTCCACGGAGCCCAGCGTCCTGACCTTCAGCCGCTGTGTCCTCACGGGCACGACTCAGATGTCCCTCTCGGCCACCAGGGAGGGTGTCCGGCAGGTGGACTCCTGCAGGCGTCGCCGAGCCCCAGGGGACGTGTGTCTGCCCCGCCGCTTTGCACACAGCGCGTCACATGGGGGGACCCTCGCGCCTCTTCTCCCTACCGCGCATGAGGCTCAGGGAAGCGAACCGCATGCTGGCCCCGGTCCCCAGCTTCCTGTCCACGGGAGGCCCCGCCGGTGCTGCCGGGCCACGGCGCTGGCAGGTGCTCCAGACAGCTGTGGCCACAGCTGATGGGCAGTCCCCCCAAGGGACATCCCCACAGCACGTGTCCAGAGGTGGCAGTGTGGGGTGGGTCCAGCCGAACCTGGCCCTGGTCACTCTGTCTTCCCGTGGCCATACCCTGGGGCTGGCCCCACCTCATCCACGCAGCCAACCACGCCCGGGCCCCGTGTCCCTGCTCCACTGCCCAGGGAGGGGCGACCTGGCCTCGGAGGGAAGCCCCTCTCTGCAGCCTGATTGGGTGGTTTCAGTCATGTGACGGCCCTGGACCCATGACATCCCTGGGGTCGCCCTTCTTGGATTGCTTTAGACCCAGATGAGGTCAGCGCCGCGCCAGCGATGCCAAGGCTTGGGGGCCACGTCGGGACCACGTGAGGAAGACAGGCTTCTGTGGGAGCCGGGCCCGCCGACAGGACCAAACTGCCGCCGTCCCTGCGTGGCTGGCTTCCTGCCAGGGTGGCTCTGAGACCCGTTGCGTCTGTAGCCTCAGGCCCCTTCACCCGCCTCTCAGAGCAGCGGGCTCTAAGTCCCGTCTTCTGCTGGGACACAGATCAGCGAGGAGCAGGAAGCCACGAGGGAGAGGGCCCTGGAGGGCGCGACCCCCCCAGCCCAGCTGCGCCCTGCTCACTGCTGCCCCGCCCCCAGCATGGCCTGCAGAGCGCAGGAGGACATGGGTCTGGGTCACACGGCTCTGGGGGCAGCGCCCGGTCCCTCCTGAGACACAGCGACCACCTGTTGTGCGTAGCAGCGGGCCGCTGGATCCACGGTCGGGTGACACCAGCCGCTGGGAAATGCAGGCGAGCTGTGTGGCTCCGTGGGCTTCCTGGGACTGTTTGTCCACACTGGCCACCCTCCCTGGGGACCCCCAGCCTGTGCGGCCACCAGGCTTCTCAGCAGCACCAGATACGTGGCCCATGGCCAGGCCAGCGTCCCGCGTAAACCCCAGACTCCTGTTTCTAGGTGGTCACGTGCAGCCTGCAGTAGGAGCCTTTTGGTGGAATGTGTGGTCGGTGAGGGCAGGGCGGCCAGAGCGAGTGCGCTGCGCACTGGACACGGGCCCCGCCCTCCTGGGCGTGGACCCCAGGGGACGCCACTCGCCCGGAGGGGGCCGGGCCTGGGGGCAGCCGCGCGCGCTCTGCTGAGGACCCCACCCCGGGCCCGAGGGACGAGGGCCCCTCACCAGCTCCCTGGCCTTGCCTCGGGCTGGTCACCAACCCGGAACCACCAGGAAGGCGTTCAGCTGACCCGCATGCCCCGTCGCCGGAGCGCTCCCGCCACAGTTTCGAGGTGCTCCAGGGCTGTCCGGGGGTTGTGCTGGGCTGGTCACCTGGGCGGTGGGTCCGTGTCCAGCAAACAGTCAGAGAGGCTTCCAATAGCATCGTGATCTGCCCGGAAACTTCGGAGCACCCCACCATGCTCCCCCCCAAATCTGGGGGCTGCCTGGTTTGTTTCAAGGTCTGTTGCTCTGAGCTCCCTTTTTAAAGTGTATTTTCTTCGCCTTGTCAGAGCCCTCAAGATGCTCCATTGCCATAGAAACCGAGCTCATTAAAGTTCCTAATTATAGAATTCCAAAGGCAAGCAGAGAGCTTCTTTGAGGGTGTCGTTCAGGCTGAGAGAAGGTACAGGGGCGGCCGAGCAGACGGGGCCGCGAGGACCCCCTGTCGTTCCCGCTCTGTGTCCAGAGCACGGGCACCATGGAGGCGACCGGACACCTCCAGGCGCCCAGCAGGCTCTGACTTCGAGCAACTCTGGCTCCGAAGTCGGCCTTGACCTGGTGACCGAGATGGAGCCTCCTGACCCACCAGGATACCGGGTGGAGTAGCTGTGGGGTCAGCTGGAGCCGCCCACCAGGGCCCGCTTCCCATGGAGGCCTTGCCAGCCCACCCGGCTGGGCTTCAGGACCGTGTACCGCTGAGATCAGCCGAATGGGAAGGTGGACACGCAGGGCCCGCGGTGGGTGCAGCGGGCGGTGGGGCGGGTCATCCCCAGAGCGCCCGCCCCGGGAAGCACTCTGCTTCCCTGAGAAGTTCTCTGAGAACACGTGTCCTTTTCTTTTTCACACCGTGTCGGAGCAATGCTAACCGAGGGGAAACTGCAGGCAGGTTATACAGGAGCTCTCTGAACTGTCTTTGCAGCTTTCTGTACGTCTGAAATTACTTCAAAACAAAAAGTGTATATTTTTTTAAAAATGTAGGATGCCCTGCTGTCCCTTGTGGTTCCTGGTAAGTCACCTGGGCACTGCTTTCCAGGTGGCAACATGGGTGTGGATTGGACACCACAGGGGCTCCCCCGCCTCTGCCGGAAGTGATGCCAGGGTGTGGAGCCGGGGTCTGCCCTGCCAGGGTCTCTGGCAGCACCTTCCTGTCTCTGCCTGGGGTGGGGAGTAACGGAAAGTACCACCTGAGAGTCCACGTGAGTCAGTTCTCCAGAGAAGCAGAATAAACAGGACGTGTGTGTAGAGAGAGTATTCACTGTAAGGGATTCGTTCACATGGTCACGGAGGCTGCAGGCTGGAAGCAGGAAGAGCCGCTGCCGAAGTTCAGGTCCAAAGTCCATCTGCTGCAGGACTTCCTCTCGCTGGGGGATGTCAGCCTTTGGGTCTCTTCAGGCCTTCGCCTGATCGGACGAGGCCCACCCTCATTATGGAGGGCAATCTGCTTCACTCAGAGGCCATTGGTTTAAACGTTCATTTCATCTGGAAACACCCTCACAGAAACATCCAGAATAATGTTTGACCACAGATCTGGGCACTGTGGCCCAGCGCAGCTGACACATGAAATTAACCACCACATTCCCCTCCTTGCCAAGAGGCACCTCCTGAAACCGTGCTCAGTCTCTAGTTAAAGACAACAGCACGGTCACACCTCTGTCCGACATTGCACGGCGGTCCTGTGTGCACAGGACACGCACTGACCCCTTCCCCAGGAGGGCTGGTGGTCGGGAGGCGCCTGGAGGATGTGGCCCCCTCCTGCCTGCTCACCACCTTACTCCCTGGTTCCCCTCCCTTAACTTGCACATCTGCAGCTTCTGTCGCCTGGGAGCAGGGTCACATCAGTGCCGTGGCTCCCTGAGGCAGCCCTGCTGGTCCGTGTCCTGCCTTGGGTGTGAAGCGCATGTCCACAGGCGCTGCTCCCCGCTGGTCAGGGTGCAAGCCAGTGGGGGAGTGGATGTGGGCCCCTGCGGCGGGATCGCATGCAGCGGCCGGGGCCTTTCTGTGCAGACTCAGAGCTCTGTGTTTCTATTAAAATCTGAAACTAGTTTATAACCATGTCGTTGTTGCTGCCTCTGGCCCCTCCCTCTGTGTTTTTACAATTCTGATTGTATATTGTTTACTGCAGCAGTCGAGGCACTTCAAGAGCATGGGACTCAACGTGTGTTACACAGCATACAATGGAGTGGACACGCGTGCCCTTAGCAGCCGACCCGCCCAGCGCTGACCCACTGCCCCTGGTCTTCCACTTACTAGAAGGATTTCATCTCATAACTGCGCATCCTGAAACAACACATTGTCCGTTTGGCTTATTTTTTAGTGTGATAACAAGGGCATCATTTCACAGAGCCCACTTTGTGGCCGTCAGTATGTCACTTTATATTGATTTTTTATTTGGTTTGATTTTGGAAGACGCGTCTGTGCTGCTGAGCATAGCTCAAGTCAGGTTACGGCCGCCGGGTCCTCCTGAACAGTCACGCCCGCAGGTCACGTGTCCTCTTGCCGATGGGCCTGGGCGTCCGCAAACACCCTTTGCCGGCTGCGAGCCCACGTGTGAGGTCCCTCGGGCCTTGGTCTCGGAGCAGTGCAATTGCTGGGTCCCGGGGAAGCACGCGTCCTCTCGACAATCAATTTTGGCCCCGGTTTAGCCCCTGTCTCGGAGGACAGGCAACCTCCAATTGCTCTGGTCCTTGACGGTATTTGACGTCGCGGAGACTTGTCTTTTGTTGACGCTTCTGTTGCTTTTTCCTCGCTGATTTGTGGAAGTGCCTCTCGCATCCTGAATCATTAACCCGTCTCTTGCGTGCGGCTGATAATTGGGACGGGGGCTTGTCTGCCTCTCGGGTGGCCTCTGGATGGACGTGCGTCCTCCCCTCACGGTACTCAGGTGTGTTCCTCTCCTCTTTGGGCTGGTGCTTTTGTGTTTTCAGAATTTTTCTCCCCCTTGGATTGTTAAGCTTGTCCACATTTCCTTCTAAAATTTGCCGCTTTGCCTCTCGTGTTTAAGTCTTTATCTTTTGAGGCGACGGCTTGTGTGTGGAGTGAGGCAGGCGTCCGGTCTGCGTGGGCTGCCCTCCCAATACCCTGGATGGGGGCGGAGACCACGGGAGCTTACTTCCCAGGGTCTGGAGGCTGGACGGCTGAGGTCCAGGTGCCAACAGGGTCGGTGCCTGGTGAGGACACTTGGCTCACTCGTCACCTCTCCGGTGTCCTCCCGCCCTGGAGACAGAGCTCGGGGGTGTCCTTCTCTTCTTGTGAGGATGCTAATTCCATCAGGGGCCCTACGCTATGACCACTAACCTCCATCGCTTCCTTAGGGGCCCCACCTCCAAATACAGTCACGTGGGGGCTGGGGGTAGGGCTTCCCCGTGTGATCTGGGAGGACACAGAGCAGCTGGGGTCCAGGCTTTTCTCTCTGTGGACAGCGGGACATCGCCCGGCTTTTCTCTCTGTGGACAGCGGGACATCGCCCGGCTTTTCTCTCTGTGGACAGTGGGACATCGCCCGGCTTTTCTCTCTGTGGACAGCGGGACATCGCCCGGCTTCCCTCAGTCCTGCTCCACACCCAGGCCGTCGTGCAGGGCTCCGTCCTGTCCCCTCGCTGAGCTTTCCGGCCTGCTGGGGGCTCCCTAATACCCCTTGGCCTCTGCTAGGACATCTTTGAGTCTCTTATTTCGGGGGGCTTTGCTCAGATTTGAAGGGTATCCGGTGGGCTGCATTTTCAGGCTTTCACACGGCACGTGTGTGAGCACAGGAAAGAGCCAGAGTCTCGTGCCACTGCGTCCCCGGCTGAGAGCCCAGCTCCCTCTGTGTCCCTGTGTCACTCGGTGCCATATTCCTCCGTCCGCTGGGACAGCCGGGGGGTGTGTACGCCACACGCGGGGCAGTCAGGCCTGTGGACGTTAGCGGGAACCTGCCGGGGGCCAGGCTTCCCCCAAATCAGGCCAGGAGGGCCGCACCCTGTCATCCGGGCAGGAGTCCTGGGGCATCACCAGGGACCCCTTGGAGCCCAGGGCGGATGGGCTGGGGGGTGAGGAGGGCTACCTCTGGCCGGCCCTGTTCTGTCTGGGTGTCGGCGTCTCGGTTTCCCACTTCGTCTCCCATTTAACGGGAGAGAAGCCGGTTTTGCAGTCACCGTGACCTGGTTTCGGCAGGTTCCAGCCAGAGCTGGTAATTTGCTTGTTTTAAAAACATTCTGTTGCAGTTTCCACGTCAGTATATTCCTGGCACTTCCCTGACTCTCATGAAAGTCGCCTTCACTACGGAGCTTTGTAAAAGCACAAAGCTTCCCGTTGTATCCTGAGTATTTTGTTTTCACATACTTTCAAAGTGTTTTGAAGGAGCAAAGTTGGAAACGTTTTTGAGGAAGAATAAAGCCAACAGTTCTGCTTATACATTTAGCTCCGCGTTTTTAACGAGCGGCCTCCTTCCTCAGGAGTTTGAATTACTGAATGCAGGTTGTGAAAGCGACGGTTTTGGTAACTTTCAATTCAACATAAGTGTCCGGTTGGTTTGGCTTTACTTCTGTCCCTAGATTTGCTCTTCAAACGGGAGCCCGGGACGGAGGAGACGGGATCGTGCTGGCTGGACAGACGCCCGTCTCGGGCTGACCGTGGACTCCCCGGCGGCCAGGGTCCCTCTGAGGACGGTCGGGCGTGCACATCCAGGGGGCCCTCGGCCTGTCGGAGCCTGTCCCTGTGTGGAGAGGGGCCTGGTTTTCATGCCCGGAGGGAAGGGGGTGGAAAGGAAACACGTGGGAGGACACACAGGCCCCGACGTCGTCACAGCCTGACCCTCTGCGGAGGGCAGCTCCCGCGGCACATCCAGGGGCACCGAGGGGTGGTCGACCCCGGGATCGCGTGAGGAGTGGCTGTGGGGACGCAGGCGTGTCAGCTCGGCGGGCGGCCTGTCCCCACCGCACCGCACGTGGCGGAGCTGGGCTCGTGGGCCACTAGGCCGTTTCTTTACCCCTTTCTGCTGTTCTTTCCAGAATCCATCTACCGCCGCGGAGCCAGAAGATGGCGGAAGCTGTACCGCGCCAACGGCCACCTCTTCCAAGCCAAGCGCTTTAACAGGGTGAGTTGCTGTCGAGGCCGCCGAGATGCCCCCCCGCCCCCCCAGAGGCGGTGCCGGGCTCTGCTCTGCGCACAGGCGAGGCCTGTGAGCCACTTTCACAGCCGCTGTCCCTGGGTGACAACGAGCCCTTTACGAGGCTCCCTGAGCCCGGGAAGGTGCCAGCTCGGGTCTTTTCTGATGAACTCGGCCTGTGTGTCCCTGCTACGGGATCCCCTGTCCAGGCGCTGTGGCTCCATGGTCCCACCTGCCTGCGCGCATTCAGAAGGGACGCAGATTTGTCCCATAACCAGGATGCGTGTGTTACCCCACAGTGTCCCTGTTGGTCCCAAGGGTGTCCTGCGAAGCCCAGAGCCCGAGACAGCCCTCCAGCCCCCGGCCCGCTGGCCCCGCCATCCGGCCCGCTCCGAAGGCGCTTTAGCTGAGCATCTGGTGTTTCTCCTCGTGCTGCCCTGTGTCCTGTAGACACCACGGGGTTCGCGTGGCTGTGTAGCCGTCCCGTTGCTGGCGGGCATCTGCAGGTGCCCCCACGGCCAGCGACCACGTGCCCCGGGGCTGCCGGCACAAAGCACCACAAACTGGGTGCTTCGCCGTTCGTTCTCTCACAGTCTGGAGTCCAAACCAAGGTGGGGCGGGGCCGCTCCCCCTCCCGCTGCCCTAGGAGGGTCCTGCTTGCCTCTGTGTAGCTTCTGGGGTTGCTGGCGGTCCTCGGAGCTCCTGGGCTGGGAGCACAGCCCTCCAGCCTCTGCCGCCTGCTCTCTGTCTCTGCTCCCCAAGGACACCCGTCATGGTGTTAGGACCCAGTCTGACCTCATTTTAACTTAACTAACTGCACCTACAAAGATACTTTTTCCACTTAAGGTTCTGGGTGGACCTGAGTCTGGGGGGGGACACCACGGAGTCCAGTACAGCAGCCAAGCGCCTGCTGACCTGGGGACCCCCGCATGCGCTGAGCGCTCTGCCCACCGGCCCCCCCCCCACGTGGTGCACCTTCTCCGTGCCCCTCACAGCCCCGTGTGTGCCACCTCCCGCCGGGCACAGCACTCTGCCCTGAAGGTTGTGCCCGCACCTGGCACACAGGAGGTGCACACGACACAGTGGTTTATTGTTTACTGTAATGGGTGATTGGGGGAGAGTCAGCGGGGGAGCCCTGAGTGCTATGTTGGGTGTAAAGAAGGGATATGGCATGTCTGTTGGGAATGAGAAGGGCTTTGGGAGCCTTGGCGACGTTGGGAGGGCACGGGGTCCTTGGGACATCGGATGCCGTGGGGAGGTCGAGCATCGCCGAGTGGGGGCAGAGGGCCTGCGGTGCAGGAGTGATGGGCCTGGCCGACGGGTGTGGACGTGAGACTTTCCGGTGAACCACCCAGACGGACCGGGTGAAGCCTGGAGAAATGGAAACGTCCAGCCCCCGTGACGCGAGGCCCCCACTGCCCACCCTCCCGTGTTTATTTAAAAAACGGACGACCAGCCAGCTTGCGGCCAGTGGCTTCTCTTCCTGTGCATCTGGGCACCGGCTTGGTTCTGCCAGAGAGGGTCTCAGGCAGACGGGATGGGCCACCCTTCAGGACATCAGAGAACTGCTCGTTCCCTTCATGACAGGTTGACTCACAGGCCCACGACGAAGCCCACCCACCCAGCAAGGCCGCCCGGAGGGGCCTGGCCTCTCCCTCCCTGCAGGTTCTCGGAGGAAAACCCATTTCTCTGATGGCAGGGTGCAGCGCCTGGCACTCCTCCTGCCGCCCCCTCCCCAGAATCTGTGGGCAAAGGCTTCTCCTCCTCAAGGAGGAGGGGAACTCGGCGGTGGGGGGGGTACCCACTCCAGCCCCGTCCCCACCCGCTCTCCTCGAGCGCCAAGCAGCTTTTCACAAACACCAGGAGGCCAAGGAGGGAGCCGACCCCGAGACCCCCGACAACTCTTAACCAGCCCCGCCATTCACAGATGGGGAGGCGGGCGTGTCGCCGTTTGTCACCAGGCACAGTTCCCACCAGGGTCCTTGGGCTCCACGTCTGAGGCCGCACCATCCACCAGTGTTAACTGCGGGGCTGCGAGGTCACCCCACGTGTCTCGGGAGCTACACGCCTGGCTCTGCGGGATCAGCCAGACTCACAGGGACAAGCCCACAAAGGAGGTCACTGCTCTCCTTCTTTGCTGTTGACCCAAGGATGGAAGCGAGGGCTGTCGGCCTCACTGGCCCAAGCTCCCTGCCTGGAGCTTTCTCTGCACTGGGCACAACTGAGCTTCTCGAGCAGAGAGGAAGGCTCAGCTGGGGACTCACGGTGGGGCGGGGGCGGCGTCCAGCCCACAGCGGGAGCACTGAGGTCCTCAGCCCCAGGGCTGTGGTCTGAGCAGCTGGAATGGGGCTGAGCAAGCATCCCCTCCCAGGGGCAGAGAGTAGGTATTTCAGGCTTTGTGGCCCATGCGGTCTCTGTCACAACTGCCGGACCCTAACTCTGCTGTTACTGTTGCCGTGTGAAAGCAGCCCCAGACGTCAGTGACTGAAAACATGAGCAACGAACCACTTTGGCAGCACGTAAGAGACTTAAAAATATTTGCACCCATTAATCTATTAAGTCACGTGATTTTTCTGAGAAATGAAGCTTGGGGGTTTTTTTAAGTATTTATTTATTTATTTATGGCTGTGTTGGGTCTTCGTTTCTGTGTGCGGGCTTTCTCTAGTTGCGGCAAGCGGGGGCCACTCTTCATCGCGGTGCGCGGGCCTCTCACTGTCGCGGCCTCCCTTGTTGCGGAGCACAGGCTCCAGACGCGCAGGCTCAGTAGTTGTGGCTCACGGGCCCAGCTGTTCCGCGGCATGTGGGATCTTCCCAGACCAGGGCTCGAACCCGTGTCCCCTGCATTGACAGGCAGATTCTCAACCACTGTGCCACCAGGGAAGCCCGAAGCTTGGGTTTTAAGTTTTATTTATTATTATTATTTTTTGGCCACAGCTTGCGGGATCTTCGTTCCCCAACCAGGGATTGAACCCAGGCCATGGCAGTGAAAGCGCCACGTCCTAACCACTGGACCGCCAGGGAATTCCCTAAGTTTTATTATTTAGTGGCACATTTCTTGAAATGTTGATAATTCAAATCTAGTTTTGAAATAAAGAGCCTTGTGGGGCTTCCCTGGTGGCGCAGTGGTTGAGAATCTGCCTGCCAATGCAGGGGACACGGGTTCGAGCCCTGGTCTGGGAAGATCCCACATGCCGCGGAACAGCTGGGCCCGTGAGCCACAGTTACTGAGCCTGCGCGTCTGGGGCCTGTGCTCCGCAACAAGAGAGGCCGCGACAGTGAGAGGCCCGCGCACCGCGATGAAGAATGGCCCCCGCTTGCCACAACTAGAGAAAGCCCTCGCACAGAAACGAAGACCCAACACAGCCATAAATTGATTAATTAATTAATTAATTAAAAAAAAAAACTAGCTGTTTATCCTCAAGCAACCGCTCTCTTTAAAAAAAAAAAAAAAAAGAATTCCAAGCCTCACAAGCAGGCCAAAGCAGGGCTTGCCTATTAACAAAAAATAATTATTAAAAAAAAAAAGAGCCTCGTGGCTGCCTCTTCTGGGGAGATGTCTGCACGTGGCCTCGATGCGACTGACGGGTGCTGGAACCTGGCACACTCACGCTGCCCTTGATCACCCGTTGTCCTGGCCTGGGCCCTGGTGAGGGTGGCTCTGTAGGAAAAGGGATCTTCGTTAATTCGTGAAGATACCAGGTGGCTGTGGGTTTGCCCCTAAATATGATCCAAGCATTGTTAAATGGTGTTCGGGAGAAAGCTAAACACATTTAGCACATTGTATAAAAAGACGTGAATTTTTGTAATGGTTCCATGAATGCTGAGCGGTCCTCAGAGATGACGCCCTTTCCCTGCACCCCGAGTTTACTCACCAGCACTCACCCTCCTCGGGCGGAGATGCCAAGGCCGGCGTTAAACTGGATTGGCCCGAGTCAGAGGTCTGGGGGGGTGGCCCTCTGTCCAGCCCTCTGTCTGGCCCTTGCTGCCGTCCACTGCATCTCAGGCCGTTCCCAGAGGGAGTCCCACAGCCCGTGTTGGCCTCCTTGTGGGAGGGACGGTTCCAGCAATGTGGGGGACTTGGGTACATCCTTCTCTTTCCTTTTACCGAAGTTGAAAGCAGTGGGGCGCACGGGCGCACGCGTGTGGACTTGTCTTCAGCAAACCTTTATTGGGCACCCACTGTGTGCTGGGCACTGTGCCAGGTGCTGACCACATGGCCGTGACTGAGATGTACGCGCTCTGTGTATGGGGAGGGGGCTCCATCCTGGTGGGAGATCGGCTTCTCGGTGCCCGCTGGCCGCCAGCAGCCCGTCCTGCACCTCAGGCCCACACCTCGTGAGGGTTCGCTCTGTTTCCTAAATGAGCTCCATTGCGCGGCTGGTACTGTGTATCCTTTCTGTTCTCCAGGAGTGATTTGAGACTCTCTCAAAAGAAAGAAATTTGTTTAAAAAAAAAAAAAAAAAAGGCAAAAGAGGGTAAAACACGAAAACGAGTTACGGCTGGAAAAAAACTAAATGGGGAACCTGTTGACGTGCGGACACCACGTAACTGCGAAGATGACTTTGGACGCCGAGTGGTGGGCGGGTGACCAGACTTCTGGACACGCTCACCTCCACGCATTTTGTGACATTCCAAAATTACAAAAACTTCTCCAAACAAGCCAGAAATGATCATGAATTTCAAGTGTTTAGAACCAAGAAGAATAAAGATTGACCACTTAAAATCTTTTAAAACGCTGAGAAAAATACCAAGATAATTGCATGGAGCCCCAGAGCAGCTCAGAATCCTGACACGTCCAGATGCCAGGCAGGGTCGCTTCTGTGGTCGTCGTGTAGGTGGGTGTTTGGACGAGGGTCAGGCAGCCGGCTCTCCCACCCGCTTCTCACCTGGGTCACTCCGCCCACAAGGGGCCCCTCGGCTGTTCTGAGCGCAGCCTGGTAGGAGCTACGACTCCCACTCCAGGCCCTGCAGTCCAGTCCCTGCAAGCAGGGGGGGGGCGCTGCCCGTGGAGGGGTCTCATCAACCCTGCCTGCTGGGGCCTCCCCTTTTCCTTCACAAGGAGCAGAGCCCCAGTGCCCTCCTTGGGGCCTCGGTTACCCCAACCTTGGGACGGAGCTGCGGAGCCTGGGCGGGGGCCTGGTGCCGGGGGTGACGAGGCGACAGGGCCACCTCCCACCCCAGCTGCGCGTCGTGACGGTGCAGCATGTCCGCGCGGCGTGGAGGGGCCCCCGGGCGCACCGGGCCCGGCTGACAGCGGCTGTTCTCGTCCCGTGCAGAGAGCGTACTGCGGCCAGTGCAGTGAAAGGATATGGGGCCTTGCCAGGCAGGGCTACAGGTGCATCAACTGCAAACTGCTGGTCCATAAGCGCTGCCACGTCCTTGTCCCGCTGACCTGCAACAGGCATATGGTGAGTGGGGGCCGGGTACAGCCTGGGGGGTGTCCACACTGCCCCAGGGACCCTCGGCCTCCTTCTGTCCAGGTGGGGGGGCCCTGACACCATCCCTGCCACCCGCGAGAGAGAGGAGGGGGCTCCCGTGGGCTGCAGAGTGACGGCCCAGGCCAGCGGTCCGGGTCGGGCCCTCTTCCTGAGCCCCGGGAGCCCCCGGCACTCTTGGGGGCTGCAGGGTCCACCAGTAGCGAGCCTCCTGGATTGTGACGTCAGCCGTGGACCCCGGAGCTGGGGCCCGACTGCAGGCGACGCGAGATGGGGGCTGGGGGCGGGAGAGAGGAGTCAGCGTCAGCGTGTAAATACACGCGCTTTCTAAAGCACCTGCCGGGAAGGTCGCGGCCCGAGGGGCTGAGCGGTCACCTCGGCCTGTGGACTCACAGGTGACCTCAGTGCTCCTCTTCCCGTGTTCAGTGCGATGATGTAACAGTTGAATGATACGTGTCATGACGTGTGTTACAGTGTGTGTTACACAACAGGTGACTTACAAGTCTCCAGAAGCTCCGTCGTGGTGCCCGCCGGGTCACTGTGTTGCCGTCTCTCTGCAGGATTCTGTCATGCCTTCCCAGGAGCCTGCAGTGGACGACAAGAGTGACAACGTGGACCTTCCTTCCGAGGAGACGGATGGAAGTAGGGGCTGCTCGCCCCGCCCCCCCGGGAACACCCGCCCGCCTCCCCTTCCCCCCGGGCATCCTTTTAGATCCTCTCCTCTCGCCAGGGGCCAGTACCTGGGAGCATGCCCCGTGCTCGCCGCGGGACCGGGGAGGGCTCTCAGGGCCCCCCCTCATCCGGGTCAGAGGTGGGCGGGTGGCCTTCCCTGGGCGCCCACGTCTCTGTGTGCTGCCGCCTGGGGAGCCCGGGGCGGGGTTGCCCTCTGTGCCGACTTCGGACGTTCTAAGAGGCACGTAGTGCAGCGGCCACCGTGGATACCCATCTCTGTGGAAGGGCCTGCTGTGCGCACGGCAGGCTGCTGTGTAGTTCTTGAGTTTTAGTGGATTTTTTTTCTTCTTTCTTTCTTTCTTTCTTTTTTTTTTTTTGGTTGGGGAGAGACTTTTTTTTAATGCTAAGAAGCATTCGGAAAGTGATTTTGAGTACCAGTTGGACTGATGGCCCAGCTCTGAGCTGCTGCAGTTCTGTGGGCTGTTACAAGGGTGTGCAAGGGCCCTAGCCCTCGTTTGATAAATATGAGCTCCATCCCCTGGGATGACAGGAGGCCACGGAGCATAAAACCCTTAGCACAGCACCTCATGTAAAGGAGACCCTTAACAAGTACCCATCCAGCCAGCCCCCCATCTACATACCGTAAGAACAGAGACTGGAAGGCTAGACACCAAAATCCTATGATCCGTCACTTCCAGAAGAATCACTAGGGAAGCTTGTCACAAAGGCAGGTTCCCAGCCCCAGAAGTTCAGAGTCAGCAGGTCTGGGTGGGGCCCAGGAAGCTGCATTTTCTTAAGTCTCTAGTTGAGTCGGAAGTGGCTGCGCCAGGCCTTCACCCTGAGCACCGGCTGGCCTGGCGGCCTGGCCTGGGCCACTGTGTCTCCACAGAGGGGCAAGGGCCGTGGGGGTCTCAGGCCACGTCCCTGACAACGCCTGTAACACCCCTTTTTTCTTCCTCTCTTCACTAGTTGCTTATATTTCTTCAACCCGGAAACATGATAACATTGAAGATGAACCTGAGGTGAGTATAGCAGACGGCTCATCAGTATTTTCAGCGTCCTGTTGACAGGTGCATTAGCTCATTTCTGGGGCAGTCGTGGAAACTCGAATGTGAACGAGGAGGGTTGTGGGGAGCACGGCCTTGCGGACATCGGGTATCGCGCACACTGAGGCTTCCAGGGCAGAGGTCTGTGAGGTCTTCCAGACATTTAGCACAGAGGTGCTCTCTGTACAGCCGAATGGCCAGAGAGCGAGTGAACGTGGCAGCACGTGAGCCGTTGCTGAATCTCAGAGGTGAGGATATGGTGCTCATTGTACGTACTCTTTCACCGATGCAGAACTGGGCGTGGTGGGTCACTGGCTGAGTCTCTGTGTGCCCAAGCTTCAGGCCTGGTCTGAGCCTGGGTCAGGGGACCCCTCTGACCTCAGGATCCTCTTCTGTCAAGGGTGGATGATGATTGCACCTTTCCGTGAGGGTAAACTGAGAGCATTTGTATAAACACTTAGCACCATGCCCGGCACACGGAAGCTTTCCATGGCACTGACTGCCGGCGTGGCCATTTCCACATCAGTACAGGTGGCTCAGGCCATCACGGTGGACCACAAGGGGCACACGTGACCTCCACAAAGGAAACCCTGTGCTCTTGTGCTTTGAGAGAAAGTGGGAAGGCTGGCCCCTCGGGGGTGGGCTCACTCTGACCTGGCTGTCACGCCCACTCCAGCACCCAGGTTCTTACGTTTTCCGCGGCCCTCACCCTCCCCCATGGCAGGTGTCCCCGTCTCTGGGACTCAGTGCCTTGTGTGGCAGGGACGTTGGCGCCCACAGGCAGCTCTCACGGGCCCTCTGGTTTGGGGGGATGGGGTGTCCGGGTGGGGGAGTCGGCCTGTCGGGCGGCAGTGAAGCGGGGTGCAAGGAGGGGGGAGATGACAGTGGGGAGATGACAGCTCCGGGAACAGGCCCTGCCGCCTTCACAGCTGGGTCTCAGCAGGGGCACATCCTTTATGAAGCCCCAGAGGCTGCTGCCCCAAAGGTTCATGGGGGCCCAATCCTGGCACCGTCTTCTGCTGCGGGTGAGGCCTTCCTACATCCTCTCCACCCAGACCGCACAGCGGGTCCAGGGCTGACTCCTGAGCTGCAGTTTTTGTCAAATTTTATTTGCATAAAAGCCTGCCTTTATTTTCCGTGTGTGCTTTCCACACTACCAAGCAGCTCTGCAATTCTCAGCAGACACTGAGTGTCCTACAGTGTAACCCAGCTCTGACACCATCAACTGGGGGACAGATCCCCCAGGTCGGGGGCTCAGTCCCACAAGACGGACCCCTCCTCCCACTTTAGATGCCAGTTGCAAGTCCAGGTTGTCACCTGTGCTTCTGAGCGACTGGCTACAGATTGGAGGGTCCCACGACCCCCTCCTCAGGTTCAATTAATTTGTGCGAACGGCCCACAGGACTCAGAGAAACGTTTTACTCACCAGATCACTGGGTTATTTTAAAGGGTTGTAACTCGGGAACAGCCAGCTGTAGGAGGCTCACAGGGTAAGGTGTGGGGAAGGGGCGAGGGCTTCCATGGTCTCTCTGAGCGAGGGCCACTCCCAAATCTCCACGTATTCACCAACCCAGAAGCTCTCCAAACCTGTCCTTTTGGGGGTTTTACGGAGGCTTCATTACACAGGCGTGATGATTAAATCATTGGCCATTGGCGATGGAGTCAACCTGTAGCCCCTCTCCCCTCCTGGGAGGTCAGGGGATGGGACTGACCCTCTAATCCCAGGGTTGGTTCCCCTGGCAACCAGCTGCATCCTTAGGTAGCCTAGAGGCTTCCCTGTAGTTGCCTCGTTAACATAACAAAACACCTTGCTGGCTCTCAGCACTTAGGAAACCCCCCCCCCCCAGGTTTTAGGAGCTGTGTGCCCGGAATGGGGCCCTAGAACAGATAGGAACTTGGTGTTACAAATCACAGCATCACAGCTGGACTCTGGGTGATAAATGAGGCTCAGGAAGTTGTGGTTCTGAGCAAGGACAGTCCCAGCTGGGGCTCAACCTCTGTGCACAGGACCTCAGGGAACAGCAGCACCTTGAGAGGCCACACCTTTCCCAGGGTCAGTGTCCCCGCCTGGACGTCTAGATCTTTCTACCTGGTCACTCTGTGTCTGGAGTGAGTCAGGAGCACTTCGTTACCCTCCCTCCGCCAGAGATAATTCTCAGGAGGGGAGCTTGTGCTCTTAACCACATTGCCTTTCTCTGTCATCGTATATTGTTTCTAGTGGTACTTGCTTTGGCAGGTCTTTCCAGACATTAGCGAGTTATGCTTTGCAACCCCCCAGGGAGGGCCAGGTGGCCTTCCGGCCGCTGCACCGATGGCCCTGGGGTGTGTGAGCCTGCGGCCACCTCCTCGGCCTGTCCAGGCGGGGCTGGCCCCGAGCATGCCTCCTCGCTTGCCGAGGGCCCATCGGTGGCTGATGACGGCTCTCGGATTTCCGGCCCCTTCCACCAGAAGCTCTTGGGGTTTGCTCCTGGGTGGCGCGGGGGTGGCGGCCTTTGGGACGGAGAGTCAGGACTTGTGAGCAGGACGGGGCTCTGGGCTCCGGGGCGCAGACGCCACGTCTTCCCCCATCGCGCACGAGTCCCCTTCCCGCTTCCTCCCGTTTTGTCCTCCCTCCCTCAGGACCTCAAGCCGGTTATCGATGGGATGGACGGGATCAAAATATCTCAGGGGCTCGGGCTGCAGGACTTCGACCTGCTCAGGGTCATCGGGCGCGGGAGCTATGCCAAGGTCCTGCTGGTACGGCTGAAGAAGAACGATCAGGTCTACGCCATGAAGGTGGTGAAGAAGGAGCTGGTCCACGACGACGAGGTGAGGGCCCGCCTACTCGCTCCTTCGGATGGAAGTCAGCGCACGTAAGCGAGTTTGCCACTTGACCGCTTTCAAGCGCACAGTTCAGTGGCGTTTAGCGCATTCACGGTGTCGGGTCACCCTCGCCACCACCCCGCTCCACACCCGCTCATCCCCCAAAGGCCGCCCCGTCCCCGTGAGCAGTCCCCCCGGCCCCCTCCCCGGCCCCTACGGCCGCCCACTGTCTCCGTGGATTTGCCTGTTGTGGACACTCTGTGTAAGTGGAACCGTGCGTTATGGGACCTTCTGTGTCCGGCTTCTCTCACGGAGCGTCGTGTTCTCAAGGTCCATCCACGTGGTAGCGGGTGTCTGCGCGTCCTTCCTTCCTTTTTAGGCCTCGGCCATGTTGCGTTTTATGGATCAACCCTGTCGGGCTTCTCTGTTCACCCGCTGACGGGCACTGGGCTTGTCTCTGCTTCCGCTGCTTGAGTCACGCTGCCGTGAACGGCTCCGTGCGGTTATTTGCTTGAGTCCCTGTTTCCACTCCTCCTGGGTGTTTACCCAGGAGGGGAACTGCTGGGTCATAGGGTAATTCTATGTTTACCTTTTTGAGGAACAGCTAAACTGTTTTCACGGCAGCTGTGTCATTTTACATTCCCAACAGCAACGCGTGAGGTTCCAAACTTCTGCGCATTCTTGCCAATGCTTGCCATTTTCTGTTTTTTGACCATCGCTGTCCTAGTGGGTATGAAGTGGCTTTGATTGGCATTCCCATAGTGACAATGTATTGAGCTCCTTTTCATGGGCATCTTGGCTTGACGTACTTTTGACCTGTATCTTTGACCCCTGAACGGGGGTGACGTCCCTAAGAAGCAGAGAACTGACTTCACAGGGAGCGGTCACTCTGTTACGGTGCCGCCGCCGCTGACCCCTGAGGCCACTTGGCGCCCGTGGAGCGGGGGCCACGGGAGGGCTCCCCGGCCCAGGCTCGCAGTTCAGAGGGCAGAGCGGGGCTGCACCGAGTCCCCGCCTGTCCTCCCAGCAAGCGCGTTTGTGCAGTGCTCACACCGCCCAGCTGGCCCCTCAGCCCTGGGTGCTGAGCTTACAAGTGAGTTGGGGCATCCGTGCCTCACAGCTGAGGAAGCGGAGGCCCCAGGAAGTGCGGGGTCCGGCTGGCGTCTTCACTGCCGGTTGCAGCCCCGCAAGAGGATTCCAAGCCCCTTCCCAGCCTGCGGCCGGCTGGAGGGTTGATGGTGTGTGAGGGCTGGTTTCTAGAACGCTGAGAGGAGAGGCCTCCAGAGAGCATTACTGCTGTGGTCGCTCTCGGCATCTTCGCACGTGGCCGTGACTGGAGCTCGGGCTCGGAGGTGGTCTCAGGGGAGCGAGACCCTAGGATCTGGCGTGCGGGCCAACTGTGCATTTGTGAGAGGCCCTGCCGTCCCGTGGCCCCCGTCCCAATCCCAGGAACCTGGGAATGGGACCTTATTTGGGGAGATGTAATTACAGATCCTGCGGCGGTCATGCTGGATCAGCTGGGGGGCCCTAAATCCAGTGACGAGTGTCCTTTTAGAGAAAGGCAGGGAAAGATTTGAGACAGGGAGGAGGAAAAACTCACACAGAGAAGTCACTGTGAAGACAGAGGCGGAGAAGGGCCAGAGTCCCCTGGAGGTGCAGGAAGGACCCTCCGCGGGGCCCTGGGCAGGCACGTAGCCCTGCCCACACCCTGAGCCCGAGGCTTCTGCCTCAGAGCAGCGAGAGGACACAGTTTGGAGGATTTAAGTCCTGAGGTCTGTGGCGCTTTGTTAAAATAACGTGAGGAGTCCGGCAGGTGTGAGGCAGGTGGACCCGGGGGCATGGAGGAGGAGGCATTGTGCACCCACCAGCATTTCCTTCCTGAGCACCCGGGTGGCCAGGTGCCTGGGGGAACAGACGCAGGGACAGTCAAGGGCTCTGTTTGAGGCCGGCTCTGCGCATGAGACGCTGAGTGGGGACACCAGGTGGCCACTGCACGAGCGAGTGGAGCTGGGGGAGGTGGGGCTGGTCAGACGGAGCCATGCCACCCAAGGCGTCCCCGGGAGCGAGGGGCAGAGGGGTCAGGACCCAGCCCCAGGACGAGGAACCCAGACGGTCTTTGGCCACCAAAGGGCTGCTCACTGAGAGTCGGCTCATTCTTCCAGAAACCTTCAAGGGAAGGCGGGCTGCTTTGGACACATCCCGTCCCCTCTCACTTCCCAACCCCTGAGACAAGAGGTTTAACCCGGGGAATTCGGGGAATCTCGTCCCACTCTGCTTTCTGGGGTTGTAATGGAACCACAGCTGAGACTCTCAAGCTGAGTTTTCCGCAAGTTCCAGTGCGGATTGGGAGGGAGATAGCCCTGCCGTGGGAGCTGGTGCTTGGGAGATGGGTGTGGGGTGTTGGAGAAACCTCCACTCTCTGTTTCCTCCTGTCTTAAGTGGAGATAATACAGACTTTCCAGGGCTGCCACGGGCAGCACATGGGGCAGTGCGGGAGAGCCTGTAGCCCAGAGGCCAGTGCACAGCTGGTGATGGTGGCTTTGGTGATGGTGGTAGAAATGGTGAGAAATGTTCATGGTGATAGGTGACAGCTAACGATGCTGATGGTGGTGGAGATGGTGATGGTGAGGATGGTGATGATGATGGTGATGTTGATGATGATGGTGATGTTGATGGTGGTGGTGGTGATGGTGATGGTGATGATGATGTTGATGATGGTGATGGTGGTGATGGTGGAGATGGTGGTGATGGTGGAGATGATGAAGGTGAAGGTGGCAGATGGTAATGGGTTACAGTGGTGGGGATGGTGATGGTGGTGGGCAGAATTTCTCAGCGGGCGTTTTCTTTTCCTCTCTGCATTGTCTTCCCTCAAGCAGAGTTGACATTCCTCTCTTGCCTCCCCTTCTCCAGGATGCCTGTGAAGTGTTCACACTCCCTGGCTTCTATTTCAGGATATTGACTGGGTACAGACAGAGAAGCACGTGTTTGAGCAGGCATCCAGCAACCCTTTCCTGGTCGGCTTACACTCCTGCTTCCAGACAACAAGTCGGTAAGAGAAAGGGGGTGCTTCTGGGATTCTGCTGCTTTCTGATCTGAACCGTGTGGAGGCTGTGGTGTCATGAGGTTTCTGCTGTCGTCTGTAGGGTCCTCCTGTTTGCAAGTATGGGGGCTTTTTGGTTCCTCAAACTAGCTTTGTTGTTCTCATTGGCTGGTGTCATATTAAGTAAATTTCATACAAAAGAAGCTAAATTCTTTAATTCTGTTTACAAATTATTTATTGAACGCATCCCACTGATACAAGCATGGGATCAGGTATTGGGATGCCACTGTGAATGGGAGGCCTGTCTTTGTGCTTATGGATCTCACTGATTAGTGGAATAAATTAATAAATGCTAAACAGCCTCACTTAGAAGCTTTGTACATATTAGAATTCTGCTTTAAAAAGGTTTGGAACTACTGGTCTAGGACATTCAACGTATACTCAGTTTGGAATTTTTTTGGCCAGATGACTTGAACTCACACAGTTTGTTTACTTGAAAAGTTACTATGTTCTGGGTCGGGGTGCTCAGGGCCCACCCCCAGGTCCGGTGACTTAGGAGAACTTGCAGAACACAGCACATCGTCAAACTCAAGGCTAAGGCCTGCTGCTGTGAAAGGATGTAAAGGGAAATGATGCACGGGGTAAAGTCGGGAGGAAACCAGACCTGAGCCGCCCGGAGTCCCTCCCTGTGGAGTCCCACAGGACACCCTGAATTCCTCCACAGGGATTTGTGAAACTCGGGGTTTATTGTGGGCGGGTCACGTAGGCACCTCTCCCTAACACGTGCCAAGGTCCCAGACTCCCGGCGAGCAACAGGTGTTCAGTGTAAACCGTGTTGTTTGTGCGGTGTGATCACGGTGAGGCACGCTTATCGCTTGGGGAAGTTTTATGTCAGCGCAGGGAGCCGGTGACCGAGCGAGGGCCCGACTCTGCTAGGGCCCAGCGTGCAGACAAGCCTCTCTGCACGACGGTCTCGGTCCTGCTCTGCTCGCTCTCTGCTCTGGGCTTTGTTGTGATCCCAGCAGTGACTCACCCCCTGACACCCCCCGCATCCACCCCCAACTCTCCCCATCTTCAGTCCCCTGTTCCCACCGGAACTGGCATTGCCCCCTCCCCAGATCTCAGTGATTCTGCCTCCTGAGTGGGTCTCAGACCCTCCCTTTCCCCCTGAGCCCCAGCTGCAGCCTCCCTGGGGCGCCAGGCTGTCAGTGCCCCCACGTTGGAACTGAGCCGTGTTTCGAGAACACAGATCTGAAGTATCCATCACCTGCTTCAGAGCCCCCCAACCACTTTCCCAGTTGCTTCTGGGAGACAGTCCAGGCTCCTAGGCGTGTGGACGAGGCCCCTGCAACCAGGCTGCCCCTGGGTCCCTCTGTCCATCTTTGCCGCCCTGCCTGCCAGGCCCCTTTCCTCGCCTCCTCTTCCCCCGCCCGGGGCTCCGGGAGGGCCCAGCAGTAGTGTCCAGTGCACTTTCCTCACCTCTCTTTGGCTCTGACCAGTCTCTTGGGATTATGGGGCACGCCCGAGGGAGGGTGTCCCCCCAAACCCACGCTTCCTAAACGTATTGTGAAACGAGGCTTGCTGTGTTTTTCAGTTAACTTTACTGTATGAACTTCTAGGGTGTGGATGTACAAGGGTCAGATATTTCAGCCTCACTTCCAGCTCTGTTGCCCGCCGGCTCACGTGTTCCCAGGTGCGTTAAGGTTAGAACTGGAAAAAAAAAATCATCCCGTAGGTGTTTCTGTGTGAGCCCCACGACGCAGGCGCGCACTGTAGCGCCTTTCCAAACGGACGTGAGGAGCTGTGTTCCGGCCTTCACGTTCACGGCCGGGAGGCATCCCAGGAATCAGTAGCACCCGTGTCTAGTTCCTTTGCCTCCCCCTTTTATGGAATCCGTCAGTGACGTCTAGAAGCACCTGAGACCTGGTTAGTCAGGATAGGGTGTCTTTCCGGGCTGTTTCCACGTGCCTGCTTTGACGCCGGGTTACAATATATGCCTGTCCCCCACCACCCATGGTGTGAACTCCCTAAGAGCAGGGCCGGGGGGGGGGCTGTTTTTGTGCTCCCAGCAGTTGGTTCATACCTGGCACCTCGTAGGCAGTTGTGGTGCTAAAGGATAATTTTTTTAAGGTACCGTCATGTCCTTGGTACAGATATGAAGTGAGCGTGTGTCAGCGTTTATGTGACTCACTGATTAATGAGGGACTCGTCAGAGGTTACAGCCCGCTCACAGGAGAATTCAAGATCCCGCACACGTCGGGTGACGGGGACCCTGGGACTGGCCGATGCCTGGTGCCGAGCCGGCTGGGAGGCCGGGAGGGGCCCCACCAGGCAGACTTCCTTTGCGAGTCTGTGGATGCCATTGTTGGTACAGAACCCACCCGGTTGGAAAGTGGCTCAGAGACGGAGGGAGACCCCGGAAGCCGTGCCCTGGGAGGGTGGTGCCAGCAGAGCCTGGTTCCTCTGGAGACCCCATCCTCATTTCAGTCTTCCAAAGCCTTTTGTGGTTCTCCTGACAGCAGTACCAGCAGAGGCTTGGAGCCGACAGCTGGGCTTCAAGTGCCAGCCCCCCCTTACTGTCCGGGCGACCTTGCACAGGGCACCCTCTCTGGGCCCCATCTCAGCCCTGGGACAGGGAATGGCAGGGATGCCCACCTCAGGGGCTGGCTGTGGGTCCGTCAGTTAAACGTTTACAGCCAGGAAGGCCCCGCTCCCGGGAAACTGTGAATAATGTGAGCTTCGGCTGAAAGGGCCTTTCTTCCTGGGGGCGCTGGGCCTTGGAACAAACAGACGCAACCTCGTGTCTGAGCCCCCGAGGACACAGGAACCAGCAGCTGCCCTGCCCCACGTGGGGCGGCTGTCAGCACCGCGCCCACTGCTGCTGGTGAGTGAGGAGCGTGGCCACCAGGACCCCCGGGGCGGACCGGAGCCGGGAACTGGGAGTCTGGGTGGGCAGGGTGGCGGCGGGGACGTGGCTGGGACGGGCGTGCGGGCCACCTCGACCCTTCCTGTGGGCTCCTCGCCGCGCCGCCGCCCCGAGGGCCTGCCGTGGTGCCAGGAGCCGGCGCAGCCCTTGCAGCGCCACCAAACACAGCGGACACCCGCTCCACTCCGGAGCTGTGCCCGCGGGCCACCACCGGCAAAAATCTGGTAAATAAGACGCAGTTTATCACAAGCAGTTATCAGAAGGGTGTCTCTGGATGGGAAGAAAGTAAGCATTTCTTTTTTCTCCCCAAATCCAGTAGTGCCATCCGGCTCTGCCGTGTTCCGTGTTCACTCGTGGACGTGGAATCCGGAACGTTACAGTCGTCACTAATGTCGCCACGTGTATACACAGGGTACAGAGCACCACGTGTGTGCAAATGTATGCAGATGGTACAGTGGGGGTTTATTTTTATTTTTAATTTTTTTATAAATGTTTTATTTATGTATGTGTTTATTTATTTTTGGCTGCTTTGGGTCTTCGTTGCTGCGCCCGGGCTTTCTCTAGTTGTGGCGAGCTGGGGCTACTCTTCGTTGCTGTGCACGGGCTTCTCATTGCGGTGGCTTCTCTTGTTGCGGAGCACGGGCTCCAGGCGTGCGGGCTTCAGTAGTTGTGGCGCATGGGCTCAGTAGTTGTGGCTCGCAGGCTCTAGAGCACAGGCTTCAGTAGTTGTGGCGCACAGGCTTAGTTGCTCTGCGGCATGTGGGATCTTCCCGGACCAGGGCTCAAACCCATGACCCCTGCATTGGCAGGTGGATTCCTAACCACTGCGCCACCAGGGAAGTCCCACAGTGGGGTTTTAGTATAAAATAAACATCTGTGTTACGGAAAAACCATCATTCATATCCACACAGCCCATCTTTTCTAAACAACAGCCAAAATTAACTACGAAATGGCCAAAACAGGGGAAACTGCTTCAGTTTAGGCTATTGTGGGGAAAACGGGTGATCGAGAGACGGTAGCTGAAAATCTGTTTCTCCTTCCCCCCAACCCCCCACTTCAGATTGTAGTTTGGGGACCTTTTTCTCGCTTCTGCGTGATCTCAGATCACAGATGAGCAAGCCACCAGTAAAATATTTACAGTCAACCTGCTGTTCTAAAATAAAACCTTTTAACCATTGGCCCAATTGGTTATCTATGTTCATCTACGGACGCAGATGCTTCTTCCCCTTTAAAGAAGAACAAAGCAGTTGTGCCTTGTTTGCAGCTCCCACTTGGATGCTAAACTCAGTTCTTCCTGGTTCCTGGTGGCTTCGAGATGTGAAACGCCTTGTGTGTTAGGCTTTGTAAATCGCACCTGAGGACTTACCTGCAGCTCTGGAGAGACCTCAGCCTGGACGGGGTCCCGGGGCCCCATACAGGGAGGCTACAGCGTGCACGTGCACCCTGGGAACGCCGTCAAGGTGGGGTGGGGGCAGAGCCCACGAGGGATGGTCACACGGGTGTGTCCCAGGGGAGGCGGCTGTGCCGGGGAAGGATGAGGAAGGGCTTGCCGACGGGACGGCTTCCGAAAGCACCACGATCCTCAGCCGGGGACGCAGGACCTGCTGGGCGAGGAGGCCTGAGGGAGGCCTAGAGGGAGACGAGGACGGTGAGTTCGCCCAATGCCAGGGAGAGCGTGGCAGGACTGACGAACGCTGGGCGCTGCTGGGGCGGCAGGCGGGGTCCGACGTGGAGAGCTGGGGGCGCGGGGCGAGCACGTGTCCAGTGCGGACATGGGGCTGGGAAGCGGGAGCCGAGGGGGAGCCGGGGCCACGTGTGTTGTCGCCATGGTGAGAAGCAGGTAGGCCTGCGGTGAGCAGACCCAGGGCCCAGTCTGACCTCCGCCCGCTCCTGATGGAGGGTCAGGGAGATCCGGTTCCCGGGGGCCCTGGTGATGGTCACGGGACACCTGTGACCGCTGCGCGAGGATGCACCCACGGGGCCGTGCACGCGGCAGGAATCATCCGCGACCTTGAGGGGCAGGTGCTCCCTCCTTGGGAACGTGAGTCACTGTACTTTCCAAAGGCAGTAAATTTGTTCCAGTCATAATTTAAACCCAGAATAGAAAGCGCGGCGCTGAGTGACAGTGGGCGTGGGCGGAGCCACGTCAGCCTCTGTTCTCCACCTGGATCCCCTGCATCCCCTAAAATGGTCCAAATGCAGCCCTGACCCCTCAGGCTACCAAGCAGGACCCCTCAGGCTAGACTGCCCGGCACGAGGGCGCACGTGGGGAGAAGGGACCCCCTGTTGGAAGTGAGTCGAGACTCACCGGAACACTCAGGAGGTTTCAGGACCTCGCTGTATTTTTCCATCGTGTGGGTGGACCGCACTCTCTCTGGGAACACTGTGGCAGCCGTTGTGGATCACCCCACGGCCCCGGACAGTGAGGGACCCTTGGGGCGTGGCCTCTGTCCGCCTAGCCCAGGGGCCTGAGTCCTCCTGCTGCTGTGCCCACACACAGCCTTCACTGAGTGTGGTTCCTTCTTTCTTCCTAATCTGGAGGCGACTGGCTGCTTTCAGACCAGGGCAAGTGGGTGGCGGGGACGTGTTATTGCCATGTGCTTGGGGACGGACGTGCACGGGCGTGGGACATGCTCTCCATGAGCTGGCGTCCTTGGACCATCCCGTTAGGATGCGGTGACCCCGGTGCCCCATGCAGCCACTGCCTGACTGAGATGACGTCCTGTGCAGCTGCATGCCTCCCCTGGACAGGGCCTCGCTAGAGCCGGGAATGGGGGCTCCTTTTGTCGAAGTAACTGTCAGGACCAGACCTGAAATTGTGCTTTTGCCGACTATTAAATGACATCAGAAACCACTCAAAAGGGTAGCTCCTTTTTTAAAAAAAAAAGCTTGTCGCAATTTTAAAACTCAGGAAAGTGAAAGGAGGAAGTAACTTTTGTGCACGCTCCCTGGTCTTATCATTGACACGTTTTGCTGCTTGTTTTTCCTTTTTGCTGTTTATTTCTCCATGTGGACTTTGGAATCAACCTGTCCAGCTCCGGAAAGGAAGACAGGGCATCCTTAGGATGCAGGCGCTTCCTACTCAGTCACGTGGTTTCCCTTTTTGTCTGCTCTTTCGGGAGATCTTAAAGTTTTTCTTCATGTAGAGTTTTCAGTTCCTCGCTTAATTTTTGTCCTGAGTGTTTCTCTCTTCTGTTTCTACTGTAAGTGAGGTCTTTCCTTCCATGGAAGCAACAAGCAACGTAATGTGGTTTCTGCACATTGATTTCGGGCCCTTTGCCTCATGATTCTCTTTCTCCAGTAAATTTCAGATGGTTCTCTTGGATTTCCGGATGTGCAGTGATAACATCTGCAGACGATGCTGTTACCCCCTCCTTCCCAATTCGTACCCCTGTTCATTTCTGTCTCTAATGACATCAGCCAGTACCTACCGCATTTGGGGACTGGTGGTGGTGGGCAAACCTGTCCCCTTCCTGACCCCAAGGGAACGCGTCTGGTGTTGGCACTGAGAGCCCAGCGCCAGCTGCTGTGGGCCAGTGGGGTGTCAGGAACGCAGAACCAGACCGCGCTGGCATTCCAGTCAAATGTGTTGGCGTTCGCTACAGCAAGGGGCCCGGGGGCATTGGGGGAGGGAGGGAGCAGCAGGAACCAGGGTCTCCACCTGCGGCCATCGCCCTGGGTTCTGGGTCCACAGGGTCCCCGTCTGACAAGGCTGGAGGCTAAGGAGGTGCTGCCCCTGTCTGGCTTTTGCGAACAGGATCACCCCCTACGGACTCCTGGACCCCATCACCCCATCTCCCCCCAGAGCCTCAGAAACGCAGCTCAAAGACTCCCAGACCCAGCAGTGGGGAGGTTACAGACATGCCAATAACCAGCATGGAGTTACAGGTTTGTCTGAAGGAAGTTTACACCTCTTTTTATTTTATTGTCAAGGAAGAATATGGAATTTTTCCAAAGGTCTTCTCACCATTTATGGAGGTGATTGTTATGATTTTTACTCCTCGGGGCCTCCTAAAATGATGAATTGTATCATTATAACATATTTCCCAGGGTTGAACTCTCCTTGAATTCCTGGGGAAACGCATGCCTGGTCTTAGTGTACAATTCTGTTAATGTGCTTTTGAATTCAGTTTTCTGATCTTATTTAGGAGTTTTTCATTGATGTTGATATTGATGTCTGATCCATCTATAGTTAGTTCCCCTTACACAGTCTTTATTAGATTTTTGCATTTTCCTTATTTTTTTACTCTCTGGAACATTCTAAATCTCATTGAAATGATCTCTTGGCAGGATTCCCTGAATCTGCTGGGGCCTAGGGTGTTTCAGAGGGCAGCTTCCCTCTCTCCACCACCCAATTGTGTTTGCTGTAATTTTTATATTTTTTAGGTGCGCCATCCTCATGCTGCTCCTTCTGTAGCTGCTTTGCTGTCTTGGTCTCTCCTGCTTTGCTCGATTTCATCATGAGGCATGACTCCCGAGTCTGGGAAGGGCTAGGGTTCACGTTCCGTGCGTCCTTCACATGTGAGAGCACAGGCGCGTGAGCCAGGCTCAGCCAGGTCCCCTTGCCCTCGAACACAGACGGGTGCTTGGTGGTGTGTCCGTCCAGCACTCGTCGTCCATGGGGAGATGGAGACAAGCTGTGCATCCCCCCGCTCCAGGAGGAGGTTTTTCTGGGCCTGGAGTCGCCAGCTTCCCTTTTCTGTTGGCAGCCGTCCCAGAGCCGTGGGCTCTGCTTTGCACGCGCACCGTGATCACTGTGAGCATCCTTCCGAGTCAGGGTTTGGGTTCTGACCATGTCTGCCCTGGGGCTCGCCTTGCGTTTCTGATTTGTGTTTTCATTTGGGAATGAGGGTGGTCTCTCCTGAGATGCTCCCTTTGGCCCTCAGCCTCCTTTCCTGTCTGTCGTTCATTGTCGGGAGCCCAGGTGCTTGTCTGCTTCCTCTTTTCCTTTCTTCTGTCCCTGAGCTCCTCTGGGGGGCGGCCACCCCTGCGATGGGGGGTCGGTAACTGGAGGTGGGGCTCCAGGCGTGGGTTCTGGATTCATCCAAATCACCCGGTGTCAGATCTTATTAGACAGTAACTGTGTGATCCTGGGAAAGTTATTTCACCTCCCAGTGCCTCAGTGTCCCTGTCTGTAAAATAGGGAAACTCCTAGAACCTACCGCATGGTTCTCAGGTTAAGTTTTATACACAGATGTGCTTGGAACAGTGCCTGACGTTTTGTGAGGGCTGTAAAAGCTGCTGTTCTTGTTATTTTTTACACCAGGGGTCGACACTTTTTTTCAAAAGACCAGATAGTAAGTATTTTCACCTTTGAGGGCCACACGGTCTCTGTGACAGCTACTCACTGAGGTTCGGACAAAGACAGTGTTCTAATAAAGCTTTATTGACAGACATGGGTGGGGGGCCAGATGCAGCCAGCTGCTGGTATCCATGTGGCATTACCTCTTGATCTCAGCACACTGTCCCATGCCATCGGTGTCCCCTCTGAGCGAGGTATGGGGCTGGTGGGTTTTTTTTAATATATATATAAATTTGTTTATTTTATTTATTTTTGGCTGCATTGGGTCTTCGTTGCTGCACGCGGGCTTTCTCTAGTTGCAGCGAGCGGGGGCTACTCTTCATTGCGGTGCACGGGCTTCTCATTGCAGTGGCTTCTCTTTTTGCGGAGCACGGGCTCTAGGTGCACGGGCTTCAGTAGTTGTGGCACACAGGCTCAGTAGTTGTGGCACGTGGGCTCAATAATTGTGGCACACGCGGCATGTGGGATCTTACCGGACCAGGGCTTGAACCCATGTCCCCTGAATTGGCAGGCGGATTCTTAACCACTGCACCACCAGGGAAGCCCGGGGCTGGTGTTTTATCCCATGGGGGCTGTGGGGAGGTAGGGGCCTGGCCTGACTTATCCCCGAGCTGAGGAGAGCATCTCCCATGCAGACAGGGCCACGGTCCCCTCTTCCCCTGCCCCCGGCACCCTCAGCCATCGGACAGGCCCCACATCCCAGGTTTTCCTCAGGTGATGGGGGACAGGCACGTAGGACCGGCCTCTGGCCTCTGCTCCTGCCCTGGTCCCAGCCTGTGAGTTGACTGTGGTGTTTACTCCCCTTTCTGTCTCCAGCTCTTGATGAATCCTGTTTTGCGAGGTTTTACTATATTTTGCACATTTTGTTGAGTACCGAGGAAACGTAAGCTGCTGTCTCGGCCCCAGGGGTGGCTTCTTTCCCATCCTGGCATCACACACGTGCCAACTGTGGCTGCGCCCCAGGGGCTCACGTGCAGGGACGCGGGAGGCCCGACATGGCAGAGCCCCGGGCGTGAAGCCCAGAGACGGCCTTCAGCTGCACTTGGCCATGGACATCGGGGCGTTTTGTCACAGCAGCCAGCTCGTCTGAGTCACACAAAGCATTGTCATCAGAGCGAATCAGCCCCTGACGGCTCTGGTGGGGTTTTGCTCTAAAGAAATGTTGAAAGTAGTACACCGGAAAGTAACACAACATTGTAAATCCAGTATACTCCTGTAAAAATTAAAAAGGAAAAAGAAAAAGTGAAATGTTGGGAGTAGTATTAAGATTTATTTGTAGAATGAAAAAAATCTTTAGATATACAGTTGCTTTAAGAAAAAAAAACTCCCTGCTCTGTTCTTGTAGCTGATCAGTTTCACAAATTAAATAAATTCCTTGATCAGCAAGTTACCTGAGACCCGGGGCCCCAGGCGACAGCCACAGACCAGCTGAACGTGTCCCCGCGTCCACACGTAGAGATGTGGCTTCTCTTGAAACTCCCTTGACGGGCTTTCCCCTGGATACAGAAAGGAAACTACCATTGCTTCTTCTTCTCTGGGTTCTTAAATGTCCCCTTAAATTTCTTCTGCTCCCTGAGCCATCGTGTCGGTGTCTGTCTCTAGCATTGGCGTGTTTCTTTCTTTTCTCTGGAATGGCGTTGCTTTCTGTCCCTGTGTGGGCGGCCACATCCGTTTCCTGGGGAGCACCCACGATGGGGTGAACACACCTCCTGGGGCTGCATGATTCCGGGTCCTGGTGGCAAATACCGTCCTGTGCTTTGATGTCACGGAGTTGTTAGTAAATGCTTTTTTTAAAAACCGTGCGGTCTTAGGCCTCTCCGCAGGGGTCGAGGACCTGCACAGCACTTCCCTCGGGGTAGCTGCCAGGATTAGACGTGCACACGTGTTGGAATAGTGCCCGACGGTCAGCGGGGGCTGTACAGCTGTCGTTTGTCCTTGCTGTCTGTAGCGGGTCAGCAAGCTTTTTCCGTCTCTCACCTCTGTTGTAGTGTGAAAGCAGCCACAGGCAAAATGTGCGTGAGTACAATCTGCCTGCAAAACGGGCGGACCCGTGTCAGGGCCAGGGTTCCTGGACCCTTTCCGAGAGCATCCTTTGGAGGCAGGGGAGCCGCCCCGCCCCCACAGAGGAGCTGGGTTTTCTCCAGGATGACAGGGAAGGCTCTGGCTAACCACCCAGTGGTCAGGCTTTTGTCTCCATTTCTGCTATTTATGTATTTAGGAGTTGTTTCTAGTCTAAATATGTAATCAGAGACTTGGAAGGCGATTTGCAGCTCGTTCACTTGCTCCATGTTAAAGGACGTCATCACTGAATCAGGGATGCAGACAGGCTGGGGGGCCGGCGGGTTTGCTCCCCTCCCTCTGTGCTCCCAACTCTCCAAAAGCGCCCAGAGGAGCCGTTGACCTAAAAATCCACGAGCCGCCCTCAGCAGGGTATTTCTGGAAAATCGTGTGTGAATGTAATTTTGAAAATGGAACCTTATTAAATGCGAGAAGGATCTTATCAGAAAAGAAACCACATGGTAAATGGTAAATTGTTTGGAGACTTGAAGGGCCCTGCCTGCATCCAGAGGACGGATCTGTCAATCACAGGGATCCTCCCGCCAGAGGCCCCGACCCCGCTGCCCCCAGCCCCCCTCCTGGAGGGCAGCTGGCATCGCCGACTCCCTGTGGCCAGGTCAGCGAGCCTGACCCTCCCCCTTGGGACCTGCTGTTCAGGGAGGGTCCCACCCACTCCTTCCCCTCCTGGCTGCCGAGCCCACTGGCGATCTTGTGGCCTCTGCCTCAGGCCCTCCTGGCCAGCGCACCTGTGCTCTCACCTGGGCACCTCCTCCCCCTCCTCCTGCCCTTCCCCCCTCCCTGGCGTCCATCCAGACAGCAGCCAGAGGGTCATTCGCATCACCTGGCTTGTGCACCTGCCCTTCTGGCTTCTCCTGCCGAGCCGGGCCCCTTGGCCTACAGGGTGGTCCCTCAGCTCTCTGCCCTCCCCCGTGGCCCCTCCCCGTCCCCCCACCCTCCGGGCTTCTGCTCCCTGGGGAGGCCTTCTGCGGCCACCCAGCCACGTAGTGCCCTCCCTGCCCCAGTGGGCCTCCGGCCACCAGCCCTGCCTTATTTTTACCTTTTTTAACCAAAGGCAGGCCTGGCACCCCTGGGAGAACAAATAACTGTGTTGGATGCAGCGAGTGGTGAACAAGAGTTTCTCTCCTGAGTTTTACTGCATCGGGGTCAGAGCTGAGCGGCTTCCCCCTGACCCCAGAGTGGGGCGGGCAGCCCCGGTCACCGCCTTCCCTGGGCCTCTCAGGAGGGTGACCGGCCAGAGAGGGGGACCCCTGGGGGTCCCGGCCGCGCTTGTGACCCTGGCCTCCCCGCCATGTGTCCCGCAGGTTGTTCCTGGTCATCGAGTACGTCAACGGGGGTGACCTCATGTTCCACATGCAGAGGCAGAGAAAGCTGCCCGAGGAGCACGCCAGGTGGGTGCAGCCGGGGGCGGGGGGGGGGGGAACCTGGGGGGGCAGGGGGGGAGTGGATTTGGGGAAGGGGCACAGGGGGTCACTGCCTCCTGCCAGGGGCCAGGCCAGAGCCGGGAGGGTCCTGGGAGTGGCCGACCCCCCAGAGCACTGCGTGTGCGATGGCGCGGTGCTTTTCCCTGTTTCTGAAACGGGGTGAACGTCCCGACCATCAGCTTAGCCGCCTGGACGGCAAGGCCGCTCCCCACCATCTGCACGATGTACAGCAGGGGCTTGCCTGGAAGAGGAATACAATCTCCGTTTCTTTTTAAATGACTCTCAGGGACACTGACCCCATCACCGCCACGCAGCCTTGGCCTCACGGACGGGTGGGGCGTTTATTTCCACCCCGTACGTAGCTCTTTCCTGTTTTCCATATTTTTCTCTTTTCCTCATTTCCTCACTGGAAAATAATTCCACGCGGCATTATGAGTCACCATAGATCCTTTTTGGGGGGAGGCGGGTAATCAGTCAAGAACAGCGAGCCCCACACACTCATGTCCTCTTTTTCTAATTGTGGTAAAATACACATGAAATTACTATCTCAGCCATTTGTAAGTGCACAGCTCAGGGGCGTTAAGCACATTCACGGTGTTGTACAGCCATCACCACCGTCATCTCCAGAACTTTCTCATCTTCCCAAACCGACACTCTGGCCCCATGAGACACTCACTCCCCACCCCTCCCCAGCCCCGGCCCCACCCTCCTACTTTCTGTCTCTATGAATCTCCTCCAGGGACCTCGTAGAAGCGGGATCATGTAGGATGTGTCCTTTCATGCCTGGCTTATTTCACTCAGCATAGTGGCCTCAAGGTCCACCCACGCTGGAGCAGGTGTCAGAACCTCCTCCCTTTTTAAGGCTGAATATTACTGCCTTGTATGAATGGACATTTTGTTTATCCATCATCTGACAATGGACACTTGTGTTGCTTCTGTGTTTTAGCTGCGGTGAATAGTGCTGCTGTGAACATGGTACAAATACCCATTCGAGTCCCTGTTTTCAATTCTTTTGGGTATATACGCAGAAGTAGTATTGCTGGGTCACGTGGTAATTCTAATTTTTAATTTTTTCGAGGAAACTCCATACTGTTTTCCACAGCAGCTGCACCAGTTTACATTCCCACCAGCAGTGCACAAGGGTTCCAGTTTCTCCACTTCCTCACCAGCGCTTGTTCTTTTCTGTCTGGGCGGTTTGGATAGTGGCTGTCCTGGTGGGCGCGAGGTGATGTCTCACGGTGGGTTTGGTTTGCATCTCCCTGACCACTAGGACGCTGCGTGCCTTGCCCTGTCCTGTCGGCCCACGCGCTCTTCAGCGGAGGATGCGGGACGTCTGTCTGCTTGCGCCCCCGTCCCGGTTCCTGGTTGGGTTCTCTGCTGATGACGGGTGTCACCCCCTCCCCAGGTTCTACGCTGCTGAGATTTGTATCGCGCTCAACTTCCTACACGAGAGAGGGATTATTTATCGGGACCTGAAGCTGGACAACGTTCTCCTCGACGCTGACGGCCACATCAAGCTGACGGACTACGGCATGTGCAAGGTGGGCTCCCGGCCCGCTGCCCCCACCTGCCTCTGGGGGGTCCCGGGCAGCCCAGCGTCCGCTCCGTCTTGTCCTGGCTGCCGGGCTTCGGCCGCCCCCACATCACCGGTCCTCTGTGGGTTCTCTCGCCGGCAGGGGCGTGTCTGGCGGGCCCCTCCCTCCTGGTAACTGGCTTTATCCCTACAGGAAGGCCTGGGCCCCGGTGACACAACGAGCACTTTCTGCGGAACCCCGAACTACATCGCCCCGGAAATCCTGCGGGGAGAGGAGTACGGTGAGCGCGGGCGGGGCACTAGGGCGCTGGGCTCAGAGGAGGCGGGAGAGCACGACCGAAGCCCTGGGAGTTTCCTCTCCCTGGGGACTCGGCCACGGGGCAGAGAGGGAGGTGGGCCTGCCTGGGGCCAACCCTGCCGGGGGTCCCAACCAGGGGCTCCAGGGCCCTGGCCCAGCAGCCGGGGAGAGGGGTCTTCCTAACCAAACTACACTAAAACGCACACCCTTACCTCGTCCCAGCCCCAGGTCACTACCTGGCCTCAGTCCCCAGCTGTTGTCCTCTGTGTCCACCTGAGTGTCCCCTGGCGAGGTCACTGGACAGGATCCCTCCGGTCAAGGAGCCCGAAGGGCTTGGGAAGGAGAAGACAAAGCTAAGACAGAGCCGAGGCGGGTGTCCCGAGTCAGTGGGTGCCGCCCACCAGAGGGGGTTCCCCAGAGCCACTAGAGCCACGCACAGCCCCCGTGGACACTGGAGCTTGTCCACCCCTTCCTTGGGTTCTGCTGTTTTCACATCACAAATATACCGTCAGATATTTCCACACATTTTCCTTGCTGTTAAAAGTGGGGGCGTAGGCAGGGTGGGCAGGTTCTCGCACCCTCAGATACCTGGGCACCCAGGAGGCTGATAGGATTGAAGTCACTTAGTAGCCAGAGAAGGACAGACGGCAGCTGTGGACCAGAGCAGGGAGTCTAGAGCCTGGCCCGGGATGGGGATCCCGTGTGCGATGGAGGTGGACGGCCCCAGACCCTGGGAGCAGCTGGCCGTCCGTGGATGGCCTTGATGTGAAGACAGCGTTGCAGCTAGTAAGGAGGAGCCGAGCGTGCCGGGACAGTGGACGGAGGGGAGGCCAGGCTGCCTGGGAGACTCCGGGGACACACATCCTCAGCTGAGGGCCAGGAGACGCCCACTGTCACGACTGTTGGCCCGTGACGGGACGGCACAGCCGCAGAGGCCCGGCCTGACAGCCCCGCGCTCCCCCAGGGTTCAGCGTGGACTGGTGGGCCCTGGGCGTGCTGATGTTCGAGATGATGGCTGGCCGCTCCCCCTTCGACATCATCACCGACAACCCCGACATGAACACCGAGGACTACCTTTTCCAAGGTGCGCGGCCCGTGCGTCCAGCTGCCTCCACACCCCGCGGGTTGTCCCCTTTCAGAGGTGCAGGTCCCCAGGCTGGTCCCCGCGGCTGCCACAGACTAGGCGGGGCCGCCCGTCCACGACCAGCTCTCAGGGAGCACAGCCCCCATGGAACGGGGTGGGGGGACACGGCACTGTCACGCCCACGGGAAAGAGAGTCTGTCCTGATTTAGCCCAAACTCCCTTCCGCCCACGCCAGGTGTGCACATCAGACTCCTGGGCAGGGGCTGTGCTCAGCCCCAGTGCCGCCCCCTTCCAGCCACGGCTCCTCGCCATCTGGGGCCCGGGATGCTGGGGCTCAGGACTGAGGCTGTCCCCACGGTGCCCTCTGGCACCCGTGGACATGGGGACGCAGGGCCAGCTGAGCCACCGTTGGTTCCTATGTGATCGTGAGCACACGTGACCATGGGCACTAGGGCCCTTTGAGGCCTCGAGGCCCTGCTGGGGTGTAGGACGGGGCCCAGGGCACCACGAGCGCCCCGAGCCTCCTGCTCAGAAAGGGTTCCCAGCGCCCTGCAGGCCACCGGCTCCCTGGCTGCTGGGCAGAGCTGATGTGGCGGGCGGGGGCCGGGCACAGAGAAGGGACTGGCTCTCACCTCCCGGTCCCGGCCGTTGCAGTCATCCTGGAGAAGCCCATCCGGATCCCCCGGTTCCTCTCGGTCAAGGCCTCCCACGTGTTGAAAGGATTTTTAAACAAGGTACGCTCGTGGCCACCGTGGCGGCCGAGCCGGCCATGGCTGCGGCCCTTTCTCAGTTACTGGGGCCACGGCTCCACCAGCTGGTTGGCATTTTTAGTGTCGGGTGTGGGTGTGACTCTCTGCGTCCTTCCTTGAATGTCCTGTGGATGCTTGTTCACACTTGACAAAATGTAACGACGAGAAGTGATGCCAAAGAGGAACTTCCCGGAGGAGCTTAACCTGTTGGGAGGAAGCGTTTCTAATGAAGGGAACGTCTGGCCTTCACCTGGGTGCTGGGCCGGTGGGGGGTGGTCTGCTAAAGGTCTCTAAGTCCCGGGGAGGGCAGGCCCGTTCGCCTGCTGGGCACGGGGGAGATCAGGGGCTGCCTTGCTCTGTGCTGACTTGTCCTCATTTGAACTCTGACCCCCAGGACCCTAAGGAGAGGCTCGGCTGCCGGCCGCAAACTGGATTTTCCGACATCAAGTCTCACGCTTTCTTCCGTAGCATAGACTGGGACCTGGTAAAGCAGCACGGAGTCTGATAAGGCCCCCCGCCCCGTGTGGTGGGCGGCCCTGGAGGGGTGCGGGATGGATGGAAACGGGCGGGGAGCCATCTGGAAACTCACGTGAAGAACAAGGAGGGGGCCTGACAAGCCCCTGGGGGGTGGGGGGCTGCTTCTTGAAGGGCCTGGGAGCAGCCTTGCCTGGGCGGCCATGCCATGCCGGGGGTCCCGTGGCGGGGTGCCCGGTCTGTGACCGCTGCCGTCCGCCTGAGTTGATTCAGCTCCCGGACGTTTCCACTTGGCCGGCTAGCTAGTTCCAATAGGACATCCCGGTGCACCGTGGCCCCTCCCCCCTGCAGTGGACCTTGACCCACCCAGTCCTCGGGGACTCAACCTCCAGGGTCTGGACCTTCTCCCACCCCCACTGCGGCCACCTGGGTCTGAGCCACCCTCATCCGGGCTGGTCCCCTGCTTCCCGCCTGGCCCCTAGCAGCAGCGGCCTCCCCCACTGGGGCTTCGTGATGCCCTCGACGCCCCGACATAGCAGGTCCGCTCCTGTCTTTGCACAGCTGTGCCCCTCCCCGACCTCCACCCCTCCCTCACCTCTTTCAGGCCTTGTGATTGCAGTGTGTACACGGGTGTGCAGACAAATGCACGCACACAAACACTGGTGACCCCGCTCTGCCTGTGGGTCGGCCCGTTCCCCCTGCTCCTGCATCCCCTGGGTGACAGAGACAGGCGTTCCTCTGCCCAGTGGCCTGGCCATGGATGCTGCTGGGGCCCCGGCAGGTGTGCTGGCCGCAGCCCTGACACTTGGGCGTTACTGGGAAGGATTCGTCTATTTCTGTGACATCCTCATTTCATGCACCAACTTCGCCAGCTGAACCTGTGCTCATCCCTCCCACGTCCCCACAACTTATGGAATGTGTTTCAACATTCCAGGCCCAGTTTGTTTCTCTTGTTATGACTGGAGTTCCTCATGGCTCTGGGCCTCACAGTGCAAAGGGAGTGTGAGCTGAGGTGGGCTGGGGGCTTATTTTTGACTCGGCTGTCGCCCTCTCCCCACACGGAGCCTTGGGACAGTTCCACATCTTGGACGGGGTCCCGTGGAGGCCCCACTAAGGTGGAGGTTTCCAGGCTCAGCGTTCACTCAGACCTTCCAAGGGAAGGGGGCAGCCAGTCACGAAAGGCTTGGGTCATCCTTTTCCTGAATCAAGCTGCTCCGGGCCTCGAGAGCTGAGGGGTCCGGGCTGGAGGGCTGGCTGCCGGCTCACACGTGGCTGGCGTGGGCGCGAGCAGACACCACAGGGCAGGGACCTTATCTCTCACTTACGGCTCGATCTGAGTTCTTAGGAGCACGCCTGGCCCAGCACAAGTGCGCAGCACACACCTGGGTGGGGGGTGGGAGGGTGGGTTATGTCACCGAGTGAACGAACGTGGGGGCCACTCCATCCTCGCCGTCCTCCATCCTCACTGTGAGCGGTGCGGCGCTGAGTTGCTCCGCCCCAGCGCACGACTCGCCCTCTCCAGGCATGAGCATGTCTCATCCTCCTAAATGTCGAGTAGGAAGCAGAGTCTGGGTCCTGAGACACCCCATTTCCCGCCTGACAAGCGTTTTACTGCTGTGCATCCCTTTGGGATTAGAAATACATAGAGGGCTTCCCTGGTGGCGCAGTGGTTAAGAATCCGCCTGCCAGTGCAGGGGACACGGGTTTCAGCCCTGGTCCGGGAAGATCCCACGTGCCGCGGAGCAACTAAGCCCGTGCGCCACAACTACTGAGCCTGCGCTCTAGAGTCCGCGAGCCATGACTACTGAGCCCACGTGCCGTGACTACTGAGGCCTGTGCTCCGCAGCAAGAGAAGTCACCGCAATGAGAAGCCCGCACACCGCCAACGAGGCGTAGCCCCCACTCGCCACAACTAGAGAAAGCCCTTGCACGGCAACGAAGACCCAATGCAGCCAAAAATAAACATATATAAAAAAGAAAACATAGAAATGGCCACTTAAGGCTTTTTTGGGAGAAGGGGTTCCAGTGTGGGCAGGGGTGTCCCTGCCAGGTCCCAGCTCCTTTATGACCTGGGTTCCCAGATTAAGAAAGGAAGAAACTTCCCAAACCAGCCTCCTTTGGTTTAAGTGGTGGGGCTGCCGAGGGGGGGCGCAGACCCCAGATGGCGTGGGGTCTCGCGTGGGTGGTCGGACCTTGTGCTGCATCCCAGGTAAGTCCTGTGCGGCCTGCGCTGCTGGCATTTTTCAGCTCAAGTAGGGTTTTTATGACTTTGGAAAATTTTCCTGCTGGACTTTGTTTTAAGAGAAAAATAATCGGTCTTTAAACATGAGGCATATTTAAAGGCGGTCTCTTCCTGTTCAATTCCGTGGTTTGTGTTTGTGCAAACACCAAGCGGGCGCTGAGCCGGCGCGCGTGGGTCTGACCGCGTGTCTTCTTGCAGCTGGGGAAGAAGCAGGCCCTGCCGCCCTTCCAGCCGCAGATAACGGACGACTACGGCCTGGACAACTTCGACACGCAGTTCACCAGCGAGCCGGTGCAGCTGACCCCAGACGACGAGTAAGACCTGCCGGACGGGCGGGGCGTCCTGAGCTGCGGGGGCGTGGATGTGCGGGGGGGTGGGGTCTCGCGTGGGGGGCGGGGTGCTGTGGGCAAGGGGAGGAGTCCCGCGTGGGAGTCAGGGGCGGGGCGTCCCGAGCTGCGGGGCTGGGACGTGGGCGGGGTCTCGCGCGGGCACGTCGAGCCTGCCCTGTCTGGTGCCCGCAGGGACGTCCTCAAGAGGATCGACCAGTCGGAGTTTGAAGGGTTTGAATACACCCACCCGCTGCTGCTGTCCGCCGAGGAGTCCGCGTGAGGCGCCGCGTTCTCGTCGTGGACGCGGGCAGAGGGTGCGGGCCTGTCCCCGGCCACCGCGCATGCATGCCGGGCTGGGCGCCGGCGGCCCGGGCAGAACAGCCCCTCCATCCGGCCCGCGGCCGCCTGCACCGGAGGAACTTGCTTCTTGTGCCTGCGCCGCGGAGGCCGCGGTGCCCGTGTCCGAGGGAGAAAGTGTCCCCGACTTCGAAGGTGCACACTTTCCACAGAAACAGAACTGACCTGCTCCACCGGGAGAGTTAGCCTGTAACGTCCTGAGGAATAAAGTGTCCCGATGATGTTGAAGCTTCTTCCCTCTGATGCCTTTTTTTCGCGGGTGGCACCCGCCCGGTGTCGCAGGCACGGCCCCACCCGGAGGAGGCACGGGCCGGGGACGGGAGCGTAAGTGCCTGCGGGGATCCACTGCAATGGAGCATTTTTACAAATTCGGAACATTTTCTAAATCCTGGTAAGTTCCTGTTGTTAATATTTAACAAGTATTTTCATACCGAGCATGTCCGTAGCCCCTGTGGTCTGACGCCCAGGTCCCCCCTTCACCAGGTGGGCACCGCTGGTCCTGACCCAGGCATTAGACTGACCAGGAAAATTGGATCATAGAGGTTCTAGAACATGGCTCACCAAAGCACCCGTAGACCAAAAAACAAAAGAAAATTGAAAACTAAATCCGCACAAAATATATTTCTGGAAACACTAAGCAGTGCCTACATGATGTCTCGTGTTATGTATCAGATTTTTGGAAAATATTTTTATCAGGAATAATGACGCTCAGAATTAGAAATTTTAAAAACATATATGTATGATGGGTCCTAGCCTTAAAGTGAAACAATAAATCTAGAATACCCTCACACATGCATCTCTGGGCACGGCTCACCCCCTACTTCCCATAATCTGCAAAGGGGGCACATGTCACTCGGCCACCCTCTTAAGTGAAAAGCCAAACCCAAGGTTTTCTAGAAAGAGGTAAATCATGTGGGTTTGTAAGTCCCTGACATGTCAGGTGTGGCTCAGGGACAGGCAGAGTGTGTGTGTGTGGGGGGGGGGGGTGCAGGGGCCTTGCCCACCCTCGGGGACAGCAGTCCCCGGATGTCCCACATCGCCACAAACCCCTAGGCCTTGCTTCTCTCCATGTGTCTGCGGCCTTGGGCAGATCATGGTAAGAAGAGGATAACAGAGAAGCGGCTGCCTCACCATGACCCTCCGCAGACACGCCAGCCTCCCCAGGCCCCTGGCCCCGGTGGGCAGAGCAGTGTCCGTGGAACGTGGAGACTTGTTCCAACCAGCCCCCAAGTTGTGACCAGAAGGACCCACCTCCAGAGACGGAAATGAGGGACCACGGAGCAGTCAGAGCTGCCTGGGCCTGAGGGCGTGGCAGCCCTGCCGTGATGTCGTCCTGGAGCCGCATGTGAGGGCTGCGAGGTCGCCTGGGGAGGGAGACCCCGCTGTGCCCAGGACAGGGTCACAGACGGCCTCAGGAGCCCCCTTCCTCCCAACAGGGGTCGCGTGCTGCATCGGGTATGGTGACATCTTTGCTCAGACAGCACAGGGGCCACGGATCTGTTCAAACTTAAGGCATTTACATCAAGGTTGCGGTGTTGCCAAATAGCTTCCCGGTCACCAGTGCGGCTGCTCGTGTACCAGACGTGTGCGTGACCTGTGCTCCTGGTGAGGGGAGATTTTGTGCACAGTCACTTGTTTTTATAAATTAAAGAAGGTGAAGGATGTGCTGAGGTGGGGTTTGGAAACAAATCGTTAACATTTTCCCGCGGCTCCAGTCACAATACGGTGTGTCCTTTTGATACGGTTCTTGGAAACTGGTGCCGTCAGAACTGTAAAGAGGTAAACGCGTCCCTGTGGTTTTGTACAGTGAATGGCGGAGCACGTGGCCTTGGCTTTCCTTCTGCAGAGGGGGTGCCCACCAAGGCCACACCCGCTCGTGTCTTGCACATTATTAAAGACGTTAATGACAATGCGTGCTGTCATTTTCATTAAAAGTAGGTGTCTCCAGGAGCAAAGGCTTCTGAAGCCATCTTTTAAAGACATTTTATTTTTCAGAGCAGTTTTAGGTTCGCAGCAAAAGTGAGGGTAAGGTACAGAGAGTTCCCATGTGCCCCCGCCCCCCCCCCCCCCGCCTCCCTCTCCCAGCATCCCTGTAGAGGGTGCATTTGCTACAAAAGAAGAACCTGCTCTGCTGCATCAGCTGGCAGCGTCGCCTGGGAGCGGTACATTCTGTGGGTTTGGACCCAGGCTTGATACGTGTATTGCGTATCCACCCTTGTAGTTCAGAGTATTTTCCTGCCCTAACAATCCTCTGTGCTCTGCCTATTTATGCCCCCTCCCCACTAACCCCTGGTGACCACCGATCTTTTTACCGTCTCCATGGCTTTTGCCTGTCCCAGAATGTCCTAGAGTTGGAATCACACAACGTGTAGCCTTTTCACACTGGCGTCTTTCACTGAGAAAGGTGCACTGAGCCTGCCTCTGTGTCTTTTCATGGCTCGTCTGAAGCCATTTTTGAAAGGAAAATAGCAACTTCTGGGAGTTAACCTTCGACTTCCGCATCCTACCCCCCGCCCCCCGCCCGTGCTGCCGCCGCCGTGGCTGTGCTGGAGACGAGGCTCTTCCAGGACCTGTGGGCCAACAGCACCGGAAGGAAAACTACCTGCACACACTCTCTGGCCCTGCTTCCCATGGGCACTGAGAGCCTGAACAAGACACAGCTCACACAGGATGTCGGCAGGCGGGCCTGGTCCCTCCCCGTGAACTCGCGACTTCAGGGGAGCTGCTCTGAACCCCTGCGGGTAATGACAAGCACCAGCGACAGTGTCTTCCCTGCTGGCAGGAACCTGCAGCTGCGGAAGGAGTAAGTTCCCCTGGGGGTTCAAACACGGTCGTGAAACGTGAGCCGAGTCCGAGGGGTGAGCAAAAGGTCCGTTCTTGCGCCAGCTCGGGTACAGATAGCCAAACTGCTGGTGACTGTCTCTGTCACCTGCCTGGGGCTGCTGTCTGCCGAGCGGTGGCACTGTCTCTGTCACCTGCCTGGGGCTGCTGTCTGCCGAGCGGTGGCACTGTCTCTGTCACCTGCCTGGGGCTGCTCTCTGCCGAGCGGCCCTGTCCACTTCGGTCATAACGCTGCTCGGCATCAGCCAAAAAGGAAAAAGGACCCAACGTTCTGGCCTCAACACAAAGAGATGGGACGTGAACACCTCCCACTGATGCGCTTTAATATACAGCTTTGGGGATGCAGAGCAGAGGGGAGGCGGCCCAGCCGGTGGAGGGGAAGCGTGGGCCTCGCTGCTCACCACACCGCGTCGTCCGCGCTCTCCGCCAGGCACCGGGCCAGGTGGCTGTCAACGTCCAGCTGGGTCAGCCTGCGAGGAGAGGAGAGGGTGACGGGCAGCGAGGGCGCCCCGGCCGGAGCACGCAGCGCCCGCTTTCACGCCCTTCCTGGGTGCTCACCACGCACCAAAGCGTAGCTGGAGAGAAACCGGGGACGGTGCCCTCGGCTGGCAGAACTAAGGAGGGCCCCCCCCCCCAACCAGAAAGGGCCTTTCCAAATCCTGCTCCTGGGCCCAAGGTCCTCAGGGCACCCAGAAGGCTTGTTGGATGCCCGTTCCCAGGCTCACCCGGCACCTGCGTCTGAGACTGAGGGGCACCCTGTGTCGGAAAGCCCCGAGTAAAGGGCGTGGGCAAGACACGGGGCCCCCCCAGGTGGAGGGCGGGGTCCCCACCCCCCATGGCGGGGGCTCTGTCTCATCAGTCAGACAAACCCACCAGGTGTATCCACACCAACAAATGCCCCATGCGTCCCTTCCCTCCTTCGAAAACCACCCGCTTGGCAACCAGAAAAGGCGTGAGCGCTGGTGCCCAGGAGGGCTGTCACTACGAAGGTGGGTGTGCGCCTCAGACCTGAGAATTTGTCTTCTTCACTCAGGGACTCGGCCCCTCTGGGGAAGAGGACTTAGCGGGGCTCCGAGGCCCACGGGTCAGCCCCTCGGTATTGGGTGGGGGAGGGGAGAGTGGACGCAGGTCACAGCGGGCGCCTCCCATCCCTGATCTCATCTGATGCCATCACGGAGGAAAGGCCGGGAGTGACCCTACCCCGCGTGCTGGTGGCCCGTGGACGGTCACCTCGCAGCCACGGTGCCCAGAGGGCGGCAGAGCCAGGCATTCAGCAGACCAAGCTGGTCACCTGGCCAGAGTGGACAGGCCCTTCCCTGCACCACTACGTCCCGGCGCCGAGCCCGAAACGACCTCCTTCCAGCGCGTGGCTCGGTGAGCCCGAGGGCCACGGCCTCTCCCCCGATGCACGCCCACGGCGGCCTCTGCTGCTCGCGGGAGCCCCTGCCATCCGGGTGGCCTTCTGCCCCCTCCTGGGGATTTGAGGCCCCCGGTCAGTGCCTCCTCGAGTGCCTAGAGGCCCCTTGGCCCGTCCTGGGAAGCAGCCCCTCCAGGTGCCTTCTCCGAGGCCACCAAAAGACCCTAAGATCTGGACCAGGTCACCTCGTCTGGGGGCTGCCCGGCACTGTGCCTCGTGGGGGGGGGCGGGGCACGGTCTGGGATTCCCTCACATCCCCCAACAGGAGCCTCGTGGCGGGTCCACCTTGCACACTGAGCTTCCGCCTCTGTCTCCCACTCGTGCCCGGTGCGTGGACGGGAGGCCCAGCACAGGAGGGGACTCTGCTCCGACCCTCCAGGGGCCTCGGAGCGCGTGAGACCCCACGGGCTGGCCTGGGTCCCATCACGTGGACACAGTGCCTGTCTGGTTTCCCGTCCTCACGTCAGGGGGCAGGTGGGAGCCAATCTCCCGAACCAGCCCCGAGCTCACGGACCCGGAGGGGCTTTCACACACACGCGGTACACGACGGCCCTCAGGTCAGAGAAGCAGCTCAGAGGACAAACGGTTCTGAGTGACCCGGAAAGCGCGAGGCTCCGAGAAAGACGAGCACCATCTCACTGCTGCCCGATGCGCGCAGGCCGCCCGCACCTCCTGAGGACCAGCAGCCCACCCCTCTGCTCGGAGGCATGGCAGGGCTTCCAGCTCTGCCCAAAAACAGTCCCCAAAATCACTGAAAGCAGGCGTGTTTCTAGGGACAGTCCCGTTTCTGCCCCCTAACGGCCTGACCTGTCCCCTTGCCTGAGGGGCAGGGGGGCAGGGGGAGCTTTCCACTGTCACCCTGCAGGCTCGGGGTGTGGCCCGGCAAGGGCCCGCTCTCTCCTTCTTAATCAAAGGGAAGAATGTGCTAGAAGCATTCCAGACACGCGGAGACCTGGACCCAACTGCGCTGACACCTACTCTGCAATCCCGAGGCACTCTGCCCAGCCTCAATCTAACTGCTTAAAGAGCTCAGACTGGAACTTTCTTTCTAACATATCTAGGAGTCCTTTTTTTAGACTGTGAAGAAAAACAAGTAATCCAAAAACAAAAGCCACCCCTAGACCAGGCCGGAGGTGCTGGGCTGCACATCTGCTGCCAAGAAGACGAATTTCTCTCCAGGGCTCCGACGGTACTTCCGTCCCTGGGTTTCCTTCGACGGGTAGGAGTCAAGAGGACTTCATATTTTAAAAAGCGTTCATGGCTTCATCAAGACTGGTGGGGCGGGAACTTCCCTGGTGGCGCAGTGGTTAAGAATCCTCCTTCCAATGCTAGGGACACAGGTTCGAGCCCTGGTCGGGGAACTACGATCCCACGTGCCGCCGGGCAACTAAGCCCATGCGCTGCAAAGAGAAATCCCATGTGCCGCAACTAAGACCCGATGCGGCCAAATATAAATAAATAAACGTTTTTAAAAAAAAAAAGCAAACTGGTGAGGGAGCTGGTGTCTGCAGCCCACAACTGTCCTGAAGCATCAGTACAGGCAAGAGGCATGTTTGGTGAGACACTGGGTCTGGGAAAAATTCTCCAGCGCTACGAGGAGCACGGGCATCTCAGCGCGGCTGCCACACCCGCTGCACCCCCCGCCATGCCAGACCTGTGCCGGCTGGGGGGCCTCGCCCACAGGCCCCCCTGGGGACAGCCACCTCCTCGCCCTCACTCCCCCCACCCCGAGCCGTCCAGGCCCCCAAAGGCTTAGCTCCAGTGAAGTGTCGCCACTGAAGGAGCCTGGATATTTGACTGCAGACCTGTGCGGTTTTGTGCCGCACATTTTGATCGCTGGTTTGATGACTTTTGTCTGTCACCAGCTGCTAGTTCTACAAGCCACTCCCTTCACTCCCCCCAGGGCTGGTTTTACTTCTGGAAAACCAGAGACAAGGCACATAACTGAACCCACTCTCCAGGCCACAGGACACACAGAGCACGTCCAGCTACCGAAACCGGCCGTCCACCCCCTTCATCCGACCAAGCTCCTTCCCGCCGTCCTGACCCCCATGACCCCCACACCTGTGTCCTCGGCTTTGTGACACGTGGTCCACAAGCTGGGCAGCTGGGACTTCTTAGCAAAGTCCAATTCCATCACCCTTACTTTTAAAAAGGTATAAAAATATACGTTGGACTTTTAAAAAGAAAAAAGCATCTCTGGACACAGAAATGAAGTCTTGTTTTTAAAACTGGCAATCCACCCACGGGGGAAGGTGCCCGAGGGGCTGTAACAGAAAACTGCTCAGTGACCCACAGCCTGGACTGGCTCTGGAGGCAGTCCACCCGGGGATGCCAGTCGCCACCCGGTTCCCGGATGTCAGGGTGGACCCGGTTAGAGCCAGAGCCTCCCTGCCCTCGTGCTGCAGAGTCCCAGGGGCCCCGTCCAGGAGACTGCAGCCTGTCAGCAGGGCCCCAGGCCGGTGGACCAGCAAGTAGACCCCCAGACCTGCAACCCTGTGCCCTCTGGCTGATCAGCACCGTCTCTGGGCTTTGCCAACTTTTTCTGCATGAAATATCACTTTAGAAGGCCAAAGTCGAGCTCAGTTACCCTAGCTTTCTGAAACTGCCTGTGGTTTCCAAACAGGGAAGGGGCCACCGGGTGGCAGCAGAGGGGAGGGAAGGCCCAGGGGGGCCGCTCACCTGGGGGCGAAGTCGGCCTGGCACATGGGGCAGCTCTGCAGTGTCGGCGACCCCTCCACGGACGGCTGCTCCTCGGCGCTGGAGGTCCCGCGGGGCTCGGGCGCGGAGTGTCGTTGGGGGGACCAGGCGGAGGACCCCGTGCGCCCCAGGGCCTCGCGGAGCACCCGGTCGGAGTGGCTCGGGTCCCCGCCTCGCCGCGGGGCCGGCGGGAAGGGCGTCCAGGAGAAGGTCTCGGTTCCCACGGTGAAGCTTTCCGGGGGCGCCCGCTCAGGGCTGCGCCTGGGCTCCTACAAAACGGGGTCGTCGGACCGCGCCCGCCCCGCCCCGCTCCAGCCCGAGACCCGGGGCCACGCGGGGACCACTGCACACGCACCTGGCCGGGGAACGCGGGCAGCGGCGGCGGCTCGCCGTCCACGTTCAGGTCCGCACTCGCGGCGCGCAGCACCTCAGCCCACGGCCGCGCACACTCGCCGCCGTCCGGAGGGGATCCGGGGGGGTTGCTCGGGGACCTGGGGCGGCGGGGCGGTGAGCACTCAGCCGGGGGGGAGGGCACAGGAGGGAGGACTCAGCGTGGGGGGACAGGTGTGCAGCTCGGCGTGGGGAGGTGAGAATTCCTCGGGGGGGGGGGGTCGAGCGGGAAGAGCTGGGGGGGCGGGGCAGGACCGAGGCGGGCTCGGGGAAGCACGTGGGGACGTGACACCCGGCCACTGCTCGGCCGGGGACACTAGGCTCCCCATTCCCCCCCCGCTGCCCCCAGCCCCCGGCCTCACCCGACCCCCGAGGGCGGCCTCCGGCGGCTCAGGCTCAGCCGCGACCTCCGCGCCGCCTCCATCCGCCCGGAGCCCGCGCGTCCGGCGGAAATGAGCGGCCCGCGCGCCGGACCCCGCCCCCAGCACAGACCCCGCCCCCGGCACAGACCCCGCCCCGGGCACTCCCGGCGCGCCGGGACGGAACCCAACCCAGGACCCCCTCCTCAATCCCCGCGCGGCCAGACGTGAGCTGTGGACCCCAACTCCCACCCCCACGTGGGCGCTTGACCCGACCCTGGGGACCCCACGACCTGCTCCGCAGGCCATGAGGTGACCTCCCCTTTGTGGCACTATCAGAGGGAGGTGTCCTGACCCCAACCTTTGGGGAGACGGAGGCCAGGGTTCCTCCCTCCACCGCGGAGGCGGCACTGAAGTCGGGAGGCTGCCTTGCCCTGAGGGAGTCATTTTCCAGCTGAGCCGGGGGATGCCGCCCTCACCCCTTAGGCCTGGGGGTTCTGCAGCGGCTTCTAGGAGGAGGAACTGCGCGGGAAGACAGCTGGGGGTCCTGGCGTCCCCACCCGCCGCCTCCAGGCCTGATCTGGCTCTGCCATCTCCCTCTGCATCGGCAGCCCTGAGCCTCGGTGTCCAGCTCTGGCGACCCCGGCGATCCTTCCCCGTTTCCTTACAAAAAGGAGAAGCTTATTTTCCTTAATTAAGAAATAGAGGGACTTCCCTGGTGGTCCAGTGGTTAAGACTCCGCGCTCCCAATGCGGGGGGCGGGGGGCGGGGGGCAGGGGGGAGGGGGAGGGGGAGGGGCGGGGCCTGGGTTCGATCCCTGGTCAGGGAACTAGAGCCCGCGTGCCGCAACTAAGACCCAGTGCAGCCAAATAAGTAAATAAATACAAAGAAATGTGAGACGACCAAGTGCAGGGCCTGGAGTCCTGGGCCAGGGGCGGGGGCCTGGAGGTGGAGGGCCTTTGAGGGGGCTTCTGTGACACCCCGGGCACCAGGCACTCTCGTCCAGTGACCTTGCAATCCGCCACGTGGTGGCAGCAGACGCCCAGGCACCCTCGGCCACTCCTGCCGGTGCAGAGTTTGTGCCCTGGGGGCCCCAGGATGGGACTGAGGTGTGCAGGGCGTGCTGGGTGGTGGGGGTTCGCAGACACTGCGCCACTGGCTCTGGCGTCAGACTCCGCTGCTTCAGAGCCTCCCCTGGAAGTGTCACCGCGCCTCTGAGCGCCAGCCGTGGGGACTTCCAGGAGGAACGCCAGGCCTCCCTAAGGCAGACGGGGCCCCAGCAGGCCTCGACGGCCGGTGCGGGCCCGGCTCTCGGGCCGTTCTGGGAAGCCGCGTGGGGACGTCTGTGTGAGCAGCTGCTCCTCCCCAGCAGGGCTCTGGGAAGTGAGCCCTGGGGTCTTCAGCGTCCCGGCCTCTGCCTATACCGACCTCACACAGCCCACTCCCCAACCCAAGACAGGCAGCTAGAGGCAGGAGCAGGGAGGGTCTCAGGTGGACCAGGTGCCCCGAGGAGGTGCAGGCCCCGGTGGCTGTCAGGGCCTGGCTGAGCCTGGCTCTGGCCTTCAGCACAGGGGGTGGGGGGCACTCATGCTCCTCTGGCCTTAACCACGCCAATGGGCCTCATTTACCCTGGGCTGCTGGGGGGTGCATGGGATCTAGACCCCAGGCCAGGCAGAACAGAGGCCCTCGGGGTCTGTGCTCTGGGGATGGCAGAGCCAGAGCAACGTGTCAAAGCCGTCTCCCGGGGGCTTCTCCTCTCTGGTTTCATCCAGCTGCTGGGGATTAACTCCCCCATTGCCGCTGAGACCTACAGCCGGGGATACTTCCACCGAGAACAGAGCCGGGGTGACCCGTATGCCAGCACGCGGCAGGTGCCGGCACCCGGCAGGAGCCCCGTCCCCTTGGCCGCCGCTTTCCCGACAGCTGCCCGCCGCCTGCCCAGCCTGCATGGGGACCTTCTGGAGGTGGAAGGGGACCCACCTTGTCCCAGCTGTCCTGGCGTTATCAGCAAGACTCGGTGGCGGTGGGGGGGAGGGGGGGCTGGAGGAAGTTTAAAAGTTGAACTTGATTAAAAGGCTCCCGTTTTCTGAGCCACCTGCTGCAGTGACAGGCCACGGGCTTGACTGGAGAATAACTTCTGATCAGGACTGAGGCTGGCACTGCGGGACGAGATTTTTACAAACCAAGTTTATGTTTACAGAGAATATTTCACGTTCTGGAGGAGGCAGCCCTCCAGCGAAGCAGAAAGGGCGCCAGTGGGCAGGGGTGGCGGCCCCACCAGCTGTGAGGCCACCTCCCTCGGCGCTCTCTGGCTTTGTCCACGATGGCGAGCCAGGTACGCCCTCCCCTCCCAGAATCAGGGTAACGTCTGCGGCCAGCTGGTCGGGGGCCCAGCCCTCCCCAGCACCTTCCGATACCTCTGGGCTCCTGGTGTCCTTAGAGCCAGGGTGACTGTGCTCTCTCCTCCCCCCCCGACGGAGCGGAGTTTGCCGCTGACCGACTGGTGCTGATGCCGCTACTCCACAGCGGGCCGGCCGGGCAAGACCTGTCAGCTGGACCCCGGCCCAGGGCCGGCTGGCGAGGTCCGAGCCCCACTTGGCTTCCCCACTCCCTCCTTTGGGGCCAGCTCTGCCATCGGGGCAGCCAAGACGGCACCGGCGGGCAGAGCAGGGCCTGAGGCTGGCGGGCACGACCAGCCCCAGAGAGCACCGCAGCCTCCAATTTCCAAGTGGAACAGGGCGCCGGGGGCACGTGCTCCGTGTGGGTGCCCTGTCGGTGCCCATGCCGGCCAGGATGGCCTCAAGGGCTGGGCCGCCCCATCCCTGGAGCCCGGCCTTCTGACGCGGCCACACCTGCTTGGCCTGTGGGTGCCAAGCGGGCAAGCCTGCCTGGAGCCGGGCAGTGCGTTCGTGGGCACGCAGAGCGCCAGGCAGACAGGCTGGATTGAAACAGCTGCCTGGGAAACATCGCAGGATCCGTCGGGCAGCAGAGCGCGCGCAGGGCCCACTCACTGGTGTGGGAGTTAGGGCGCCCTCGGCCTCCTCAGGGCCCCTCGTCACGGCTGCAGAGGGCTGGGCGTCCATGGCCGGGACCTGCCACGGTCAGCGGGCTAAAGCCAAGGGCCGGCTCAGCCTCCAGCCTCCACTTCAAGAGCCTGAAAGCCACGGGGCAGCCGGGGACCCTTCCACCGAGAACAGAGCCGGGGTGACCCGGCGTGGCAGAGACGGCAGCCTGTGGCCAAGCACCCATCCTGGCCACCACCTCTCCCCTGGACAGCCACCCTCTCCCAGCATGCATGGCGAACCTTGTCGCTCCCTTGAGGTCCCCACTGCTCCCGCCCCCAACCCCCTCCTCTGCTGCCGCCCTGCGTGCAGCTGCACTGGCTCTGCCTCTGTCCCCATGTCTCCACTCCTGCCAACTCTTGGGCTCTCCTCTGGGGTCCCTCCACAGAGAAGCCCTCTGGACTCTCCCTGCCCCTGTTGCCTGCCTGGGTTTTCCTGCCATCCCCCCCACAACAGTGGGACTTGTAGGGCTAGGGTGCTATGTGCCTTCCCGGGTAGGCAAGCCTGCACTCTGCCCCCACGGTGTCCCCGGAGCCTCGGGGGTGCCGACCCTGAGGATGAGTGGGGACGGCGAGGGGGCGCCGTCTCAGCTCTCCTGTGGGGAACGGAAGTCCAGCAGAGACCAAGCTTTGAGGATACTGGGCGGCTGAACAGTGTCCCCTGGGAACCTGTGAGTGTGACCTTGTTTGGAAATAGGGTCTTTGCAGCTAGAATCGAGTTAAGATGATGCCATACTGGGTCAGGGTGGGCCCTGAATCCAGCATGACTGGTGTCCTCACAAGAAGTGAGGTGTTTGGACACAGCCACACAGGGACAAGCCACGTGACGGCAGAGGCAGCGATTGGAGGGATGTGGGCACGAGCCCTGGAGCACCTGGAACCCCAGGAGGCCAGAAGAGGCGGGAAGGAGTCTACCCCGGCACCTCCAGAGGGCGCGGGGCCCTACGACACCTTGAGTGTGGACTCCTGGCCTCCAGACTGTGAGAGAGTGGATCCCGTTGTTTGAAGCCCCCAGGTGGGTCATTTGTGCAGTAGCCACAGGACACTGACACGGAGACTCGGGCCTCTCCAAGCTGTTGGCACCACGTGCAGCTGGAAGACCCCAAGCACGGTTTGGTTGGGGGCAGCTGGGCATCCTCTTCTCACCTCTGGGTCCCGTCACCATCCCCAGAGCAGGGGAAGCTCCTGCCACTGTAGCTGAGACGATGGCCCCAAGGAGAGCCAGCTCCACATGTGTCCTGGAAAGAACCCAGGATGGGCGGCACTGGGAGGGGGAGGGGGAGGGCCCAGGGCCCACCCACCCCCTCCCCCTCCCCCTCCCTTTCCCTTCCCTCCCCTCCCCTCCCTCCCCCCCTCCCCCTCCCTCCCCTCCCCTCCCTCCCCTCCCCTCCCCTCCCCTTCCCTTCCCCTCACCCTCCCTCCCCTCCCCTCCCCCTCCCCCCTCTCCCCTCCCTCTCCCCCCTCTCCCCTCCCTCTCCCCCCTCCCCCTCCCTCCTCTCCCCTCCCCTCTCCCCCTCCCTCCTCTCCCCCTCCCCCCCTCCCCTCCCCTCTCCCCCTCCCTCCTCTCCCCTCCCCTCCCCCCTCCCTCCTCTCCCCTCCCCTCCCCTCCCCCTTTCCCCTCCCTCCTCTCCCCTCCCCCTCCCTCCCCCTCCCTCCCCCTCCCTCCTCCTCCCTCCTCTTCCCTCCCCCTCTGGGTGGAAAGAGTGGGCCAGCGCCGCTTGTTGTCCCACTCGGGCCAGCTCCTCGCTCCAGCTCCTCGCTCCAGCTCCTCGCTCCAGTGGCCTCTTGCCTGCTTACAGCAGATCTGCTGACTGGAGCCTGGCCTTCTAGGCCCCCACCATGTCACCCCCATTTCTGTGTGAGCCATTTCTGACCACCTGCTGTGAGGGAGGCCTGACACAGAAAGCTCTGACCTCCTCCCTGGGGACCTCCTCGGGCAGGGGCTGTCCTCAGGCTGGCCTGGGTGTCCCGATGTGGCTCACGGGGCAGGCATCCCCATCAGAGGTGCTGCTGGGCCTCAGCTGGGTCCTCCCCCTGCTCCCCCTCCCCCTCCCCCTCGTTGTCCTCCTCCTCCCTTTCCCTCA